>NC_138565.1:3740681-3874229 GCF_964273705.1 Natrix helvetica
GCATAAGCGCACCAGCGTGCCTACCGCCCCTGTCCTATTATTCTCTTGTATTCGTATCCATTTCATGTATCCAAAATCATGTCTATTCTTACATCTGCTATCTAATTCATGCTTGGCGGAATAGATAAATGCAATAAAATAAACAGACCTTTCTACCCTTCTTTCCTATATGTCCCATATCATGTCATTAATCGCTTTACAACTGCTAGTCCGGAGGCAGCGCATTTTCTCACCTTTTGAGGAAAAGATAAGGAGGGAGAGCCATGCAGACTGCCCTATTCAGGAAGCAAGACTGAGAAAATCTTCTTATCCCTTTCCCAGATCTTCCCTTAACAAACAAACAAAACAAAACCATCTTCACACCTGCGGATTGGCCAAAATCCACACCGGAATGGACGGTTGGGAGGGGATTCTAACTTCTTTTATTCCTATTGAATTACCTTAAAGGCCCTTAGGCCCTTTTCCTTTCCGCCCAGCTTTCTTTTCCAAATGCCAAGTTTAAAGACTCTCTACTGCCTTGATTAAGGGGTCTTCCATAAAGCAGGGTCTGCAAAAGTGATCAACCCGGGGAGAGAGAGAGAGAGATTGAGATTTTTTTTTTCTTCTACCGAGGGGATCCTGCAAATCATATCCAAACAGAGCAGCGAGCAGAGAGCGTTGGAGAACTTAAACGTCCGAGGTGCGTGAGACCGCCAACGAAGGAGCGCGGAAGAGGCACCAGCCAGAGATGGGGGGAGCCGCCACCCCAGGCCCCCGGAGCCGCCAAACGAGCCTGCCATCCATCAGGCCACCCCAGATGATTGTCCCCGGCCAACCCAGACTAGAGAGGAAGACTCCCCCACTAGGTGTCCAATACAATGGAGACCCCCCCAGAAGCTGGGACTCTTCTTCGCCCAAGTCCTACAAGTACTGGCAAAATCAGCCCAAGGGGCACGACTTTGAGGGAGGACCCTAGCCTTCAATGGAGCGGCTGCTCGTTGGACGGGGACACTCCTCAAGGCCGATGCTCCCGAGCTGCGGAATTTTTGACCGTTGTTTCATGATGGCCCTACGACTACAGATTTGAAGACCCTTTGGCCAACCGGGATCGTATCCGGATGGTGGAGCAAGGTGGCAGGCCAGGAGCGGAATACACCGAGGGATTCCGAAACCTCGCGTGCCGGGTGGACCTCTTGGTGAGCTGGTTCAAAGACAGGCTGAACGATGATCTGTACACCTCCTGCCTGGCCCGAGGGGCTCCTCACTGCTTACACAAGTGGTACCTCGTAGCTGAGGACGCTGAAATAGATATGGCCAGAAACCAATACCGGGGCCGGACGAATATGGAGAAGATCACCCCGCCAAGGGAAAAGGGGAGCCGTTTAAACCACAAACCGCCCTAAGCGCAAAGGTTTGCTTCAACTTGCTTCAAGTGTGGGAAGGAGGGAGGGGCACCAGGCCGCTGAATATCACTTCGGAAGACCCCCGCCATGAAGTTGGAAACGCCAATCCGGCGGGAGACCTACCAAACCGACCTCCAGAGGGAAGGAAATGGCCCCTGGACTCTGGGAAGTGATCCAGATGACTGGTAAGCGAGCCAATTCAACCATTGTTTATCCCTAGCCGTGGGAAGGGGTAGAAAGTATCAGCTCTGCCGGATTCAGGGTGTACCCGATGCTTAATTAGCCCCAACCTGGTAGGAAGGCTGGGGATCCACCTGGGGAAACTAAAAATCCCCATCGCATGTTGCCAACTTGATGGGTCCACAGCCTTACAAGGGGGCTGAATTCAACCCAGCTTTCCATTTGAAAAAAGGGAAATTTTCTCCTGGAACCTCCCTAGATAGAGGCAGTCTATCTATTAATTAAAAAGAAAAACCTTGGGTGCAAGTTGGATTTTCTCCTTCCTTCTGGCTCTGGATTTTTCCTAGGAGCGGTCCCTCCGAACACGAGGATAATGTTAATTTTTGTTGTTGCAATATAGTATTTGACTGGAGAATACAGCAGAAGCTGGCAATGAAGGGTTAATTAGTTATGCTGAGGAAATGTCCCAAATTCTGCAAGTAATGTAAAGCAGATTCCCCCAACAAAGTCCAAAGTTGCTAATTGAACCCTCCAAATTCTCTCCGCTCTCTTCCCGTCACTCCATTCTGATCGCTCCTAACAATCCAAGAATTATAAGTGGGGGGGGGGGGGGGGAATCCTTTGCCCTCTCTTTCCTTGTTATTGGTTTTTATGAGAATAACAAAGTTGGAGGCCTTCTAGTCCAGCTCCCTGTTGAAGCAAAAAACTCTACCCCGTTTCAGACAAATGGATATCCAACCTCTTCTTAAAAACCTCCAGTGTTGGAGCATTCACAACTTCTGGAGGCAAGTCGTTCCACTGATTAATTGTTCTCTCTGTCAGGACATTTCTCCATAATTCTTGGATCTCTCTTTAATGATCTTTTCGTTGCTTCTTGTCCTGCCTTCAGCTGCTTTGGAGAATAGCTTGACTCCCTCTTCTTTGGGGCAGCTCCTCAAATATTGGAAGGGCGCTGCCTAGTCCTTCTGTCCGTTAAACTCAATTCCTGCAACCGCCTTTCCTATGTTTTATCCTCTTTTCTGCACTCTTTCTAGAGTCTCAACATCTTTTTAAAAAAAATATCCCAGCGACCAAAACTGGACGCAATTTTCCAAATGTGAGACCTTATCTAAGGCTTGTTATCAAGTGGTACTAACACTTCACAAATTATCTTGTTATTATTAGTATTAGCGTTATTAGCATAAGTCAGGAAATGGAGACGAGAAGGCTTGGAAGATCAGAGGAAGTCAGCTACCCAGCAAAGGGAAGAGGTGGTTAGATGCTCCCCGTTTCAGTTTTGGGTGACTTTACAGAATGACTAAAGAGAACTAAACTTGGTGACTTTTCTAAAAATAAAAATTGATGGTCCCGTTTGGGGAACTTAAGCTGGTTTCCCCGCTCCCCTTTGCAAACCACGCGTATTTTTACAACTCCCTCCCCTCCTTACCTTTGTATTCTGAATCCAAGGAAGAATTGCTGCTAGTTTTTTCGATTTTCTCCCGAAAGTCCTCGCCGCCGGCCTTGGCGGGAATGGGCGCCGACGCTTCCTGCGCGCCCTGCCCGTGGCTGCTGGAATAAGGGGCGCAGGCCGCCAAGGGCTTGCAATCGGCCAAAATGTCCCTGATGAGGAAAGAGGAGGTCACCGTTCTCGATTGAGCCGAGGCGGCTGAAATGGGGGCCCCCGGCAGGTGAGGCTCCAGCCTCACCACCCCTCCTCCGCCTCCGCAGCCGCCGGGTAACTGAGCTGCCGCTTCCAAGCAATCCCTCCGGGGGGACGGGGGAGACAGGCAGCCGCTGCTGAGTTCCGAGCGAGGACTAAGTTCCAGAGAGGATCTGGTGTCTCCCAGGAGCGGCGGGTCTCCTTTGGGCGCAGCTGGGCTCCCGGATCGATGGGAGAGGAGGGAGTCGATCCCAAATCCGTTGGCGTTTTCCATGCTGCTTGTCAGGACGGCATGAACCCGCCGAGGTTATGGACGCAGAGAGGGAGAGGGGGGAAAGAGGCGAAGGAGGCACGCTCGCACCACTGGGAAACGCACAATTCCTGGCCCACATTTAACATCCAAGGTCCCGACTTTGGGGTGGTGGGCACGGAGGGGGAGGGGCGCGCGATCAGCGTCCAAATCGGCTGCAGCGGGAAGAGGGGGAAAAAGGGGAAGGAAAAATGTCAAAAGGCAAGAGGAAAAAGGAAGGAACTGAGGAGTTGGTACTAGACGTTAATCAGGCTTTATAAAAAGAACAAACCCATTGGGTTCAACAAGATTCATTTGGAATTGAGCATGCCTTAAATCCCAACCGCAACTTACACAGCTGTTGACTTTCTCCAAATTGAGCCCCACCGGGGTTCAAAGGTGCTTTACTCTCCCAAGGATGAGGGAAAGCACTTCAACCACTCAAGCTCTTGAGGCGGCTGTCCGTTCATTTCTGCTCGCTGGGCGGTTGGATCGCATGGAGTTCAACCGATCTGACTCTCCCCTAAGCGACCGCAAGGTTGTGAATTGTCCCCATCGCAACCTCTGGTCCTGAACACCCCTCGGTCCGCCCAGATCTTAAATAAAAAACCAAGTCAACTCCGATCCAATGTGTCCGAAACCCAGCATAGGAATGGCAGCAAACTTTTACAACAGCCCAACGCGAAAGAAGCTCATCCTCAAGAAATGAAAAGATGGAGGGAGAGAGATCTGAGGAAGAGAGGGGGGAGGGAGGGAGAAAGAGAGAGAGAGAGAGAGAAAGAGACAGAGACACAGAGAGAAAGGGAGAAAGAAAGAGAGAGAGAGAGAAAGGGAGAGAGAAATGGAGAGAGCAAGGAAGTTGAGTTGTTTCAGCACTATGGACAGCATCCAATCCAACATGGACAGCCCCGGGACACCAAAGCTCAAGACCCCCTTAATACAGTGAGAATCGATCAGCACCTTAGTAAACGCTCGAAGTAGCGGACAAGGGGGATCTCCGCTTCGTCTCCTCCCATGATCCTGCGGGATCCTTCGGGATCTATCGCTCGGGAGGAGATTTCGGGGGAGGGGCCCCCCGAAACGGCCTCGTCGCGCCGTTTCAGCACCAAGGACAGCTCCGGAGGCGTCCCCCTCGTTGTCCCGCTTTCTCTATACGGAAACCCGCTCCGACTCGCGCCACACTTTCTTTTCTTTTTCTTCTCCACCTCCTCTATCTTTTTCCCCTACGGTTGCTTTTTTTTTTGCTTTTTTAAAAAAATTTAACCGAGTATCCGAGCCCACGTGCCCCGCAGGCCCCCTCCGGATTGGCCGGCTGTCTTTTAGGGTGACGTCACGCGTGCCACCCGGACTGGAGGGGGAAAAAAAAACTTGATCGCTCCTCGGTTTGATTAAAACAGACATTGAATTAATTACAGCGCAGATCCGACGGTTAGCAGGCAATTGCTGCTCTGTTTGCTATCATTACAGCGCTGATGAAGTTTTAAATGGGGATATTAGCAATGTGGGGTGGGAGGGGAAAGGGAGAAGAAGAAGAAGAGGAGAAAGTGCTTTGGGGGGGGGTCTGCTTGAAAACGGGGGGGGGGCGCTTTAAGCTACCGGTGTTTAGTTCTTGAAAAGTGAGATTATTTTCTCTCTTCGCCCTGGCCACGAAAGCTAGACTGTTAAAAAGCTTAACAGCACCCTGACGATAAATATCTTTACAATGTTTTTCTTTTTTAAAGGAAAATATGAAGTGCTGGGAAAACCAGCTAAAAACGCGAGAAAATAAAACTCCGAAATTGTTCTAGCAAAGAGCATTTTCATTTCTCTCCTCTTCCGTTTACATCCCTCCCTCCTTGCCTCCTTGCCTTCCTTTATTTAACAAAAATAAATCATCACGATTTTCCCTCGGAATTTTAAAGCTCTTCCCCTTCTTTTGGAAAAAAAAAGGCCTCTTGGTTGACTCGCAAGGAAGTTCAACCGAATTTAAGGTGAAATTCAGGTTTTGCCGAATTTGCACAACAATTAAATAGCACATCGATTCATCGCCCAGAATTTAAAAAAAAAAAATCTTCTATGGCATCTACTAGGCATCACCCCTCTTCTCGCGTGGCAATATGTCAAAACAAAATATGTTTAAAAGCAAATAAACTGGGCATTGGACCCCCAATGTTGAAGGTCTGAAGGCAACCCAGATCAACAAGCCAAACATTCGATTTCTCAACCCTGAAGTTTGGGCATAGCGAGTCTCTCGCTTTACAGCACATTGAGACCATTGTGCCTTTTCCGTCGGAAGGGGCCCCAACTGGTGAAAAATGTAAAGCCCCCCCCTCATTACGGAAGGCGTCTCCAGGGCAAGACCCCAGAAAAAGGATGGGTTTTTTTTTTTTTTGGAAAGCTAATTTTGGCTCTGGGTTTTTTTCAAAGACCTGAAGCCAGCAGGGAGATGGAAATTGAGGTTTTACTCAGGAGTAAATGGAAGAGGAAAGAAGGAAAAACGTCTTTGCTATGTTATATTTCAGAAGGGACAAGGGTGGGAAGATGAGAGAGAAGGGGGGGAGAGAGAGAGACAGAGCGAGAGACACACACACACACACACACACAGAGACAGAGAGACAGATAGACAGATAAATAGATAGATGATATAGATAGATAGATGATAGATATAGATAGATAGATAGATAGATAGATAGATAGATAGATAGATATAGATAGATATACATGATGATAGATAGATAGATAGATAGATAGATAGATAGATAGATAGATAGATAGATGATAGATAGATAGATAGATGATAGATAGATAGAGATAGATAGATAGATAAATAGATAGATAGATAGATAGAGATAGATAGATAGATAGATAGATAGATAGATATAGATAGATAGATAGATAGATAGATAGATAGATATACATGATAGATAGATAGATAGATAGATAGATAGATAGATGATAGAGATAGATAGATAGATAGATAGAGATAGATAGATAGATAGATAGATAGATATACATGATAGATAGATAGATAGATAGATAGATAGATGATAGATAGATAGATAGATAGATAGATAGATGATAGATAGATAGATAGATAGATAGATAGATAGATACATAAATAGAGATAGATAGATATAGAAAGATATAGACAGACAGAGATAGTGATATAGATAGATAGATAGATAGATAGATAGATAGATAGATAGATAGATAGATAGATAAAAAGAGATAGAGACAGAGACAGTCAGAATTTCAAGAAAAGTTACCAGATTAAAAACGGGGACAATGAATACTTTCCAGGTCTGGAGGTATTCAAACTTCGACAATGAAATAATATTCAGAATAGAGAGAAGTAAGGAGGATGAAGAGCCCTGGAGTTGGGCAACCACAAGAAAACTTTAATAATAATAATAATAATAATAATAATAATAATAATAATAATAATAATAATAATAATAATAATAATAATAGGACCAAAATGCCCAATTCAGTCTAAACATCTGGCTTTGTGAAGGGTGAGGGGGGGCAACTATAATAATAATAATCATTTGAAAATGCTGGATGGAGAAAGGAGATTCCGGGTGGATTTTCTGCAGCCTTTGGGCACAAATTGTCTCCTTTTTTTAATCGTCCCCTTTTTCAAAAAAAGAAGAAAAAACCCCCAAAACCCAGCAGCTCGCCCTTCTTTTCATCCAATCCTCTGTAGGCACACACTGCAAAATACGCACCATGGTAGCTAAAGGGCTGATTCTTAGGACCCTCCAAAGTGTCTCCTAAACCCAAAACAAAAGCTCCCCCTGCCCTAAAGGATTTCAATTCAATTCACAAGTCTTGCAAGAATAATACAGGGTTCGTTTGTTGTCATTGTTATTGTAAAAAACCGCACAGAGAAATTGGAATTAAGTGGCAGTGACAAGAGAAGACACCTACTAAAAATTAATAAGGCTTAGGGGAGGGGTCTTTCAGCCCCTTCATTTTTTAGGGGTAGGGTATTTTATTTCCCTCCCCCCCACCAGCTGGGTCTGTCCCTCCACAGTTTTGTTCGAAATTGTCTTCTTTGGGAACCATGAAAGCCCCCAAGAGGTCTTTCTCCCCCCCCCCGGGAATTATTTGTCACTGAAGTGGGAGAGGTCTGCCTTGCTTGAAGCCCCTTACTCTTTTAGGGAAGGTGGAGGTAAGGCTGGGAAGGAAGGGAGAGAGGAAAGGAAGAAGGGAGGGAGGGAGGATTCAGAGAAAAACACAGGAGATTGAAAGAAAGAGAATGATGTCGATGTGAATGAAAAATGGAAGGAGAAAGGAAAGGAAGGGAGGGAGGATTAAGAGAGATAAAATGTGGAAGATTGAAAGAGTAAGAGAGATTATGAGGGAGCGAGAAAAAGAATGATGGGAAGGAGGGAAGGAAGGAAGGAAGCAAAGAAGGAAGGAAGATGACTGATGATGTTACCTAGTTGGGTAATGAAACTTCTGCAAGAAAACAGCCAAGCTCAGAGAGCACTAAGGGGAAGAAAGGACGGAAGGAAGGAAGGAAGGAAGGAAGGAAGGAAGGAAGGAAGGAAGGAAGGAAGGAGATAAAATGAGTAAATTCTATATTAACCTGCTTTGGACAGCTGTGATCATTAATGTCTTCTTGGAATTGTTTTCTTTCTTTCCTTCCTTCCTTCCTTCCTTCCTTCCTTCCTTCCTTCCTTCCTTCCTTCCTTCCCTCCCTCCCTCCCTCTTTCTTTCTTTCTTTCTTTCTTTCTTTCTTTCTTTCTTCTATCTTATTCCAATCCCTTTTTCTTCCCTTTCGTTCTGCCCTTCCTCTTTTCCTACCTTTTCCTTTCCCTCTCTTTCCCTTCTCTCCTGCCTTTCCCCCATCTTCACCTCTTTCCCTTTGCGAACAATCCTTCTTCTCTCCCCCCCCCCCCCCGCTCTCTTTCCCTCCCTCCCTCCCCCCTTACTCTCTGCCTCCCTCCTGACAGCTCTCCTGCACCTCCTTCTTAAGACTTTCCTTTTGACTCAGCAGCTTGTAAGCGGGGCCCGGGAAGGTGGGTCCCCCTGTGGGAGTTTGCACAGCTCCCATCTGAAACCAAGGCCGGTTGCAAGCTGTCGGAGAACAACTGGGGTGGGGTGGGGATGGGGAGAAGAATTGTGGTGATGGGGGCGGGGAGGAAGAGAGAGAGAGAGTCGGGACGACAGCCAGACCCCCAACTAAAGTTTCTCATCTGACCCGATTCTCCTCTTCACGCTTTTCGCTCAACCAAAAAAGTGTAAAAGACGGAAAGTGTAAAAAAAGAAAAAGAAGGGGAAGGAACAGGATACTCACCTCTTGATTGGGCTGCTTTAATTTAGGGTTGTGTGCCTTATGCAAAGGTATAAAATGAGTACAGTCACACACACACACACACACACACACACACACACACACACACACCCAGGTTAAGTGGGTTGTGCAAATGCCCCTCGTGTGACCTTTAGTGGAATTTGGAATCGGTGAAATCTCTCTCTTTTTGATTTTTCAAGCATTATAGCAAACTAAAGGGCCACCATCACTGAGCTAATGGACAGCATTTCTTGGTCTGTTGTGTGGCTGCTTGGGTGGTTTAGGAGCGGGGAATTTTTGGGTGGGTGGGTGGGGGGTATTTGGGGATTGTCCTTCGTTTTTCCTTCCTTCCTCTTCTTCCCATTTCCTTCCTTCCTTTCTCTTCTTTCTCTTCTTCCAACTTTCCAAGCCAACTACTCATTCAGACTCGCAAAGTCCCCTTGTCCTCTGGTCCTCCTTTTCAAGAAAGACAAGGAAGATGCTCCCCAAATCTTTAGATGTGCTTCTCCCCGTTTCCGTGATTACCTCAATTTGTTTTGATGTGTTCAACTGTTGGAGGATTTTACATGGGAGGTGTGTGTGGGGGGGGGGGGGGGGGAAGAGAAGTCAAAAGCCATCAGCGTGAAGGAAGGAACCAAGAGAGATAAAAGAGGAAGGTCGAGAGGAAGTTTGGGTTTAAGCTAGGTTGCTTCTTCTCCCTTCCAAGAAGTCAGAGATGGGAAGGAATCAGTCCAACAAAATCTTTCACGAGGCTCTCGGAATTGCCAGTGGGTGTCACTCTAAGATAAGGAGCATCCGGGCCAAAAGGAAAAGGAAGGGAGCGAAAACACATTTGGGAAAAGAGGAAGAAGATAAAGCTACATGACGCGATTAAAAAGAAAAGGCTCTCTTACAAAGCATGGAAGAACCCAACGTTGGAAGTCACCTGATCTTGACTTCCTGCCTTCATACAACGTTCAGCGTTTGGCACATCGCTGACAAGTTGTGGTTTGGGGTCTTGAGTGTGTGTGAGACAAACTCGAGTTTCTAGTTCAGGGCATTTACAAGCCTACCCCCCCCCCAATTGATTTAAGGGACACTCAGTGGCTAAGATGCTGAGCTTGTCGATCACAAAGGTCGTCCGTTCGGCAGTTCGAATCCCTAGTGCTACATAACGGAGTGAGCTCCCGTGACTTGTCCCAGCTTCTGCCAACCTAGCAGTTCGAAAAATGCCAGTAGAAAAATAGGAACTACCTTTGGGTGGGAAGGTAACAGCTTTCTGTATGCTTTCGGTGTTGAGTCATGCCGGCCACATGACCACGGAGACATCTTCGGACAGCGCTGGCTCTTCGGCTTTGAAATGGAGATGAGCACCACCCCCTAGAGTCGGGAACGACTAGCAGGTATGTGCCAGTAGATTTGCTGACCATATTTAACACTTCTTAAGGAGGTCATTTGAAAGTCCTCTAACCAAGGATGGATGGTCTAACCCAGAGGTTCTCAACCTGTGTTCTTCTGACCCCTGGGAGATCCATGATGTCGTCACAGGGGATCTACCAGACTGGGGAATAAGAAAGGATGCAAAAGGAAGGATGCAAACAAAAGGCAAATGACCCCAAAAAATTAAAATATTTTAAAAATCATTTTAAATTATTAAATGGAATGGTGGAATTGTTGGCTGTGGCAAGTTGACCACAGCAAGTTGACTATGGCCACAAAAGATATTTCAAGGGGATCCGTGATGAAGAAATGGTTGAGAACCAGTGATCTAATCAACCCATCACTTAATTTTGGGATTGTCCACTGGAGGGGGACGGGAACCGGTTTGCAAATTTCCCAATGGGAGATAAACGGTCCCAAAAATGGTCTAGAATTCAGATTGTCAGAGAAAGGCTTTAAGAGCTACAATGATCTAAGGCAGGGAATGAGTCAGCAAGGTTTTTGGACTGATATGACTTTAAGAGGCTGTATATATAAGAGAGGCCCTGTGAGGGCGTCCCTCTCTCTCCCTGTGTGCTTCCGTGCTATAATTGATGATTGATTGCCTGACTTTGTCCAGTAAGTGTATGTATATATTCCTCATAGATAAACCACTATTTGAAAGGCAAACCTCTGTTTACTGTATTTTGCTCCTGGGTTGTCTCAAAAATGTCACAGGGTGCAAATTCTGAGCCTCCGGATCAACTCATTGCAGAAACATTAAAGACCAAATAAACACATCGGGTTAAAAATAAGTTTAATCATCAGGCGAACAAACCAATTTCCAATCCTAAAATAGAAATCTGCAATTAAGTCTTCTGGGTTCTTTTTTGTTTACTTTCGTGGTTCAGCCTTCTCTAACCTCCTCTCTCTTTCTTCCCTCTACGTAGGTCTTAACAGGCTGTGGTGTAAAGGCCTTGAGCCAGGGGCCCAATCCTCACAGGAACTTCTGAACGGAAGACCTCAAGCGCCTTCTTGTATGAAGTGTGATCTGGGAAGGTCGAGAGGTGTGGGTCAACCTAGAGAAGATGAGAGAGTGGGGCAGGGGAAGAGAGAGAAATATCAAGTGACTTCTTGGATCCAGATAGATGGGAGGTCTTACCTTCACTAGAGACATGAGTAATGGCCAATAGATTTAAAAGTGTTTTGTGTTCATGTAATATGCCACTGATACTATATATAAACAAAACCCGCCATCCTGGGCCCAACGTTTGGGAAGCCAGGCTCTGCCTGTCACAAGCCAGGACAAAGGGTGAGTGATGGAGGAGTAACACCTCCTTAAAAAACCTTGGTCCAGCTGGCCCGGCTGGGAGCACCTCGTAAGGGCCCCTTCCCAGGGTTACGGGAGAAGACGGTCAACGGGTTTGAAGGCGGAAGAGGGCTCTACGCCCCAAGGGCAGATCAAGCAGTAGAACCATCTTCTAGGAGAAGGGAAACTCCGATTACAATCCTCCACTGCCTTGTGGCTAGATCCACTCCTGGAAAAGGCTTCAGGAGTCAACCTCCAGGCAAAATCCACAGCCGGAATCCCGGAAGCAGTTCGTGACTATGTACAACCATGTTCTGGTAACTCGTATGACGCAGCTGGAACCAATTGTATCGGCTCTGCCGTTCCATTGGACTATTTCAGCCACGTGGAGAGGAGGGACCTGCTGCTTAGATAGCAGCCTAGCCTCCACCCAGGCCTCGTGCTCTGGAGAGGACACTCCAGCTTTGACCTCCTCCCAGAGCACGATGCCATCGTCTTTGGAGGCTGAAGGATGCCAATGCAACTATATAAACAACTCAAGGTGGCAAATATATTTAATACTCCTTCTTCCTCCTGTTTTCCCCACAACTCCTCCTCTGTGAGGTGGGTTGGGCTGAGAGGGAGGGACTGTCCCAAAATCACCTAGCTGGCTTTCATGCCTGACATGGGACTACAACTCACCATCTCCTGGTGATTGACCCAAAGTCACCCAGTTGACCGTGCCTGAGATGTGACTAGAACTCGCCATCTCCTGGTGATTGGCCCAAAGTCACCCGGTTGACCTTCGTGCCTGAGATGTGTCTAGAACTCGCCATCTCCTGGTGATTGGCCCAAAGTCACCCAGTTGACCTTCGTGCCTGACATGGGACTAGAACTCACCGTCTCCTGGTGATTGACCCAAAGTCACCCAGTTGGCTTTCATGCCTGAGATGTGACTAGAACTCGCCGTCTCCTGGTGATTGACCCAAAGTCACCCAGTTGACTTTCGTGCCTGAGATGTGACTAGAACTCACCATCTCCTGGTGATTGGCACAAAGTCACCCGGTTGACTTTCGTGCCTGAGATGTGACTAGAACTCACCATCTCCTGGTGATTGGCCCAAAGTCATCCAGTTGACTTTCATGCCTGAGATAGCACTAGAACTCACCATCTCCTGGTGAAAGTCATGCCTAAGGCAAGACTAGAACTTATGATCTATAGACAATGACAACATATCAGGGAGGATGGAGGTTGTTGTTGAAGAGAGAACCGTTTGTTCCCCATCTCTCCATACCTCTGCAGCCTCCTTCGCTGCCCTTCCCTGTAGGAAAAAGCCCTCTGGGTGGACCTCCTTCTGGAGATCCTTCCTTGGGGATGAAAGGAAGAACTGGAGGCCAAGGAGGCTGCGGACGGCTAGAGACAGAATAAAGAAAAGTAGGGTGTTGGTCCTGAGAAGATCTCAAAGAGGAAACTCCTCCTAGGAGTCTTGTTCAGATGAGAGCATCCAGGGAAGCTGTGGAGAAATATCAAACTTGGGGAACAAACACCATCATCTTCATCATCGCCAACATCCCCATCTATCCACTGCGGGATGAAGGCCAGGTCTTCATGGATGGTTATGGGCCAAAAACGACCATGTTGGTCCAATAGGGTTTGTGTGTGGTGGTAGTACGTAGGTGGACTTTGTTTGACTTCTCAATCTTAGGAGCCAACTTGCTCAGCTGGCTTCCAGGCTTAACCTGAAGGTGCTTTCTCAAGAGGCAACTGGATGCTGTTTCTCCTTGAAGACACCTTTCGCTTCTCATCCAAGAAGCTTCTTCAGAACTTCAGAAGCTTCTTGGTTGAGGAAACGTCTTCAACAAAGTCCAGTTGCCTTTTGAGAAAAAATAGAAACACCTTGACCTGGATGACCGAGATGTTCCAGAGACATCTTCCATGCCTCATGGAGGATAAGGAACATGGATCCCACCTTCCACTCTTGACCCCTCTGGTCTTCAGAGTGCTGCGAAGGATCAGAAGGAGTTAAGAAGGCACCTCTCCATCTCTTCCCTTTCAATCCTGCTTCCTGCTCTTCAGACGCGACGTCTCCGAGGACTTCCGTCCTTTGGGGATGGTTGATTAAGTCTTCTCCGCCCGGTCCACCTCCAAAACCCTTCATCCGGCACTTCCCAAGGAGGCTTAATGAACCATTCAGACGCCGAAAGGTAATTTCTTGATTGGCACACCAAATCTCCAGCCGCCGAGATAATTGCGGACACGCAGGTATTAAGTCCTCAGATCTCATTAACGCAGATCAGTTGGCGTTTTCCGAATTGGACATCTAAATCCATAATTAGGCTCCTGTTTAAGTAGGCTTGTTTTATTTGGGGGTGGGGGGAGGAGGAGGAGGACAAAGCGGGGGCAGGAACTCCCCTGGCTCCTGATGAATGGAGCAGTCACAATTTTGTTATACACTAGCTCTGTTGTTGAGTTGGGTTGTGCTGCCCTTTTCTTGAATCCTTTATCGCAAGGGTCCTTGGTTCTCTCTGAGAGTAGCTCAATTTGGTTGTTTTCTTGAGGACATTTCATTGGCCAACTAAGTAACGCCATCAGTCCTAGTGGGTAACTTGCTCCCTGTTTGTTAACAGTAGCTCAATTTGGTTGTTTCCTTGCGGACATTTCATTGCCCAATTAGGTAACACCATCACTGCTAGAAGGGAGAGGGGTTTACAGAGAGGAGGAAGAGGAGGAGGAGAGGAAGAGGGAGGCAGAGGGAGACTGCAGGGTCCTTGGTGCCTCCTTGTAATCAAGGAGAGAAGCAACTTAGAACTGAGGAGAAACTTCCTGACAGTTAGAACAAATAATCAGTGGAACAACTTGCCTCCAGAAATTGTGAATGCCCCAACACTGGAAGTCTTTTAGGAAAATGTTGGATAGCCATCTGTCTGAAACTGTATAGGGTTTCCTGCCTAGGCAGGGAGTTGGACTAGAAGACCTCCAAGGTCCCTTCCAACTCTGCTATTGCATTTATATTTGATCACAGAGAGAAAGCAAAATCCTGGCCCAAGATGGACCTTCTTTCGGTTGAATCCTGGTTTCTAGAATTCCTTGGTGGCTACAGATTCTGGGGACACCCTCGGAAGATTCTTTGCTCCCACCAAACTTTTCATGGGCACGATGGCACCAACCTGAGCCTCTACGCGCATCTTTTCCAACTGCCGTCCCTTGTCCGGCGTCTCATTTTGGCATTTTGTTCACACGTTTAAACGCAGCAAAGCTCAGATTTCAGGGCTGCGGCTGCAACTCCTTTCTTGCAACTCTCCCGGTATGGTCGCACACCGCTGGGCGTACGAGCTGATTCACCCATCTTTACAGACCAACCGTTTTCTCTCCCCCCCCCCACCCACCCTCTTTCTCCGTCTTCGCAACCCATCACCTGTCTTCGGTCGTCAACACTTGGCAGGGAAATAACGAGAGATGCTAAATCTTTTATAAGGTCAACACGCGAGCAGCTGTCAAACAAGAAAAGAACTTAGCGGAGAAGGCAACCCCTCCTGAAAAATAGGGAAGAGGGGAAAGGGAAGGGAAAAAAAAAGAAGGAAGAAAAAGGAGAAGGGGAAAAAAAAAACCTCCCAACAACTACTCTTGCTCATTAAGCCCACAGGCCTGGGCCTGGCCCGGCCAGGAGTGTCACCGTTTTGTGTCGGTAATTTGTGGTGTCAGAGGAAGAGGGGGAAGAAGAGGAATTAGGCAGCGCCGAAGGGGCCAAGCCGGTGCCGGGGGAGTCATTAACGCACCAGGAACGGCCTCGGTGCCTAATTGGAACCGCTGGGCATTATCAACCGAGGATTCGCCTCCGCTGCCTGACAGCTTTCAGACCCTAAAAATGATCGTCCACTTGTCAATGTAAAAGACCATTAAAAACAAACCGTTTTGATTTAATTGGCGGGAGGGAGGGGGGTACCCAGGTGAGATACCTCATCAGCTTGTGGGTTTCCCCCCCTTTAATTTTCCATTTCCCTCCCAATGATGGTTTCCTTCTTTTTCTCTCCCACACCCCCTCTTTATTTGCATTCTCTTCTCTCTCCCCCCCCTCCTTTCCTCCTCCTCCTCCTCGCCGTGGCTTCAAATTCTCTTCCTTTTCATAAACTGCCTGTGAGCGAAAAGATCGTGTCTGGGTCCCCGGCTGCTTTTGATAGGATTGTCAACCAAGGAGAAGGAGACAGGTGAGCAAGGCGCTCGGGGAGGAGGCTAAAACCCCCTCCAGACACGGGTCTTGTGCCAGGAAAAAAAATGAGCGAGCAAGGAAGCTTAGAACATCCTAGTTGGCTTCCCTCAATGCAGAAGGACAGCAGTAAACAAGTGGACTTGGGTCACATGTGGCTTTGCAAATCCATAGAAAAAGAAGAGAAGAGAAAAGAAGAGAAATTAGGAATGGAATGGAATGGAAGGGAAGAGGAGAAGAGAAGAGAAGAGAAATTAGAAATTAGAAATGGAATGAAATAGAATAGAATAACAGAGTTGGAAGGGACCTCGGAGGTCTTCTAGTCCAACCCCCTGCTCAAGCACAAGACCCTGTACCCTTTCAGACAAATGGTATATAAAACATGCAGTGTTGGAGCATTCACAACTTCTGGAGGCAAGTTGTTCCACTGATTAATTGTTCTCACTGTCAGGAAATTTCTCCTTTAGTTCTAAGTTGCTTCTCTCCTTGATTACTTTCCACCCATCGCTTCTTATCCTGTCTTCAGATAGTTTGCCTCTCCTTTGTGGCAACCCCTGAGATATTGGAACACTTCTATCATGTCTCCCCTAGTCTTTCCTTTCATCAAACTACACATACCCAGTTCCTGCAACTATTCCTCATATGTTTTAGCCTCCAGTCCCCTAATCCTCTTTGTTGCTCTTCTCTGCACTCTTTCTAGAGTCTCCACATCCTTTTTACATTGTGGTGACCAAAACTGGATGCAGTATTCCAAGTGTGGCCTTACCAAGGCATTATAAAGTGGTATTAACCCTTCACGTGATCTTGATTCCATCCCTCTGTTGATGCAACCTAGAACTGTGTTGGCTTTTTTGGCAGCTGCTGCACACGGTTGGCTCTTATTTAAATGGTTGTCCACTAGGACTCCAAGATCCCTCTCCCAGTTACTACTATTGAGCAAGGTACCACCTATACTGTACCTGTGCCTTTCGTTTTTCTTGGCTAAATGTAGAACCTTGCTTTTTTTCACTATTGAATTTCGTTTTGTTAAATAGCGCCCAATGTTGAAGTCTCTCCAGATCCTTCTGTAGCTTAAGCCTATCTTCTGGAATGTGGGATATTCCTGCCAGCTTGGTGTCTTGAAGGACTAGGGAGGATATGACAGCAGTGTTTCAATATCTAAGAGGCTTCTACAGAGAAGAATGGCTCAAGCTATTCTCTAAAGGCCCAGAAGGCAGGAGAAGAAGCCATGGATGGAAACTAAACAAGGACAGAAGCAACCTGGAACTAAGGATAAATTTCGTGACAGCGAAAACAATTAACCAGTGGAACCGCTTGCCATCAGAGGTTGTAGGTGCTGCATCACTGGAGGCTTTTAAGGACAATCATTTGTCTGGAATTGTAAGGAGTCTCCTGCTTGAGCAGGGGGTTGGGCTAGAAGACCTCCAGGGTCCCTTCCAACTTTGTTATTCTGTTGAAGATTCCGTTTTTAAAAAAAATGGAATCCAGAGGGAGCCATTAAGGAGTAATTTACTGTATCGAATTTTGAAAGACAGTTCTGGGCTTCTCAATTCGATACTCCCGCGGGGACAGTTGACAGATATGAGCTCACCGCCTGACTTTTTTTCATTAAACAACAACAACAACAGAATAACAGAATAACAGAAGAGTTGGAAAGAGACTTTGCAGGTCATCTAGTCCATACAGAAGACAAAACCCCTCCAGGCAACTCAAACCAAACACTTTAGAACATAACGTTCGGGGAAATATTTTGCACTTCCTTCTGTTTCCTTAGAAGGAACGTTTTGTGCTGAATAACGTCGCCTCTGAGAAAAATTCCAGGTGATTTTTTTTGCCCTGGTTGCTGGCGTGACATTCAAACAGGTGACGTTTTCATTGAAATGATCCAGTCTCCGCCTTTCCCCTTTGACGAGCAACTGTCACAAATCTGCTTGCTTCTTTTTAAATCATAACAACAACCATTCATCAAAACCGAATTGCCTCTGGCTTCCGACCAGCCAAAACAACGGCAGAACGCAGATGGGCTGTAAGGATCTCAGGCTTCACTTAAAGACCGCGCCGATTTGCTACGGAACTGTCACGATGTCGGGCACGGCTCGCTTAACTGCCATCTCGCTTAGCGACTGTTCCGAGCTGTGGCCATTAAGTCCATGAGTGCTTGTATTGGCAAGATCTGGTGTATTTTGGCGATTTAAATGTGAATTTACTTAGGGAGTTGACTGACTTACTTCTGCCAACCTAGCAGATCGAAAGCACTGTAAAAATGCAAGTAGATAAATAGGGACCACCTTTGGTGGGAAGGGAAGAGCGTTCCGTGCGCCTTCGGCGTTGAGTCATGCCGGCCACATGACCACGGAGACGTCTTCGGACAGCGCTGGCTCTCTGGCTTTGAAACGGAGATGAGCACCACCCCCTAGTGTCAGGAACAACTAGCACATATATGCGAGGGGAGCCTTTCCCTTTTCCCTTACTTAGGGAAGATGGGATGGCTGCTGTGTATACCGCTTCGCGGGGCTTTTACAGCCCTCTCTAAGCGGTTGACAGAGTCAGCCTCTTGCCTCCCAACAATCTGGGTCCTCATTTGACCCACCTCGGAAGGATGGAAGGCTGAGTCGACCTTGAGCGTGGAGAGATTCGAACTGCCAAACTGCAGCTAGCAGTCAGCTGAAATAGCCTGCAGTGCTGCACTCTAACCACTGGGCCACCTTGCCTCTTTTTTGTTTTTAATAAAGCTTTTTATTTTATTTTATTTTCGTAACAAATAACCCCATGTATACTATTACATAACCAACAATTATATTGTTAAATGTTTACATCAATTTGTCTTACCATCAACTCCCCAAAAACGATTAATGGCTCTTCTGCTCTCCATACACTGTATTTGTACCCATCACTTTCTTCTCCCTCTCTCCTCCTCCTCCTTTCTTCCTTCTGTCGTCCTCTTCCCTACTTCCCCTTCCTCTCTCCTTCTCCTCTCTCTCCCCTTTCCACTCCTTCTTTCTCTCCTCCTCTTCCCCCTCTCCTATCCTTCTCTTCTTCCCTTACCTCTCCCCTCTACGCCTAACTCTTCATCTCATTGGTGTATTTCAGCCTCCGTTTGATGTGGATGGTATCTACACTTCCATTTCAATAGACATCTTTAATTTTAAAAAATATCTTCCTCCTCCTTTTTTAAAAAGGAAAATAAAAGTATGCATACGCCTCGGCTCTTAATAAGCCCTTAGAATAAACCCTTTCCAGGTTCACACGCACCTTCTGGAAATGGGGAATACGCCAAAGGTCCTCCTTTTTCATCGGTGGTTGGAACTTCCTCAGCAAACAAGTGCGAGTCTCGTAGAATTTCCCCCGGCGTTTCTGAAACATATCAAGCGAACACGCCGGACTTAGAAAAGTCACCAAGGAGAATACATACCACAAATATACACAACACCGGTGTGGTGTTTAGTTGGGGAGACAGCCTTGCGAGGTAGGATGGGCAGGAAGGACATGTGCAGAGGGTGCTCTCTGAGCTTGGTGGCTTTCTGGCAAGACGTTTCATGACCCAACTAGGGAACGTCATCAGTGATCGAAGGAAGTGGGACTTTCTCTCTGTTTATATCCAGAAGCTCTGAGCTTGGTGGTTTCCTTGCAGACGTTTCAAGACCCAACTAGGGAACATTATCAGTAATAGAATGGAGTGGAGTTTGCAGGAAGGAGGAGAAGGCCCTTCAGCTCTTCCTCCAGCCTTCGCCCAAAGCCCCCACCAGGAGGCCAAAGCAGACCCCAAGTCAGAATTTCTGCCCCCCCCCTCCGACCCTCACAAAGACCCCGAAAGGGGAGACTCTCTGCAGCAACACAAATATTCATTGCACATATCCATCCCAGGGGCCGTAGTTTGAGGACCCTGGATTCAGTGCAATATTAAAAATGCAAATAATTTTTCTGCAGACCACCAACATTTTCTCGTGGGCCACCAGTTGATGACCTCTTCTCTACAGACATGGTTGGGAAGAATATGGAATATCATTGAAACAGAGTCAGGAGAGCAGACATTTCCAAAGCTGGGAAGGAGAGGTTTTGGAAACTTAATCAGGGGACACAAAAGTTTGCTTCCCATGCTGAATGTTTGGAAACTAAGAAATCTCCCAATCATGGCAGGGGCCTTACAGTATGGTTGCTTGACAGTTCCTCAGAAATACGAGATACTCCTGGAAGGAGATGTAAAAAGGATGCGGAGACTCTAGAAAGAGTGCAGAGAAGAGCAACAAAGAGGATGAGGGGACTGGAGGCTAAAACATATGAAGAACGGTTGCAGGAACTGGGTATGTTTAGCTTAAGAGAAAGAAGGACTAGGAGAGACAGATAGCAGTCTTCCAATATCTCAGGGGCTTCCCCAAAGAAGAGGGAGTCAAGCTATTCTCCAAAGCACCTGAGGGCAGGAAAAAGAAGCAATGGGTGGAAACTAATCAAGGAGAGAAGCAACTTAGAACTAGTGAGAAACTTCCTTACAGAACAATTAATCAATGGAACAACTTGCTTCCAGAAGTTGTGAATGCTCCAGCACTGGAAGTTTTAAAGAAGATGTTGGATAACCATTTGTCTGAAGTGGTGTAGGTTTTCCTGCCTAAGCAGGGGGTTGGACTAGAAGACCTCCAACGTCCCTTCCAACTCTGTTATTCTAAGATTCTAAGATATCTGTTTATTTCTATTTATGCTACATAATTACCCTGCCACACATGCTGGGATCATCTAACACATTTGATAACCAGGTCATTTGTAGACCCCATCTTTCCTTTCAAAGGACATCAAACAGGATGTAAGTAATAAATGAACAAGAATAAAGAAAATCCACACCATTAACTCTAAAGGACGAGTGACAAGAACAAAAGCAAAAGCCCAAGAGACGTTTGCTGATCTTCTTCAGAAAGTAGTTCCATCAAAGAAGAGACCAGTCCATTTAGATAAGAGTTTCTGAACCTTGACAACTTTTAAGGTGTATGGACTCCAATTCCCAGAATGCCTCAGGCGGGGGAGTTGAAGTCCACACATCTTAAGAGGTGAAGCACTTATGTGCTAGTCGTTCCCGACTCTAGGGGGCAGTGCTCATCTCCATTTCAAAGCCGAAGAGCCAGCTCTGTCCGAAGACATCTCCGTGGTCATGTGGCCGGCATGACTCAACACCGAAGGCGCACGGAACGCTGTTCCCTTCCCACCAAAGGTGGTCCCTATTTTTCTACTTGCATTTTTTACGTGCTTTCGAACTGCTAGGTTGGCAGAAGCTGGGACGACTAACGAGAGCTCACTCCGTTACGCAGTGCTGGGGATTCGAATCGCCCAAACTGCCGATCTTTCTGATTGACAAGCTCAGTGTCTTAGCCACTGAGCCACTGCGTCCCTCCACACATCTTAGGGTTCCTAAGATTGAGAAGCTGTGATATAGGGATGTCTTCCCTACATCGGGATGAACCAGCTTACGGATGGAGAACCTGTGCAATACAAGAGAAAGGTCTTGAGAAAGGGGTCAGCGAACTGAAAGGCCTTCTCAAAGTCATCTCACCTTCTGTTTCTTCTCGGCTTTCTCAGCTTTGATGACCGCCCTCTGCTCGTCCATCCAAATCTCTCTGTATTTGTGCTGCAGAAGATCGAAGAAAGGCGTCGAGGGCCTGAAAAAGATTTTGGAAGGAAAGTGACGACGACATCGTCCTGTCCGTAACCGCAGCCCACACGAATGCAGTGAGTTTGATCTTGGAATCATCCAACCCCTGAAATTCCCTTCGCTGCATCTTACTCAGGAAATCTTCTCGGCCAGGTCCACGGACTTCAAACGATGGGACTTTGACTCCGTCGGCCAAGTTATTACCCTGTTTCCTCCAAAAGAAGACCTCCCCGGATAATCAGGCTTTTGAGCGCATGCGCTAAAATAAGCCCTCCCTGAAAATATTGCAACACAGCAGCAGCCATGAGGTGGCCACGCTCGCCGCTTCCTACACCCCAAAAATAATAAGACCTCCCCGAAAATAAGGCCAAGCGCTTATTTCGGGGGGATCAAAAGAAAATAAGACCCTGTCTTGTTTTGTTCCTTCTTTCTACTCCTTGTCCCCCCCCCCTCCAGTTTTAATTTCACTTGATACACAGAGATGTCTACTTTTATCTCAAATACTTAGTAAGAGCAAAAGGGACACCTGGTATGGATTCGTTCGTTCGTTCATTTACGTATTTTAATTGGAGAATGCGGGAACAAATTCCTCCTGATTTTTGATTGCCCTAAACGAATGTTCCTCTCCTCCTACAAACACTCTTAACCTACCAACAGTCTGGCTGCTGAGCTTGAGGCATTTCCATGCGGCCAAGTAGGTTGTTGATTTCCCAATCCCAAAAGACCACGTGACAAAGTGTTGAACCATCCCTTGCGATCTCAGATATCTTGGGCCTAGTTGGGTTCCTTACATTGAAGAAATCTACAACAATCCTACAAATACTGACCATTTGCTCTCTACAAGCACTCTCCGTTGACCAAAGAATGCAACGTCAAGGAAAGCCCTTGAAGACAAAAACGCTAGCGTTCTTTCTCCTCCTTGGCCTTACAACGCAAACATGTCAGGGGCCGCAACTGCGGTTTCATTTCGGCTCTTTTCTGCACGCATGTAAATAGCTGCCCTTCTCCTCTTTCACCCCACAGCTTATTCTGCTCCTGGCGTGACTTTTATTGCTAATTATGTCTTGCCACAAGCTTCGGAGAGAGGCTTAATCTCTGCTCATGTTGGCTAATGATGTTACGAGCTTGATCAAGTGCCTATCCGTCCCGAGAGGATGCTCTTGGAGAAGGCTCTTTCCACAAGCTGGAGGGATTTGGTGTGCGGAAGGGGCTGGGCGCCACACGGATCACACCCAGGCGGAGGGGTGCAGAATATTTCTTGGAGCCTGTCCACAATCCCGGTCCACCACTTCCCCCTCCCCCACATTGCCAAATTCTGCAAAGAATGGAAGGGCTGCCAGAAAGAAGTGGTGGTGGGGAGGTTATATCAACTTATTTTCCAAATCACCAAAGGCAAGAAGCAACGGATGGAACCTAACCAAGGAGAGAAGCAACCTAGAACTAAGGAGGAATTTATTGAGCAATAGTAGTGACTTCTCTAGGTTGCTTCCGCATGTTCTTCACCCAATCTACCTTCTCTGGATGTCTGCTGATCTGGGGGGACTGTGACAAAGAGCCAACAATATAGATTCTTCTTCTGGATTGGGTTCCAGATCCTAGCCAAATTTCCTCTATTTATGGATTTTGGTCCTTCATCCAACCTTGGACTATTATCTTGGGGATGTAGTTCAGGCCTTTTGGATGTCTGTCTATCTCCTTCCCATCTATCCCTCTAGCCATCCATCTACCCGTCTGTCTATCTATCTATCTATCTATCTATCTATCTATCTATCTATCTATCTATCTATCTACCTACCTACCTACCTACCTACCTACCTACCTACCTACCTACCTACCTCTATCTATCTTATCTATCTATCTTTCTTTCTTTCTATCTACCTACCTACCTACCTACCTTTTATTGATTCTTTCTTCTCTCCATCCATCCTAGTTATTTATCATTTAGCTGTCTGTCTGTGTGTATTCATCCATCTTATCTATCTACCTACCTACCTACCTACCTACCTACCTACCTACCTACCTATTTACCTACCTACCTATCTATCTTTTATTAATTCTTTCTTCTCTCCATCCATTTTAGTTATTTATCATTTAGCTGCCTGTCTGTGTGTATCTATCCATCCATCCACCCTACCTACCTACCTACCTACCTACCTACCTAACCCACCCACCCACCCACCTATCTATCTATCTATCTACCTATCTATCTTTTATTGATTTTCTTTTCTCCATCCAGACCCCCTTCTCATTAGACCCTCTAAAATGTATTTCTGCACACTTTCAAGAACTGTTCCCTTTCACCAGGCACCCCTTCCTCCCTCCTTTTCCATTTTTAATAAACTCCTCTGCTAAATAATTTTCAAGAGGCAGCAAGTCTTTAGCCGAGGAACTTAAAAACCCTTTTCCCCCTGGTTGTAGCAGCAAAGAAGTTAAGATGAGCTTTCTGGAAATCTTCCTGCTGTCTCTTTCTCTCTCTCTTTATAATGAGCTTCCTTTCGCTGCCGTATAAGTTGTTTTTTTTAAAAAAAAAAATCCATAATGAACTATTAACAGTATTTTAAAATCAAAATTGCAGGAGTTCGAAATGAATGACAAAGTCTCATATATGTATATATATATTAGATAGGAAGAAGTCAGCTTCTCTCGCTCTCTCCTTCTCTCTCCTCCCCTCCCCTTTTCTCTCTAAAAATGGAATCCGAGATGAAAAGGAACAATAGTTATAATTTGCAAAATAGAAAGCTGACACTTTTGGGGGGCGTACATATGTTTGTCCTTGGCAGGTATGATTCGCTTTTGGGGCGAAACAGATCTCTATGGGGATTAGAACACAGCTTCCCACTGACGGGCCCGTCACAGTTTTGCAGCTCATTAAAACTTTTTTTTTCCCACCCCAATTTTAATTTTATTTTCTTGAATGGGGGATGAAATTTCCCAAGGAACATCTATCTTCCATGGGGGCTTCGGAACACGGGGGGTTGCAAGGGGTTTCAAGGGGAAAGCCTTGGGTGTGACAAACCAGATCTTAATTTCGCCTCCCTGTGTGCGGGCGGGCAAAATAATTCATCATCAGTGGGTATTAATTTGAAAGAATAGCCAGAGGCTATTCTTCTTCTTCTTCTTCTTCTTCTTCTTCTTCTTCTTCTTCTTCTTCTTCTTCTTCTTCTTCTTCTTCTTCTTCTTCTTCTTCTTCTTCTTCTTCTTCTCCTCCTCCTCCTCCTCTTCCTCCTCCTCCACCTCCTCCTCCTCCTCCTCCTCCTCCTCCTCCTCCTCCTCCTCCTCCTCCTCTTTCTTAAAATTCCTGGGAAATTTTGTGACAGCAGAGAAAGTACTCAGCTGCAGAGGATGGATGTTGAGGCTGCTTTCGCAAGAGACAGCGGTTTTGTTAAAATTAAAACCTTGGCGGGAGAGGGGAGCTGGGAACAAACGCAGCATCACAGCGCTCGGGAGCAAGGATGTCTCAGCTGCCTCTGAGAAACTTTCGCGGCGGGAAAACTTACAAAAAGCATCTTTTTCCCCCCACACCTGACAGTTGATGCCTGAGTCGATGGCATAGGGTGGGTTTCCTGGCCCAGCGTAGAGATAACCAAGAGCAAACGAATCCCGGCGAAGGAGAATTAAGAGGTAGCAGCGATGGGAAACTAAGTGTAGCTGGAATGAACTTTTTTGATGTTGGGAAATTGCCACTTGAGGCTGGAAGGAGGGAGTTAAGCAGGGAACTAGCCTCCAGTCCGTGCGTGGCCACAAAAGGCAATAAATGTGACTCCCTCTAAGATCCATTATCTGGTTCTCCCCAGGACAAGTGAAAACTAATAAGCTCTTCACAGACAACAACATTCTACGTAGGAGCCGTGGTGGCTCAGTGGTTAGAGCGCAGTACTGCAGGCTACTTCTGCTGCCTGCTGGCTGACTGCAATTTGGCAGTTCGAATCCCACCAGGCTCAAAGTTGACTCTGCCTTCCATCCTTTCGAGTTGGGTAAAAGGAGGACCCAGATTGTTGGGGGGCAAGAGGCTGACTCTGTAAACCGCTTAGAGAGGGCTGTAAAAGCACTGTGAAGCGGTATATAAGTCTAAGCGCTATTGCTCTTTTCTTCTCCACCCTCTTCCTTCTCTTCCCGCAGATTATTTCACTGGCAATGATATAAAACTATCTCTCTTTTTTTTTTGTCGCTCGTCACATTCCCAAGATCACACTCCCACCTTTAACGGCAAAAATAAGCAGCTTTGTTGACTTGTGGAAGAAGCAATTTGTCACTTCTTAACAAGAAGAGAAAACTGGAGTCTCCCACCGGGGCAGCTGTGTCTGTAACAAACCAGTCAGAAGGATCACACGTGTGCAAGAGTTGACGTCACACATCATATCAACCTCTCTGAGGTCCGATGCGAGGGCCACAGGTTGCCACATTGTGTGCCGTTGTGTCGTCGTACTCCTGGTTGGGGGCAACTGAGCAAGTGGGGTTGGTAAGAGAGACCTACCCAGTTCCTGCAACTGTTCTTCGTATGTTTTAGCCTCCAGTCCCCTAATCCTCTTTGTTGCTCTTCTCTGCACTCTTTCTAGAGTCTCAGCATCCTTTTTACATCGTGGCAACCAAAACTGAATGCAGTATTCCAAGTGTGGCCTTACCAAGGGCTTATAAAGTGGTATTAACACTTCACATGATCTTGATTCTATCCCTCTGTTGATGCAGCCTAGAACTGTGTTGGCTTTTTGGGCAGCTGCTGCACACGGCTGGCTCCTATTTAAATGGTTGTCCACTAGGACTCCAAGATCCCTCTTGCAGTTACTACTGTTGAGCGAGGTACCACCTATACTGTACCTGTGCATTTCGTTTTTCTTGCCTAAATGTAGAACCTTACTTTTGTCACTATTGAATTTCGTTTTGTTAGATAGCGCCCAATGTTGAAGTCTGTCCAGATCCTTCTTTAGCTTAAGCTTATCTTCTGGAGTTTTGGCTGTTCCTGTCAGCTTGGTGTCTTGATATGATAGCAGTGTTTCAATATCTAAGAGGCTTCTACAGAGAAGAAGGGATCAAGCTATTCTCTAAAGGCCCACAAGGCAGGAGAAGAAGCCATGGATGGAAACTAATCAAGGAGAGAAGCTTGGAGTCATGAAGGACTAAGGATGTCCGTCTATCGTGGTGGCCAGAACTGGGCACAGTATTCCAAGTGTGGTCTCACCAGTCCTTCAAAAGGAAAGTGGGTGTGGGTGTGTGTGAGAGAGAGAGAGAGGGAAGGAGGGAGAGACAGACAGAGAGAGAGAGAGTATGCAGGCCACTTCAACCATCTCAAATGCTAATCAATGGAAGCCATGTGCTGAACATGGAAGCCCACTTTCTCACAGAGGCCTTTTGGGTGTTTCCCCCCACCTCTTCTTTAGAAACACATGGCAGCCTGTTTGCAAACGCGGCGGCCAGCCGGGAGAAAGGAGTTTGTGTTGCAAAAATCTGGGTTTTGCGCGAGGCAACCCTTGCCAAGATCACAAACCAGTGCTCACTGCGCCACTGACTGGAGGGAGCCCCTTGGGGTCCGCGGGAAAACTTACCTCTTCCTTGTTAGTGCTGACCTTGGTAGGGGCCGTTGGCAGCTGATGAATAGGCTACGATCACACACACCCCTCCAATCAGACTCCGGGGAACAGCCATATTATCTGCTATCGTCCCATCTGTGTCTCCCTCGCCCCTCCCGGCTTTCATCCCTGTTCATAAATCTCTGTCCAAAACTTAAGAGGAAAAGAAGGAAGGCGGGTGGGGGGGAGGAGGAGGAGGAGGTGAACAATGTCATTTCTAAGAGACCTCGTGACAAAAGGAATCTGAATGGAATCCCCCAAAGGGGGATTGCAGGTTGGGGTGAGAGGGAGAACTGCAGAGGAAGCGGTGAATGGGGCAAACAACGCACCCCGTGGGAGGAAAGCCCCCTCTTTGAAAAACCTGGTTATTTCCACCTCAACAGCGAAAAGGAAGATAACTTGATAAAAAGCGATGGAGGAGTTCGAAAAACCCAAAGAACAGGATTGGAAGGGGCCGTGGAGGTCTTCTAGTCCAACCCCCTGCTCAAGCAGGAGTCCCTATACCATTTTCAGGCAAGGGCTGTCTAGTCACTTAAAAACTTCCAGCAATGGAGAATCCAAAACTTCTGGAGGCAAGCTGTTCCACTGGTTAATTGTGCTTGCATCTTTACAATTTATATTGTTTTGTTTGTTTCCTAGTATGATTTGATTGCTTAGCAGTAACCTATGGCTATCACTAAGTGTTTTTATTCTTGATGAATGTATTTTACTCTCCTTATGTACACTTGAGAGCATCTGCACCAAAGACAAATTCCTTGTGTGTCCAATCACACCTTGGCCAATAAAGAATTATATTCTATTCAAGTCTATTCTATTCTAGTCTAGTCCAGTCTACCCTACCCTACCCTACCCTACCCTACCCTACCCTACCCTACTCTATTCTATTCTATTCTTCTTTCCATTATTCTGTTCTATTCTTCATTCCATTATTCTGTTCTATTCTTCATTCCATTATTCTGTTCTGTTCTATTCTATTCTTCATTCCATTATTCTATTCTATTCTATTCTTCATTCTATTACTCTGTTCTGTTCTGTTCTACATTCCATTATTCTAGTCTAGTCTAGTCTCACTCTTAGGAAGTTTCTCCTTAATTCCAGGCTTGATTAGTTTCCACCCATTGCTTCTTGTTCTGTCCTCAGGTGCCTTGGAGAATAGTTTGACTCCCTCTTCTTTGGGACAGCCCCTGAGATATTGGAAGACTGCTATCATGTCTCCCCTGGTCCTTCTTTTCATTAAACTAGACATCCCCAGTTCCTGCAACCGTTCTTCGTATGTTTTAGCATCCAGTCCCCTCATCCTCTTTGTTGCTCTTCTCCGCACTCTTTCTAGAGTCCAAATCTCTTTGTAGCTGGGATTTTTAGCAGGTCCTACACAGCAATGGGGGATCAGCTCCTAAATTTACCAATCCAGAATAAGGGGTTAAACCCCCTTCCTCCCCCCTCCACTCCTTCCTCCTTCCCGGGTTTTTTTTCCTTTTAACCCAAAGTGGCCTTAATAATCCAATAATTATCTTTGATCTACACCCTGATTTTTTTTTTTTAAGTGGGGGAATAAATGCCCGCAGGCCATCCGACCTAAAAGGGAACAATTAAAGAAGATTGGAAACGGATTCTAATAACTGGAAAATGAATAGCTCCCCTCCTTTTTCTCCCCCCTCCCCAGATGTTGGGCAAAAAAAAAAAAAAAAAAACTCTGCCATTTTTCCGGGTTGGGATGGATGTCCATGTTATTTATTAATATGAAAACAAGGATGGGGATAGGCGACTCTTGGGCGGTTTTCCCTGGGCAGTCACTTAACCTCCGTTTATGAAGAAATAAAGCAAATTTGGTGGGCAGCCTGTTGGGAGAGAGACCACTTTTCCCCCCCACCCAGCTTAAAAGCTCTTTGTTTGCCATCCCGACCAGAAATCCTAGTGGTAGCCATGATGTCTAGTGGTAATCAAGATAAAGCTTTATGGCCAGGGGTTCGGGCGGCTAAACAGCCGCCCCGATGCCTCATTTTCATATGGCTGCAATTAATGTTAATGCCTGCGATGAAAATGGTCATTAAAGACCATTTTAAAATCCATCCCATTTGCATATGCAAATCGGTGCCATTTGCTGGCGGGTTGCCTCTTTAATCACCTTCCCTCCCCCCCCCCCGCAAATAGCTCTTCCCTTTTACCTTTCCGTACTTTTTTATTTAAACAAGGGAAATAAAATCTTTAGTACCAATTAGCTTTTTAAAATGAAATCTATCACCGAGCACTTTTACCAGGAGCCAGGAATTTTCCACGGTGGAAAAGAGGCCGTTGGCTGGGCGAAATAATCAACGTTATCTATATATCTATATATCTACTTGTCCATCTATATCTATCTATCATCTATCTATCTATCTATCATCTATCATCTATTTCTATCTATCTACCTACCTACCTACCTCTACCTACCTACCTGCCTCTATCTCTACCTATCTATCTATCTATCTATCTATCTATCTATCTATCTATCTATCTATCTATCTAACTATAACTCTACCTATATCTATCTATCTATCTATCTATCTATCTATCTATCTATCTATCTATCTATCTATCTATCTATCTATCTATCTATCTATCACTTGCTTGCCTACCTACCTACCTACCTACCTACCTACCTACCTACGCATCTATCCATCTATCCATCCATCCATCCATCTATCTATCTATAATAGAATAGAATAACAGAATTGGAAGGGACCTTGGAGGTCTTCTAGTCCAAGCTCCTGCCTAGGCAGGAAACCCTACACCACTTCAGACAAATGAATATCTAATCTTTACTTAAAAACTTCCAGTGTTGGAGCATTCACAATTTCTGGAGGCAAGTTGGTCCACTTATTAATTGTTCTAACTATCAGGAAATATCTCCTTAGTTCTAAGTTGCTTCTCTCCTTGATTAGTTTCCACCCATTGCTTCTTGTTCTACCCTCAGGTGCTTTGGAGAATAGTTTGACTCCCTCTTCTTTGTGGCAACCCCTGAGATATTGGAACACCTGCTATCATGTCTCCCCTAGTCCTTCTTTTCATTAAACTAGCCATGCCCAGTTCCTGCAACTGTTCTTCATGTGTTTTATCCTTCAGCCTCCTAGTTATCTCACTGTTCGCTCACCTTTGCAGGTGCGCTCGGTAGCCGGCTCCACCCACCTGCTACGTCCATTTTTGATGCTGTACGCGGAAGGTCCTGCAGGTGGAGCAAGTGTGGGCGTGCATGCGCGCTCACATTTGCGAACCAGTCGCGAAGGTCAGCAGATTTCACCCCTGGTTCTAAGTCGAGGACTTCCTGATCCCTGGAAAGCTCAACCTACCCAACCAGAGGTTCCTTGTGACCCCAACGGAGCGTAAGACTCCATAAATAAAAACGAATTTCAACAAAAACGATGGGGTTTAGATCTGAACCCCCAAAACTCTTTGGTGGGAGCCCCTCTGCCTCTCACCGTGCTGGTCTTCCATAGGTCATGTCTGGGGGGACTTTGGGAGGTGTCCTCTTGAACCGACGCTCGTCCTCTATGTTGACGTGGAAATCCTTCATCTTGCGGTACAGGTTCTGCTCGTGGGCCGTGACGTAGCCGTCCTTGACCGCGTGGACGTTGGTGGTCATGTAGTCACGGGGCTTCTCCTTCTCCAAGATAATTCTTGGCTTCAGGACGTGCCAGTGGCAAATGGCTGTAAAAAGAGGAGGAGGAGAAGTTAAGGAGAGCGTGGGCGTTAAAAGAAAGTGCCTCTCCTTCCCAAACCAAGGAAAGGAGAATGACAAGAGTAACAGAGTTGGAAGGGACCTCGTAGGTCATCTAGTCCAACCCCCACCCACCCAAGCAGAAGACCCCACACCATTTCCGACAGATGGCAGTCCAGCCTCTTCTTGAAGGCCTCCAGTGATGAAGCCCCCACAACTTCTGTTCCATGGGTTGGTTGCTCTCACTGTCAGAAAGTTCCTCCTTATTTCCAGGTTGAATCTCTCCTTATTCAGTTTCCATCCATTATTATTCCTTGTTTGGCACTTTGGAACATAGCTTGTCCCCTTCTCCTCTCTGTGGCAGGCTGCTATCTTGTCTTGCAAGACAAGCTGGCAAAAGCAGCGGGTGGAGGGCGAGGACCCAGGAGGTCGGAGGGGAGGGGGCACGGAAGGAAAAGCCGGTGGCAATGAACGGGCTGGGGGAGGGAGAGGGTCTTGGGAGAAACGGGGAGCAACATTTCTCTTCCTTCCGTTGAGGACGGTTTGAGCAAACGCGAAGAAGCTTCTGGTTGCTATCTGCTCTCCTGTCTCCCCTGGTCCCCTTCTATAAATTGTAAGTGAGGACTATGGAAAGGACGCACAAAAACCTTGTAACCAATCGACACCCTGTATGTAATGGAAGATGGCTTTATGTTTTATGCTTGGTTTGTCTATGTCTGTCTAAAAATAAAAAACTTTCTTTAAAAGAAACTTTCTGGAGTTTGAAGATGGGCGAGAAACACGCCCCAATGCTTCTCTAGCTGCTGGCGGTGGAAGGGACTTTTTCTTTCTCATGCACGGATCTAAACGTGATCAGCGTTTATCAATCCCCTTACCTTCCGGGACGCCTCCATCCATTCCGTGTAAATACAAGCCGTAGCTGAAATCGTAGCCTGGGAGAGTGTAGTTACTTCTACGCGGCTTCCCAATTTCGGTCTGCAAACGGGAGACACAAATTCATCAAGAGCTTTGACCATCCACGTGTATCTTCGGCAGCCCCCCCCCCCCTCAACCGCTAGGATTGAACAGCTAGTCCTCGACTTACGGTCAGAAATTCCACCGCTAAGCGAAGCAGTCGTGGAGTGAGACCTGCCCATTGTACGACTTTTTCTTTTTGACCAGGGTTGTTAAGCCAACGGATTTGTTTGCAGTTGTTTAAGTGAGTGGCTTGTTTGCAGAACAGATTTTAATCAACACAAGCTATTGTATAGAACAGAACAGAAGAGAAACGGTACAGTAATAGAAAATAGAATAGAATAGCAATTAGAATAGCAATTAGAATAGAATAGAATAGAATAGAATAGAATAGAATAGAATAATGGGATGGCTAGAACAGAAGAGGAGAGGAGAAGAGAACAACAAATCTTATTTCATGTTTCAACAAAGTGACCAAATTAGTGGATCAGCAAAACGCAGAGGGTTTCCTGCCTGAGTGAGGGGTTGGACTAGAAGACCTCCGAGGTCCCTTCCAACTCTGTTATTCATCTTCTGCAGCCATTCATTTAACAACTGTGGGGAAAAGGGTTGTCTGGGGCCCGGCTCACTTAACAACCATGTCGCTTAGCAACAGGATCCCAATTGTGGTCGTAATTCGAGGACTCCCTTCGCACAACTGGTGCACATCTGCACTTTTGGTTTTCCGTGGCTTAAAAAAAAGGGGATTCGATCCCATCGTGTTACACCAGACCCCCTTCCTGGCGTCTAATTTGGAAACCCCTCCGAGAGATTTTTAGCCCTATCTGTCACACCGAGTTGTGTGGTTTTTTTTTTTCTTAACAACCTGTGGGTGGGCTTGTCTTGAAAATTGGGGGGAAACCCCCCCCAACATTTTAAGCATTTTTGGCCGGAGGGATTTGCAGCCTGCTTAGGGGGGGAAGGAGGAGGAGAAGAAGCAAAAAAACTGATTTCCCCATTGTGCGTTGACCCCACTCTGAGCTTAGAAAGATGTGGCCCGAGCGGCCATCCCAACCGCACTTCTCCTCCTCCTCCTCCACCATTTCTGACGAAAAGAGACGGAAATTTTCAAAGCCTAGCAGCTAATCTCGGCCTGGCTTCACCATGGAGACTTCGGTCAAGACAAAAAGGACAATCGAGGGGGGGACAATGAATCCCACAGACACCACAACCCCCATCCCACACCCCCGGGGTGGAGGGACACACCTCGGGGAAAGAAAGGGAGTTAATTTGAAAACTAAATAAAAGCGAGTCGGTGGTGGCTGGCTGTCGTGTCTCTTCAAGCTTCATTAAAGCCATTCATTCAACGCTTGACATATTTGTCTTGGCCAAGCCAACTTTCATCTTGTTCAACCATTGAACTTTTTCCTGACTTGGCCCATCCGTCAAAGGGATGTTCGAAGAAGCACAGGGGATTCGTCAAGACGCAACTCCTTTTGTGTTCTGTTGCTGCCCTTCTGGGTAGATTCTTCCGAGTCAAGCAGGGGGTTGGACTACAGGGCCTCCCGAGGTCCCTTCCAACTCTTCTTCTTCTTCTTCATCATCATCATCATCAAGCTTCATCCTTGATGGCTTAGCTTTGGATCTTTTCTGTGCCGTTATTACTTTAGACGGTCACTGAATGAATGATTGTACTGGAGGAGCAAAATATAAACTTCCAGGAAAGTACGTGGTTTTTTGTTGAGGATTTGAGAATTGGGGGACCTTTGGTGGGAAGGGAACAGCGTTCCCTGCGCCTTCGGCATTGAGTCATGCCGGCCACATGACCACGGAGACGTCTTTGGACAGCGCTGGCTCTTCGGCTTTGCAACAGAGATGAGCACCGCCCCCTAGAGTCGGGAACAACTAGCACAGATGTGCGAGGGGAACTTTTCCCTTTAGGACAAATGCAGCCTTTATGATCGCTCCTTCCTCCTTAAGTGTTGGTTTCACTTAAAAGGAGAAGGCCTTAAAGCCCCTCATCAGGGGTCCCTCCCCATTACAAGGATCGTCCCCTGATTTATGGGTCCTGGTGAGCAGAGCACTTCCAGGGATGTCTTGCTCCCCTCCAACCGCTCCCTCCCTCCGACATATCCCCCCACCCCAACCACAGCTTGATCTCCTGCTTCTCATTTGCATTTACATGATCTCGCTGTGCGGCTTAAAGAGATGGAGAGATTTATTTGCTACTTAGCGTGATGTTTGATTACATTCAGGGAAGGCGGGTCTCGGCAACAATACACCGGGGGGGGGTTGTGGGGGATACCGGGGGGGGGGGGGGCATTCGATTGAGTGAACCCTAGGGGGAACTGGAATGGCACCTATTTTACAAAGCACCCAAAGGCCAGATAAGGAAGGTAGATGGGTAGATAGGTAAGTAAGTGGGTGGGTGGGTGGGTGAGTGGATGGATGGATGGATGGATGGATGGATGGATAGATAGATAGATAGATAGATAGATAGATAGATAGATAGATAGATGATAGATAGATAGATAGATAGATAGATGATAGATAGATAGATAGATAGATAGATAGATAGATAGATAGATAGATAGATAGATAGATAGATAGATAGATACAGTAGGTAGGTAGGTAAGTAGGTGGATGGATGGATGGATGGATGGATGGGTAGATAGATATATAGTAGGTAAGTAGGTAGGTAGATAGGTGGATGGATAGATAAATAGATTAGGTAGGTAGGTAGGTGGATGGATGGATGGATGGATGGATGGATGGATGGATGGATGGGTAGATAAATAGATTAAGTAGGTAGGTAGGTGGATGGATAGATAAATATATTAGGTAGGTAGGTAGGTAAGTGGATGGATGGGTAGATATACAGTAGGTAGGTAGATAGGTGGATGGATAGATAAATAGATTAGGTAGGTAGGTAGGTAGGTAGGTGGATGGATGGATGGATGGATGGATGGATGGGTAGATAAATAGATTAAGTAGGTAGGTAGGTGGATGGATAGATAAATATATTAGGTAGGTAGGTAGGTAAGTGGATGGATGGGTAGATATACAGTAGGTAGGTAGATAGGTAAGTAGGTGGGTGGATAGATAGATAGATAGATAGATAGATAGATAGATAGATAGAAAGATAGGGAGGGAGGGAGGGAGGGACGGGGGAGATGGATGGATGGATAGATAAATAGATAGGTAAAGTAGATAGGTGGGTGGGTGGGTGGGTGGATGGATGGATAGATAGATACGGTGGGTGGGTGGATGAAAGATGGTATGAGGGGGATGCTATAAGCAAGTGTCTTTCCTTGAAGAGAGTAACAAGAGTGAGAGAGAGAATGAAAGAAAGAAAGAGAAAAGAAAAAAAGAAAAGCATTCCAAACGGCTTTGGGAAAACAAACAAATAAACCTCTTCCAGGAAACTCTTCCTCAACCTCACTAACTCTTCAAAGATGAGACAACCACAGCCTGCCTGGCGTCTATTGGCGCTCCACCAGACTGAACCAGCCCTTGGAAGCACGAAGTGATGCTTTGGGGGGGAAAGGGGGTGGTGGGAATCCAGGCTGCGATTATTGAAGGGGGCGCGGGGGGGGGAGAGGGGGAAAAAGGAAGGGGAAAAAAAAAGAACAGCAGGGTTTTTTAATGAATGACAAGCTACTGAGTGGAAATTTAATTTGGTCTAATTAAGCAGCCTTGGTGAGGATTTGCCTGCCCAAGAGAAGAACGCCAAAGAGATTTAAATGCAAATGAACAGGGAGGATTTCTGGAGAAAGCACTTTAAAAAAAAAAGTCCTTAAGTGTGGGTCTGTGTGTCAGTGTGTAGGAAAGAGAGAGGAAAAACAACAACGATGGGCCAGCTTTCTAACATGCTTGCGGGTCTGTTTCACGTCCTCACTTTTGAGCCCAGCAAAAAAAACAGCTGGGTGATTCATAGCTTGTGATTGAAACTTTTAGGATATTTCCCTGGGAAAGTGGCACAGGTTGGTGACCTTCCCCTTGCCTACGAGGCTTGCTCGGAAGTCATTTGGGGAGGGGGCTCCCTTCATTGGACCCATAGAAGAGAATATTTGTAGCTGGGGGTTGAAATGAGGTGGGGGGGGCTTTGGTGCTCCCTGAGCTGGTTGGCTTTCTTGCAGGCGTTTCGTGACCCAGCTAGGCAACATCATCAGTGCTAGTGAGTGTGACTTGCTCCCTGTTTATATACAGTAGATCTGAACTTGTTTGCTCTCTTGCGGGCATCTTGTGACCCAACTAGGTAACATCATCAATGCTAGTGACTGAGGCATGCTCCCTGTTTATATATTGTAGCTATGAACTTAGTTGCTTCCTTGCAAATGTTTCATGACCCAACTAGGTAACATCATCAATGCTAGAAGGCAGTGGAGTTTGTGGAGAAGAGGAGGAGGAGGAGGAGGAGGAGGACTGTGAGCTCCTTGGTGTCCTTGAACTAGGTAACATCATCAGTGCTAGAAGGGAGAAAAGTAAGGCAACTTTGGACTGCTAGAAGGGACTATATACACAGAGCGAATCCTACTCCCCTCTAGCGCTGATGACGTTACCTAGCTTGGTCACGAAACGTCTGCAAGAAAACCACCCAGCTCAGAAAACCACAAAGTCCCCACTACTCAACCACCTCTACGTAGACGAGGAAATTTTATTTTTCTGGAGTAGTTTAGGCACAAGGCCACCTGCTTGCAAAGAAAGAAAGAAAAAATCAAGATGTTCCTTTTGGCCTGGTCCATGGACCTTTTCCCCAAGGGATTTTGGGTCCTGGATAGCATCCTTCACTACCCTCATAACTCCATAAAGAAGTCCCCGTCTCCACCGCTCTGCATCCCCCTCGATTCTCACAGGAAATCAAATATAATCCTATTTAAGGAGCTTTAAATAATTTTGAGCTGACACGCCGGTTTCTTCAAACGCAGCTTAAAATGCATTTGGCTTGCAATCCCTTTACAACAACAGAATACAACCTGATTTTTTTTTTAAAAATCCATTGGAAAAGGAGGGGGAAAAAAAAGAGATTGGTAGAAATGTACCTTGCCCCTTAAATTCACAACAACAACAACAACAACAACAACAACAACAAACACCCTTCCCCTCTAGCTTGGCATGTTGCGAGAATGCAGCTGGGACTTTTTTTTTTTTTAAAAAAAAGTCTTTATCATCCTCATCCTCAAGCTTCATCCTTGATGACTTAGCTTTGGATCTACCATTCACTCTTTCAGTGGTTGGGACTTGGTGCAACGTGAATTGAGAAGGAACGATGAGATAAAAGTGATTTTTAGCTATAAAGACAGCACATGGACCTATAAAATATAGAATCAAATATAGAATATTTAGAACTATATAGAAGTGACCTTGGAGGTCTTCTACTCCAGCGGGCATCAACTGAGAAAACTTTGGTGATCTGCAGAAAAATTATTTGCCTTTTTTATATCGCGCTAAATCCGGGGTCCTCAAACTACAGCCCCTGGGACGGATATGGGCAACGAACGCTTGTGTTGCTACAGAGAGTCTCCCCCTTTGGAGTCTTTTTGTGGGGGGGCAGAAATTCCAACTTGGGGTCTGCTTCGGCCTCCTAGTGGGGGGCTTTGGGCGAAGCCTGGAGGGAAGAGCCGCTGGTGGCGAAGAGCCGGAGGGCGTCGTTCCAGTGGGACTGCATCATGGCCTGGAACTGGCTGACCATCTCAGCCCACTGAGCCTCCAGGCGCCGGTAGCTGGCCTTGCACTCCCGCAGGTCTTTCCTCCGCTTGGAAAACCTATGCTCATAGTCCTCATTGAGGTGCTTCTGCTGAGCCCCCTTTTCGGTCAGTCCCCATTTACTGTGTTCATATTTATATATTTGCACTTATAGCTGCTACCTCTTACATGTTTGACAAACTAAATAAAAATCAACCAATCAATTGCATGTTCCTGTGCTAAAATGCACCAATACAATACAATACAATACAATAGTAGAGTTGGAAGGGACCTTGGAGGTCTTCTAGTCCAACCCCCTGCCTAGGCAGGAAACCCTATACCGTTTCAGGCAAATAGCTATCCAACATCTTCTTAAAGACTTCCAGTGTTGGGGCATTCACAACCTCTGGAGGCAACTTCTGTTCCACTGATTAATTGTTCTAACTGTCAGGAAAGTTCTCCTCAGTTCTAAGTTGCTTCTCTCCTTGATTAGTTTCCACCCATTGCTTCTTGTTCTACCCTCAGGTGCTTTGGAGAATAGTTTGAACCAGAGAGGCCCCCTTTCCTGGAAGGATGGAAAACCTTGTTCCGCTGGCCAAGTTGTCCCCTTCATTAAGCCAGCATCTCAGGCTGTAAACCTTCTTAATTTCCAACATCGTCTCTATTTATTTAAATGCTAACTCACATTATGAAGTGATAATCCGCCAGCGCAAGAGATAACTTATGAAGCATTTAAATTAAGAGAAGCAGTTAATTGGTAGCATGTGTCTGGTAAGCCTCGCTAACACCAGGAAACTAAAATAAGGCAGGAAAAAGGGAGAGAAGGTGGGGAGAGATTTGTTTCGCTCCCCATCCCCACTTTTTTTAGCCTCCCTAATGGACATAATGCGTGCCCGTCTCAGTTGCTGGCTTTCGGGCAACTGAACCTGAAGTCTGGATTTCCAATTTTCTGGGTTCGTGTAACATGAGCAACTGTAGGGTGGCTGATTGGAGAAGAAAGGAATGGGGATCAGAAATAGAATTGGCCATCAAGAGATTGTGTAATCATGAGTAATCGTTGACCACTGCAGTGGTCAATCAGTGCGAAGGATGGATGTAAGAAGAGGAGGAGGAAGGAGGAGGAGGAGAAGAAGAAGAAAAAAAAGAAGAAGAAGGAGAAGAAGAAGGAGAAGAAGAAACAACAGTGGTTATGAAGGAGGAAGAGGAAAAAACAGTGAGGAAGGAGGAAGAGGTGAAGGAGAAGGAGAAGGCAATACGGATGGTGGAAGAGGAGAAGGAGGCATGAGAAGAAGAAGAAGAAGAAGAAGAAGAAGAAGAAGAAGAAGAAGAAGAAGAAGAAGAAGAAGAAGAAGAAGAAGAAGAAGAAACAGTGGTTATGGAGGAGGAAGAGGAAAAAACAGTGAGGAAGGAGGAAGAGGAGAAGGAGAAGTAGAAGAAGGCAATACGGATGGTGGAAGAGGAGAAGGAGGCATGAAAAGAAGAAGAAGAAGAAGAAGAAGAAGAAGAAGAAGAAGAAGAAGAAGAAGAAGAAGAAGAAGAAGAAGAAGAAGAAACAACAGTGGTTATAGAGGTAGAAAAGGAAAAAAACAGTGACGAAGGAGGGAGAAAGAGAAGAAGAAGAAAATACGGATGGTGGAAGAGGAGAAGGAGGCATGAAAAGCAGCAGCAGCCAATGAATTCATTTCCTTCTTCGCGTTTGCTCAAACCGTCCTCAACGGACGGAAGAGAAATGTTGCTCCCCATTTCTCCCAAGACCCTCTCCCTCCCCCTGCCCGTTCATTGCCACCGGCTTTTCCTTCCGTGCCCCCTCCCCTCCGACCTCCTGGGTCCTCGCCCTCCACCCGCTGCTTTTGCCAGCTTGTCTTGCAAGCCAAGAGAATATATGACCAAGGGGCCTCTGAGTGGCTCCCTCCACCCTCAGCCCCGACGGGGCACAGCAAGACCTTAAACACAAACACACAAACACACACAGGCCTCCGATCCTATCTGTAACCTGTCACCAAACCCCCTGCTGGTCCAGAAAGGGGCTCAGGCTGTTAGTAACCCTGACGTAGATCTCCTAACACTAAGCACCGTCTTTCCTGCGGGCGCATTAGGGTGATTTATAAACCCCATTTCTGCCGAAAACTCGTAGATCAAAGCGAGCGAGCGAAGCTCAGGAAAGGCCGCGGAAAAGCACAGCAGCCGAAGCACAAAAAGCTTTCCAGAAGCAGCAGGGAGAGCGCGAGAGGGTAACGGTATAGGTAGTCCCCGGCGTACGGCCGTGACGGAGCCCAAAATCTATGTCGCTAAGCGAGATGGCTGTTCTGTGAGATGTTGCCCCGTGGTGCCAGCTTTCGTGCTGCCGTTGTTAAGCGAAGCACTGCTGCGGTTCGGTTTGGTACCCCGTTTCCCCGAAATTAAGGCCTCCCTGGATAAATAAGAGCGATTGGGCATTTGAGAGCATGCGCTGAAAGAATTCCTCCTCCGAAAATAAGCCCACCACGAAAATACTTAAATGCATGCGCAGTTACTCCCTGCCATTTCCTGGAGGGAAGGGGAGAACATGACCTGGTGGAGGCCGCCCCCCGCAAACCCTAGCTAGCACCGCCACTTCTCTTAGTGGCGGCCGCAAAAAGAGAGGCGGGACAAGCGACGCTAAGGCTGGGAAGAGTGTGCCAGGAACCGAGACAGAACTTCCGGCCCTCTCTGGATCAGCTGATCTGTGGGCCGAGGTTAAGGGGGCTCCTGCACCCCGAAAAGAATAAGAGCTCCCCCAAAATAAGGCCAAGCTCTTATTTCGGAGGTCAAAAGAAAATAAGACCCTGTCTTCTTTCTTCTTCTTCTTCTTCTCCTCCTCCTCCTCCTCCTCCTCCTCCTCCTCCTCCTCCTCCTCCTCCTCCTCCTCCTCCTCCTTCTCCTCCTCCTCCTCCTTCTCCTTCTCCTTCTTCCTCTTCCTCTCAACCTTCTCCCTCCTGCTTCCTTTTCTCCTCCTCCTTCCTCTTCTTCCTCTTTGCCTTTCTCTTCTCCTCAACCTTCTCCTTTCTTCTTCTTCTTCTTCCTCCTCCTTCCTTTTCTCCTCCGCCTTCTTCTTCCTCTTTGTCTTCCTCTTCTTCTCAACCTTCTCTCTTCTTCTTCTTCTTCTTCTTCTTCTTCTTCTTCTTCTTCTTCTTCTTCTTCTTCTTCTTCTTCTTCTTCTTCTTCCTCCTTCTCCTCCTCCTCCTCCTCCTCCTCCTCCTCTTCCTCCTCCTCCTCCTCCTCCATTCTCCTGCTTCTTGCAACCTTTCTAGCCAGCTTCTGACAAGCAAAGCCTATTGGGGGAAGCTAGTTTGGCTTACCGACTACATGATTCACTTAACAACTGCAGTAATACGCACAACAACCTTGCCCCCCCCCCCAAAGTGTCATAAAATCAGGTACCACCCTTGCTTAGCGACGGTTCCAATTATGGTCATAAGTCGAGAACTGCTAGGCTACATGAGCTTTGAGTCTTCTCCAGGTGTATATACCTTGATGAGTTGGTGGGGGGGCACAGAAGAGACCCCAGATCCCCTTAACAAGGAAAAGGAAGAGAAGCAATGCAGGGAAATGTCTCCTTGCGCTAAATTGCAAAACAAGCGTGGCAAACATCGCCGCGGCTTCCCCTGTGGGTCAATTTATTGCTTTCCCAGTCATTAAATGCTAAAACAATAATGCAAAAATCTACGGTGCGTTTTCGGCGCGCTCTTTTGCATGTGGCTGGCCTTCCCTGCCTTCATTTAAACTCGGCGAGCCTGAAATGCCTCCCGTTTTTCCCCACCGGCAACACCTCGCGGGTGAATTATGGCTGGTTTTTACATTTAATATACACTGCGCTGCCCCGACGTAATTCTATTAAGAAGTTGATTTTACCCAGTAATTACAGGTACAAGCCCAGCGTAACTCCTGGGAGCTGATGGTGGGGAGGGCTGCCTTTGACAACAAGGCAGGCGGCGGGGAAATGCGTCTTTCGGCCAGATGCTGTGGGTTCAAAGCCTGAGCCGTGAGTGCCGACGTTGTACTTGGGTCAAGGGTTTGCTAGCTACAAAGCCTTAGCCCACCCCCTCTATGAGTTACTCAGATTTTGTCCATTTGCAGTTGTGTAGAAAAGTGCAGAGATCACCATGAAGAAGGTGTAGAAAACAGGAAAGGGTGAGAAAGAAACTCAAGATTGCTCTACCTTGATTCTCTTAGGCATAAGAGGGGGAAGAAGAATAGATACAAGCACTGACTGAGTGCAGGAAAGAGTTCGAAAGAAACTCATGATTGCCCTTCCTTGATTCTCTTAGGCCAAATCACTACCGGTTCGGCCAAACTGATCCAAACCGGTAGGAGCCCACCAATGACAGGGAGCCGCACCAGAGGGATAAATGAGCCACATGTGGCTCCAGAGCTGCAGGTTGTTGATCCTTGTCTGAAGCCTAAGAGGGGGAAGAAGGCGTCTCCCTCAGGCTTTCAAAATTCCGTTATAATGTCCTTTAATGATACGTTCTATGTCTCTTTCCAACTTCTCATCTCGACAACTTTCCATCTTTTCTCTAAACGTTCTTTCTTGCCGTTTTCTCGTCGCTTGCCACCGTACTCCAATTCCAGGAGATTTTGGGATAGCATGGAGGGGTATTGTGAGGTGTGGAAACAAACATCTCGCGCGCCGAATACTCATACAGAAAAAGAATAATTGAAATCTGGAGCAAATCCAACATCTGCAGGACGCAGTCTATGGATATGGATATGTAAAAGCCAAATACCACTCACTCATCACGAAATCTCCGGAACCGTAACGCCTACAAACTTGAAATTTGGCACGTATGTTCCTCTTGGCTACTAGGTGCTCGCTAAGAAAGGATTTTTGGAAATGACCATCAGATCATTAGTATTTCTTATACAGTTATTAACACGCTCTGATGCTAAGGCGTTCTACTCCCCCTCCCCACCTGAAAAGAACTCTGTTCCAACTGCCACTTGCCTCACATTCCGTTACCTCAGTGTGCCCACTGCAAAATAATAGTAATAATGATAGTAACAACAGCAACCACAACTTTAGCCCCAAAGATAAGTTGCAGCTCAAGAAAGTCGGATGGAGCTATGCTCTGGGAAATTCTGCGTCGTGTTTTTGAACCCAAGTCCCGTTTTTATAAAAATAGGAAATCTAGCACTGATTTGATAGAAGGGGACCAGCCCTAGGGAGGAAAAAAAAGAGACATGACTGCAGCAGAAAACGGTGGAACAAGTCTCGCCATTAAAGGGAGCAGCTGTTTATATAAAATATAATTAATAGGTTACAATACCCCCCTCCTTTGTTTTTTGCTTTCTTTTTTTTAATGTAGCCATATGCTGATTTGACGTCTGGGGTGTCTCAACCCATCCTGGCTATTAATTATTTTAAAATTTTTAATTTTTCCTCCTTGAAGGGGGTGCGTCCCACTTTCCCAACTCTGGAAAAGATCTGTTTTATTGCCTTGTTCGTTTAATTTTTTTTGGGGGGGGGAGAGGGAAGGTGTATGTATGACATTCCCCCCCCTACACCAATTGCCTTGTCTTCTCTCTCTCTCTCTCTCTCTCTTTCTCTCTCTTTCTTTCTTTCTCTTACTCTTTCTGTCTCTCTCTCTTTTTCTCTCTCTCTCTGTCTCTCTCTGTCTCTCTTTTTTCTCTCTGTTTCTCTTTCTCTCTCTCTCTCTCTCTGTCTCTGTCTCTCTGTCTGTATCTTTTTCTCTATCTTTCTTTCTCTTACTCTGTCTCTCTTTTTCTCTCTCTCTCTTTTCTCTCTATTTCTCTTTCTCTGTCTCTCTGTCTCTTTCTCTGTCTCTCTTTCTCTTTATCTCTCTCTTTCTCATTCTGTATCTCTCTCTGTCTGCCTCTCTCTTTCTCTTTCTTTCTTTTTCCCTCTCTCTTTCTCTGTCTCTCTTTCTCTGTCTTTCTTTCTCTGTCTCTCTTTTTTCTCTCTCGTTTCTCTTTCTTTCTTTCTTTCTTCTTTCTTTCTTTCTTTCTTTCTTTCTTTCTTTCTCTTTAGCTCCATCTCTTTCTCTGTCTCTGTCTCTGTCTCTGTCTCTCTCTCTCTCTCTTTCCCCCCCTCTCTCTGTGTATCTCTGTCTCTGTCTCTGTGTGTCTTTCTCTGTCTTTGTCTATCTCAGTCTCTATTTCTCTTTCTCTCTGTCTCTCTGTCTCTCTGTCTCTCTCTGTCTCTCTCTCTCTCTCTCTCTCTCTCTCTCTCTCTCTCTCTCTCTCTCTCGTTGTCCCCCTCGATTGCTTCTCCGGAGTTAAGTGATATCTGACAAAACCAATTAAGGACGAGATTTGTTGGAGGTAGAAGCAGCTACTGTACACCTTTCTTAATGGTGTTTTAATTTCCCTCCAGCAAGTCAATATTAGCTGAAACTAGCCTATCGCAAAAGAACACGATTAAGCAGGCAGGCTGCGGTAATAAAACAAACAGTCCTTAACACGAAGAGGTTTCCTTCATACAAGCTATTCTGTTGCCTCCCCCCCACACACCTTCCCTTTTCACCTGTCATTTCCTTTCTCTTTCTTTCTCTTTCTTCTCTTTCTCTATTCTTCCTTTCCCTTCCTCTTTCATCTGTCTTTTCCTTTCTCTTCCTTCTCTTTCTCTTTTCTTCCTTTCCCTTCCTCCCTCATCTGTCTTTTCCTTTCCTTTCTCTTTCTCTTTTCTTTCTTCTTTCTTTCTTCTCCTCCTCTACCCCTTCCTTCCCTCCTTCCCTCCCTCCTCTCCCTTTTCCCTTCTTCTATTCCCCCTTCCCTTCCTATTTCATCCCCTTTCCCTTCCTTTCCTTCCCTTTCCTTCCCTTCCCCTTTCATCTGTCATTTCCTTTCTCTTTCTTCTCTTTCTCTTTTCTTCCTTTCCCTTCCCCCTTCATCTGTCTTTTCCTTCCTCTTTCTTTCTTTTTTCTCCCCCTCCTCTCCCCCTTCCTTCCTTCCTTCCTTCCCCATCTTCTTTTACAATGAAATTTGGTATGCCTGGATTTTGGATATTGCGCAGAAGAAGTCAACGAAGATCAACAAATTCACATGATGTTGCTTCCAAGGCTCATCCATGTCTTTAGTAAGAACGGGTGGCATTTTACAAAGATCAACTTTCCAAATGGAGAAGCTGAACTCACACAATTCCCCCCGCGTATGGATTTAAGTGTTGTGTGAATGGGCTTATATCATGGCTCAGAAAAAACCACCCTTAAGGATGGGCCCTGGAAAACTTTGAACACTGTTACCCAAGTGTAATTTCTAACGGACAAAAGAAAGAAACGTTTGAATAATTCACTGGAGTATTACCGTATTATTTACTCGATTTAATTTATGAAAATTATGGATTCCCCCAACTCCACTGGGCTGATGCAAATTTGAATGAAATAGGTCAGAAGATGCAATCTTTTTCTCCAGGTTCCAATTTTTTAAAACTAGTTTATACAAAGAAAAACACAGTGTAGGGGAGGAAAACGGGAAGGGGAAAATGGGGAAAGAGCAAAAAGGGGAAAAAGGAAATGCGTTGACTTCTTTTATTTAGCGCAATAGAATAAGTTAATAACGTGCAATCGCAACTTTTTTTCTTTGATATAATAATATACACATAAATTCACGACTCACGGCAGTTCTTTTAGGGCTGTTTGCAGTTATAACGGCACTGATAAAGATAATTTTTCCTAAAGAGGAAGAAAACGAAGTAAGAAAAAAGAGAAAAAGAGAGAGACGGAGACAAAGAAAGAGAAAAAGAGATATAGAAAGGGAAGAGAGACACAGAGAGAAAAAAGACAGAGAAAGAAAAAAAAGAGAGAGAGAATATCCCTGCTTACCAATCAATTGAAAGTTGTAACAGCACTGAAGTGATCAAGACACTTGGCCACTAACTCATATTTACGACGGTCACAAGGTCCTGCGGTCATGTGGTTTCCCCCTTTCGAGCAAAGTCAACGGGGAAGCTACATTCACTTAACAACCGTGTTCCTAACCTAACGACCTGAATGATTCGCTTATAACAACAATGGCAAGGAAGGCCATCAAATGGGTCGAGAAACTCACTGAACCCAGTGTCCCGCTTAGCAACAGAATGTTTGTGCTCAATTGTAGTCATAAGTTGAGGACTATGGGAGAGCTAGGCCTACTCCATCCTATCATTGTTTATTATGGCATGTAAGTGACTTAGGTACGCGGTGGCTTAGTGGCTAAGACGCTGACCTTGTCAATCAGAAAGCGGTTCGAATCCCTAGCGCCGTGTAATGGAGTGAGCTCCCGTGACTTGTCCCAGCTTCTGCCAACCTAGCAGTTCGAAAGCAGGTCAAAAATGCAAGTAGAAAAATAGGCACCACCTTTGGTGGGAAGGAAACAGCGTTCCATGTGCCTTCGGCGTTGAGTCATGCCGGCCACATGACCACGGAGACGTCTTCGGACAGCTCTGGCTCTTCGGCTTTGAAGCAGATATGAGCAGCGCCCCCTAGAGTCGGGAACGACTAGCACGGATGTGCGAGGGAAACCTTTACCTTTAAGTGACTTCTCTGCCTATTAAAATTGCTGATCGAAGACCGTTAGCTGTTTATCAGCTCCAAATTACATTTCCGCCCTCCCCAGAGGGTCGCAAACGCACAAACGGCACACGCAACCCACAAGTTGTCGACAATCTAGTTAGCGGGCGAGCCGAGATTTTCCCAAATACAAATTGCACTCTCCCATTTCCCACCGGCATCACGCTTCTTTGTTCTGCTAAGAAAAATTAACCTCAATCTTGGCTCCAGGTCCCTGCATTGATTATCATAGTCATTTAAATACTGTAATCTCATTTTTTGACATCAGGGGGGAAAGAGAGCGAAAAGAGGGAGGGAGGGAGGGGGGGACGAATTAGAAAGATAATCAGGAGGGAGCGAAGGACGACGGAAAGGAAAGAGAGAGAGAGAGAGAGAGAGAGAGAGAGAGAGCAAAGGGTGGAATGAGGAGGGGGCAAAAGAGAAAGGGGAGAGGGGAAAAAAAACCCACCGCAGAATAAATTAACTCACAAAAAAGGGGAAAAGCTGGGGGGGGGAACCTATTTCAAGATCTTTCCACTTGATTGCAAAAGTTGATGAAGTTTAAATGAAGCAGAATTAGGCTGAGTGACGTCCCAAATTGACTGGGGGGCCGTGCGAAGAATGCCACCTTCTCTTCTTTTCTCTCTCTCTCTCTCTCTCTTTTTTTCTTCCAGAGGTGGCGGCCGAAAAGCCTAAATGATCTAATCTCCAATCTAACTTCGAGAATGACGAGAGCGAATAATGAGCAGAGGAGCCAGGATTGAGGTTGTGGCTTTCAAGAAATTAATCCCTTCACAAAAAGGATTTGGGCTTTGATGCCTATTGATGCCCAGGCTTCAACCTTATCTAAATGCTAACTAACGAGAGATACGTCCCGTTAGTAGCTGTTCTTTTCATGGGCCAAAGGCTAATCTGATAATAACTATTTTATCCGTTGGGTTCATCCACTCCAATGATCTCTGATTCCCAGAGATGGACCTACATCGTCTATTTGTCTCCTGTTCGACCTCTCTCTCTTTCTCTCTCTCTTTCTCTCTTTCTTTCTCCCTCCCTCTCTCTCTCTCTCTCTTTCTCTTTCTTTCTCCCTCTCTGTCTCTCTCTCTCTCTTTCTGTGTATCTCTCTCTCTCTCTCTTTCTCTCTCTCTGTCTCTTTCTTTCTATCTCTTTTTCTCTTTCTGTCTCTCTTGCTTTCTCTCTCTTTCTCTCTTTCCCTCTCTCTCTGTTTCTCTTTCTCTGTCTCTCTTTCTCTCTGTCTCTCTCTTTCTCTCTCTGTCTCTTTTTCTTTGTTTCTCTCTCTGTTTCTCTCTTGTTTTCTCTCTCTGTCTCTCTTTCTCTTGCTTTCTCTCTCTGCCTCTCTCGTGCTTTCTCTCTCTGTCTCTCTCTTTCTCTCTTTCTCTTTTTCTCTCTCTGTCTCTCTCTTTTTCCCTCTCCCTGTCTCTCTGTTTCTCTCGTGCTGTGTCTCACTGTCTCTCTCTCTCTCTCTGTCCCTCTGTCTCTTTCTCTCTCTCTGTCTTTCTGTCTCTCTCTTTCTCTTTTTCTCTCTCCTTCCTTCCTTCCTTCTTGTTAGAATGCAGCATTGCAGGCTAACTCTGCCCACTGCCATCAGTTCGATCCTGACCTGCTCAAGGTTGACTCAGTCTTCCACCTTTCCGAGGTGGGTAAAATGAGGAACTGGATTGTTGGGGGGGCAGGAGGCTTAGAGAGGGCTGGGAAGCGGTAGTTAAATCCAAGCGCTAGCGCTATTTGAGGGGCTGCCACAGAGAAGAAGGGGATGAGAAGAAAAGAAATAAGGGGTAGAAGCTCATGAAAGAAACATGCAACCTAGAACTAAGGAGGAATTTCCTGACAGTGAGAACAATTAATCAGTGGAACAGCTTGCCACCAGAAGTTGTGAATGCCCCAACACTGGAAGTCTTTAAGAAGATGTTGGATAGCCATTTGTCTGGAATACCTTGAGCACAAGGCCATTGGACTAGAAGACCTCCGAGGTTCTTTGCAGCCCAAGGATTCCATCTTTTGTGACTATGTTCTATATTTATTTTATTTTTCCTTTTGGTAAGAGCGATCAGAGAAGTTGTCACCCATACCTCCCCCCGCCCCCTTGTCAGAAAGGAGAGGGCAGGAAGGAAGAGCAAACGGAGAGCTGGCGATGCCTGCTTAAAATCCAGATGTGCAGGAGAAGCTAGGACGGACTAAGTTGGAACAGAGACAGCTTAGAAAAGTTGGTGAATGCCATGTTCACTTTTGCATTGTGGGTGTCAGGTTTCCAAATAGCATCCAAAAGAAAATCAGAGTCCGAGGCAAAAGATTCCTCAAAGTTCCAATTGATGAAGAGAGCCATGTTGGCACATCTGTGGAAAACCCGAATCGGAAAGCTTCCCGGTTTTCCCCACCCAGTTGAAAGTTCAAGATCTTGCCCCCACATCCACAAGTCCATCCCATGGTCCAATCTCCCACTGCCACGCTGGCAGCTCCCACCCATCCAATTCCGGTCAGGTGCAGAGGTGCAAAGACAAAGGATGACCTTGGCTTTCCAGAAAGAATGTTGTTATGGCTACATATCATCTAACTCCGTACAACACCCCCCCTCCCATTTTCGCACAATAGCAAATGCATAGCAGAATAATAGAAAGTGTGGAAGGGCCAAAGATCCAAAAGAAAAGATGGCTGCAGGCCCGACAGTGGGGCGAAATATGGAATCTTAGGCCTTATCATGGCGGATTATGGAGAAAGAGCGATTCCGTTGGATGAATCTCAAGGTTGGAATTTTAAAGCGTTGCGCAAACTCCATCAGAGTTTCTGGGGATGTTTGAATATTAAAAAAAGTGAGTCACCAGGCGCAGATTTCTCAACCTTGGCGCCGAGCTGCTGATTTATCACCCTTTTATGCCACAGAAACACAACAATCGTTTAAATCATCGGAAAGCAGGAATCAATTTTGCATCCATCCCAATTTCGTGGACAAAGCAGCTGTCCGTGATACCTAATGCATTTTTCACTGGCTGATCTGAAATGGAATTTTGCGGTATGACATCAGATAACTTTCTGGTCGCTCGTCACGGGGGAAAAGGAATTGATTTCATTTGCTGTTGCAAGCCGACCCGTCCTCAAAAACAAGTTGTCCTCTCAATTTTGAAATTTCTGCGTGGGGTGGAGTGCGGGGACAAATCTTCACGCAGGGAATAATTCATGGAATCGGAGATCCCCCTTTTTCCCCTTCCCCTGGCTTGTATTCGGTGGATGGGAAACAGAAATAATGTGGATTAAGCCAAAGAGCAAATTAAAAAGTGATGGCAAATGGTACATCAGGAAGAGAGGGAGGGAGGAAGGAGGGAGGGAGAGAGGGAGGGAGGGAGGGAGGAAGGAGGGGAAAGAAAAAAGGAAGAGAGGGAGGAAGGAGGGAAGGGGGGAGGGAGAGAAGAAGGAAGGAAAGGAGGGAGGGAGGGAGGAGAGGGGAAAGAGAAAAGGAAGGGAGGAAGGAAGGAGAGGGGAAAGAGAAAAGGAAGAGAGGGATGAAGGAAGGTAGAAGAGAGAAAAGGAAGGAAGGATGGAAGGGGGAGGAGACGAGAAGAGAGAGGAAAGGAAGGGTAGGGTCGGGAGATAAGAAGATTAGAGAAAAAGCAAAGAAAAAGAAAGAAAGAAAGAGGAAGAAAGAAAGAAAGGAAGAGGGAGGGTGGAGGGAGGGAAGGAAGGAGAGGAGAGAGAAAAAAGGGAGGGAGGGAGGGGAGGGGATGTTTGTCTGATATATAGTATATATCAGACAAACATCCCTCTTTAAGGTTGATTAAAATTTGGTCTTCTCCTAGTCTTTTCTCTTGGGCCAATTCTCTTTTTTAGAAGAGAAGCCCCTGGCCCATCAATCAAAAGCCAAAGGGGAGGGGGCTCTTGCCCCCCCCCAAAAAAGTCGCCCCCTCCCCTTTGAAGCAACTTCTATCTGAAAGATTCCCCAGAAAAAAAAGGTTTGAAAAAGAAAAGTGGCGAGAGTCTGCCCTCTCGTGGGCAGAGAAGAAAAGTGCACATTATACCTGCATGCCTTTAAGGATTCTCAAACGAGATTTTTTTCACTCCACACACAACCAGCTCAGTTGTGGTCACAAGTGGAGGACTATCTGAACAGTATGCTTTAAGAACCGGATTCCTGCAACTCCATGTATATCATGCAATTATTTATATAGCAGTTTTGATGATTAAGGTAAAGGCAAAGATTCCCCTTGCACATCTGTGCTAGTCGTTCCCGACTCTAGGGGGCGGTGCTCATCTCCGTTTCAAAGCCGAAGAGCCAGCGCTGTCCGAAGACGTCTCCGTGGTCATGTGGCCGGCATGACTCAACGCCGAAGGCGCACGGAACGCTGTTCCCTTCCCACCAAAGGTGGTTCCTATTTTTCTACTTGCATTTTTGACGTTCTTTCGAACTGCTCGGTTGGCAGAAGCTGGGACGAGTCAAGGGAGCTCACTCCGTTAAGCGGTGCTAGGGATTCGAACCGCCGAACTGCCGGCCTTTCTGATCGACAAGCTCAGCATCTTAGCTGCTGAGCCACCGTGTCTCTTTTTGTTGATTAGAAAGATAAAACAGAGGAAGAATCATGGGGTAATCTTAAAGAGGAAGAGGTGATAATTTTTTGTGCAACTACTGTAAAGATTGGGGAAAGTTCTTTGAACTTTTCCCCTTCTTTTTCTCTTTTTAACCTATTCATCCTTTTTCTTTGCCCTTTTCCTCTGTCTTAAATCTGTCCTGCTTTTATCGTTGACATCCTTCAACACAAATCTTTCAGTAAAAGACAATTGTTACAGAACCTGGCACAAACTTTCCCCATCGCTACCAATCTTCCCTGTTTCAAGACCTGTTTCCCTCCATTTCTGCCTTCCAAATGCACGGGGAGCACAATTCCCAGAATTCCCCCATGAGCATCCTGCTAGGAATTCTGGGAGTTGTAGTGCCAAGAGGCCTGGAGAGGGTTGGGATCAGCTGTTCCAAGCAGTAGGCAAAGATTGCAGCGTTCTGTGCTGCCCTCTAGTGTTGAAACACCGGTTTTTTTCTCCCACCACCGCAGTTCAAAGTTTGCATTTTATCTGATGTTGAAAGTTCATTGCATCCCTTTTAAGTGGATTCTTTTGCTCCCTTTGAGCCTCGGGACTTCCTACCTCTCCCATCATCCTTAATGCTGGCTAGAGGGCATGGGAGGGCAGAGCGGGGGGCTGATTGCAAAGCCCATGTTGTCCCCCCAACCTTAGAATTCACAGACTTAGAATTCGCACAATTGTGTCTTAAAAAATACAATTATGGCATCTTGGGAAAATGTCTGGTGTGGAGGCAACAGGCTTTCAGTTCCAAATCCCGTTGGTCTCAGCCACATTGGGCGGAGGTCAAATGTTAGGGCAGAGTTTCCTTCTTCTGTCCTTTCCTCCCTCCCTCCCTCCCTCCCTCCTATTCCCTTTCTCATTCTCCCTCCCTCCGTTCCTTCCTTCTCATTTCCTTCTTCCCATGCTTCTCACCTTCCTTCTTTTTCTTTCTAATTCTGCTTCCTTTCCTTCTTCCCTCCCCTTCTTCCCTCCCTCCCTTCCCTTCCCTTCCCCTTCCTCCCTCCCTCTCCCTTCCTTCCTCCCTTCCTCTCATTCCCATCTGCTCCCTCCCCCTTTCCTTTTTCTGTTTTTCTTTCCTTCCTTCCCGTCTTCTCCTCCCTCCCTCCTTCCTTCCTCCCTCTCCCTTCCTCCCTCCCTCCCTCCCTCCCTTCTCCTCTCTTCCTCTCATTCCCATCTCATCCCTCCCTTTCCCTTTTCTGTTTCCTTCCTTCCTTCCTTCCTTCCTTCCTTCCTTCCTTCCTTCCTTCCCCTCATTCCCATCTCTTCCCTCCCTCCCTCTTTCCTTTTTCCTTTCCTTTTCCTTCCCTCCCTCTCTCCCTTCTCACCTTGGCAATGAGATGGTTCTGGAGCATACTCTCCCTGGCTACCCCGAGCCGCTCGTTCTCACAGCCTGGGTACAGGTCACCCAGGGTCATAGGCCGCCGGGCCGGTGGGCAGATCTGGCTGACGCTACGCCGGCGAGGTAGGCCCACTTTGGCGGGGGCATTCTTGGCCCCGGTGGGGGCAGCCACGGCAGCCATCCCCGGCTACTGCTGCTGTTTCTCTCCAGGTGTCTCCTTTGCAAAGCCAGTGGGATGCTCCTGGATCCCAACTCCTGAGGGACGTACCACTATGGGAGAGGAGGGGGGGGGCGTATCCCAAGGACTGGTGGGGGAGGAGGAGAGAAGGTGGACCAGCCCCCCCGTTTGAGCATGGCAGGAACCTTGGAAGGGAGAAACAGACAGTTGGCTCCAGCAGGGTGAAAATTCAGCCGGTCCATAAATTTGGCTGCATCGTCTCCAGTTGCCAGGCTCTCCCCACCCCCCTTCCCCAGCCAAGGAATGGAGAGGCTGGTTGTTACGGCAACCAGGATGCTAACAAAGTTCTGATAGCAACCTCCATCCAACGGAAAAGCATCTTGGTTGCCCGCATTGCCAGCCAATCGCAGGCTGCCAAATAGAATTAACTCTTTTGGAGCAAGAGGCCACCTTGTCTTTCTGGGTCCCCCTCCCTTTTTTGGGGTGGGTGGGGGAGGGCGGGAAAAACATGCAATTAATTCCCGTAGTCTGCGTCTCTCCCTCTTCCTTCCTTTCCTTGCAGGATGAGTTGTTTCTCTACTCGTCGAGTTGGCGCTTCTTCTAAAGGGGAAGGCGCCTTGTCTTAAGTCAATTAAGCACGGTATAGCGTCAGATTTTGGACGCGGCATTTCTTGTTTTGCAAGGCAAAGGGGCGAGCGAATCTAAGGCGTCTACCTCGTTCTCTTTCCCCCCCCTCCCCAACCCACCAAACACAACGATGCTGTGAGGTTGGTTGGGCTGAGAGTAAGTCCCCCGGCTGGTTTTCATGCCTAAGGCAGGACTAGAACTCACCGTCTCCTGGTGATTGGCTCAGGGTCACCCAGTCGGCTTTCAGGCCTAAAATGGGACTAGAACTCACTGCCTCCTGGTGACTTGCCCATAGGTAAGACTGCAATTGGTGCAGTCACCCAGCTGGTTTTTCATGCCTAAGGCAGGACTAGAACTCACCGTCTCCTGGTGATTAATATAATCAGAAAATAGCAGGGCTACCCATTTGGCATTGTTTTATTTATTGATTGATTGATCTAGAAAAGCAGTTTGGGGTTACCCAGAGGCCCCTGGGTACCAGCGCTCTGGAGTAACTCACCCCCCAAAAAATGAGAAAGGATCGAAGAGGTAAAGAGTCTGTTTCAAGGCAGATTTTGTTTTTTTTAAAAAAATATTTATTTTTTAAAAAGAATTTTAATAATAACCCCCACATACAAATAGTTTGAACCCACCAGGAAAGAAAAACAACAGAACACTTTTGGTAAAAAATAAAACTGAAGTCCTGAAGTCCGTGACTGAAGTCCTTTATGAATTCAAAAAAAAAAAAAAAAATTGACAAAAGAAAAACAGAATGATCCAACTTTGCGTTGCCTTGTGCAATTTTAAGCATCACTTCTCTCCTCCTTCCTGAGCGCGAACTGGGACCAAATGTCTAAAGGGAGCATCGGAGAGCCCCTCCCTGCGTGGAGAACTTAAAAACTTAGCAACTTTCTTTTGAAGGCACCACCGGAACCTAAAAGAACCCCCCAATTCCTCTGTTTTCACGAGCGAGTCTCAAACGAAGAAGACGGGAAGAGGCCGTTTCATTTAAGCCTTTTCTGGCAACGAGGAAGATGGGAAGTTTGGCACTTGGGAGAAAAGCAAAATGGCTGATGGAGGCAAGAGACGCCAAAATTTTTCTAAGGCAGGGGTGTGACAAACTCAAATGTCGATGTCACGGTTGTGTTTGACCGGTGTGTGTGTGAGAGAGAGAGGGAGAGGGAGAGAGAGAGAGAAGGAACAGCTGGGTCAAGGGCCTGACATGCAGATGTGGCAGAGGAGAGGAGAGCAGTGGAAATCTATGGGCCGGTCCTTGGGACAGAAGAGCCACTGCTGCAAACGGAACCCCTATCTCTGGGGATAAAAGGCAGGGGGTGGAGAGGAGAGCAGTGGAAATCTATGGGCCGGTCCTTGGGACAGAAGAGCCACTGCTGCAAACGGAACCCCTATCTCTGGGGATAAAAGGCAGGGGGTGGAGAGGAGAGCAGTGGAAATCTATGGGCCGGTCCTTGGGACAGAAGAGCCACTGCTGCAAACGGAACCCTACCTCTGGAGATAAAAGGAAGGGGGCGGAGATGAATAGATATGGCAGATAACTATTCATCTCCTGGCCGGCCGGACTTGTCAGCCTGCGGTGAGAGAGAGACATTTTGGCAGGGCTGCCAGCGCTCTTAATAAAGGAATCGTTGAGTTCATTTCAGAGGACTTGTTGCGTTTGGGGAGCTGGGACAGAACACTTTCCTTTCCCAATGACTGAATATCTTATCTGCTCTAGGGTCCCCTTTGGGGGTTTCCTAACACCCCCCCCCATTTCCCCCCAGGGATGCGCCGTGTGTTGCAACTCCATTTGCCAGCAATGGAGATTCTACCGCGAGCCACACAAAGATGAAGTCTTTAAAATCTTCTGTAGACGTTCTTCTAAACACCCCGAAGCAGCAGCGGCTACAAAAAGGCAGGAATAGATTTATATATTATTTTCCTCTGTAAAAAAAAATAAAAGAAGGACCCCAGCGTTCTTTTCCCATTCTGCGATAGCCAGGAGGGTCCCCGTCTCCCACTTCCTATCGTCGGTTAAGAAACTGGGCGGGGAACCTCAGTCATTCGGCCTGGCTTGGTTCTCCGGTCTCGCCGTCGCTGTTGTCCATGGCGTTTAGCAGCTCATCTTCCAGCATATCTCGGAAAATGTCATTGAACTGGAAGGACTTTTTACAGCTCGTTTCCTCCTGCGGGTGCCTCTGCCTTCGGGACAGCTTCTGGAAGGTTTCCTTCAAGACGGGCAGCGTCTCTTCAAACAGGTAGTCGATAATTTCTACGGGAAGAAAAGGACAGTGTGGTCAGGATCTCCCAAGGAAGGATGAGGATTCTGGATAAAGGATCACACGGGACGTGATTGGAAGAGTATGGGAGAACTATCTCGGAAGACAGAGCGAGGAGACGCTGCCTCGAAAGTGGTCAGATAAGAGACTGCTAAGCCCACAGCTGCATAATGGACAGAGAAAAAGGAATAGAAAAATGCTCAGGCTGTAAAGACGACGGTGGGAAACCTGTACTTTCAGAGTTTGCAGGAGACAATTAGTTCGCTTCATTGGCTCGTGACTCTCCGAGACTCCTTGCCAAGTTTTGCATATATTGGCCTGGCAGCTCTCCAAGCCAGATAAGGTCTGTGACCGTAAATCCTCCCTTGAAAGACTTTGCTGGATGTGAATGAGCAGAATTCACAGTCAATCAATAAAAGAGAGAAGGAGTTTGTTTCATGCTCTCGGGAAGCCTCGGTCAGAACAAGAGCAAAACGAGGATTTGGAATGCATCACCTCGAGCCTCACAGCTACATTTTAGCTTCTGGGCCTTGAACGTTTTTGCACGAATACATGTGCAAACCCATCCCGCGAGCACAACTGCTAACCAGAAGAAGGCAAGAAAGAGGACACTTCTCTCCACCCATCAAATTTCCGTCTGCTTTTTGCGAGACCGGCGGGAATTAAGGACAGGGTGCGAAGAAGAAAACTCACCTGGGAAAGTCTTCTGATACCAGAAGGGAACATATAGGGACTTGAGTTGGTAATATCTGCTTTTGAGGTAATCTGGGGGAACGTTTCTGAGAGGAGAGAATGAGAAAGGCCGAAACAAAAGTCACAAGGAGGGCAGCAGATGGACGAACAGAAGGGAAAAAAAATTGGCTTAACTCATCACATCTCTGGTGCGATAGATTGCAATTCTCAGTTTCTAGGTAGCTCTTGACTTACATCCGTTCTTGAGGGACCCTTTGCAGACTGTACGTATTTTCCGGAGTCTAAGACGCACCTTTTTCCCTCAAAAAAGAGGGTGAAAATCTAGGTGCGTCTTATGCACCGAATAAAGCATATTTTTGCCTCCTGAAACCTTGCCCCCTTCACCAAAATGGCATGCAGAGTCTTTAGGAGGCTTTCAGAGTTCTCCTGGGGGCCGGGGAGGGCAGAAATGAGCGAAAAATGGGCCGTTTTTTTGCTCAATTTTGCTCCCCCACAGCCCCCAGGAATTCTCTATAAGCCCCCTAAAGGCTATGCATGCCCTTTTTTGACAAAAAACGGGCCATTTTATGCTCATTTTTGGAATCCCCCACCCCCCAGGACCACTCTACAAGCCTCCTAAAGGCTATTTACGCCTGTTTTTTGAAAAAAAAAGGGCTGTTTTGGGGAGGTCTGCAGAGTGCAAAAGCTTTTTTTTTTTAATTTGCCACTTCAAAATCCTGGTGCGTCTTAAGACTCCGAAAAATATGGTATTCATATCTCGCCTTTTTTTTTTTTTTTACAAATAACTCAAGGTGGCCAGCATAACCTAATATTCCTTCCTGCTCCTCTCTTCCTTCAGAACAACTCTTTTCATGTCTAATGCGGGACTAGAACTCCCCATCTCCTGGTGATTGGCCCCAAATCGCCCAGTCAACTTTCATGCCTAAGACGGGACTAGAACTCCCCCTCTCCTGGTGATTGGCCCAAAATCACCCAGTCGACATTCATGCCTAAGACAGGACTAGAACTCACCATCTCCTGGTGATTGGACCAAAGTCAGCCAGCCAAATTCTTATGCCTAAAACGGGACTAGAACTCCCAGCCTCCAGGCTTCTAACCTGGCGCCTTAACCACCAAACCCTTTAATTTGATCATACGGTCTGCAAAATTCGGCAGACGGACAAACCTACCGACAATCCACCACCAATTATGTTATCTAGTCTATTTTTTGTTTTCCATTTTATTTGATCTAGGTTGATACAGATTATAGCTATTTACCCAACAACATCGGCGATGCTCTCCCAGTCTATTTCATTCGTGTCTGCAACGTTCAAGTCATACAATCTGAAATGCGCAAAACAAGTCTTTGTTAATACTTCCAACTTAAAAGGGTTTAACCCAAGACAGAATGCCTATCTGTCCATCGCCTATTTTATCTTCCGTGAACGTTATCGCAAGTGTTTAACCGCCTACCTCCAATCGTCGTCTGCCTATTCCAGTGATGGCGAAGCTTTTCGGCACCGAGTGGCCAAACTGAAACACGAGCGCATGCATATCCGCCGAAAACCCGAAGACCAGCTGGCCTGCATGCGCAAACCTGTTTTGGGGGGCGTTTTCAGAGCGTTTGGGGGGCTGTTTTCAATCACCCTGTTTTGGGGCCATTTTCCAGCACTCTGGCGCCCGCCAAGACCAGCCCGCGTGCCGGGAACCAGATGGGCAGATTGCAACGGCATGCGTGCCCAGAGATTTGCCATCTGGGGTCTATCCGTCGGCCTTCATATGCCCCGGCTTGAAAACATATAACGTTTGCTTTAAGTAAAAACATCAAGAAAGACAGCGCTAACTCTTCCCCGCACCTTTCGATCAGGTCGATCTTAAACTGCAAGTTGCTCAGTCCGCCGGAACGCGATTTCCCCATCATTCTCTTCGTGAGGATCGACATCCTTTAAAAAGGAAGAAAATGCGAGTTATCATAAGCAGCGGTCTCGGAGAGTCACGAACCGATGAAGCGAACTAATTGCCTCCTGCAAACTCCACTCCCCTTTCTCCCCTCTTTTATTCCCTCTGGGAGGGGCCATTCATTGTCCACCTGTGGCCTTCCTCCCAAGTCGACCCCCGTTCTTTAGCTGTTCCCTTCGTCTGGCTACTCTACGCATGCTCACACTGAGAACAGGCTCCAGCTGTTCTTCTGCCTCACTGATCTCCGACTCCGAAGGCAGCTGATAACTGTCAGACAGCCCTGGCCCCCTCTCTGCCTCTGACACAGAGCCCTCATCCGAGCCTTCCCCAGACTCCAGGACTGGCCCATCTTCCTCCCCAACCTCCTCACTGCCCGAATTTGCTGGCAAAACGTCCTTTCCCTATCCTTGTTCGGTGCCCGTCTTCCGCGAAACCTCACCATTTCTTTTTACACTGTCGCCAACTACGGGTCTCCACCTGGGCTGCTACTTTCATCCATCGGATGTTCTTGTAGAGGTTTTCTCGCAGGAGGGTAAGTGTCCCTTTGCCCTCCCTGTTCTCCAAGCCCTTCATTTTCATCTTCACGATATCTTCGACCGCTTTAAGGAGTCTGGAAGTCTCTTCTTTTGTCCATGGGCCAAGTGTGGAATCTGCACACGTATTTGGACGGGCACACACGAGAAAGGAAGACAGAGGAGGGTTGTCAGGATAAAATTGGGGCGTGACTTGGGGAAGGTTTGTTGAACAAGCATAAAGCAGATGTTGTTCTGACTTCCTTAGAAAGCATGAAGCAGAGTCTTGGTCCCTGCAAAACCTCTTTTATTGACATGACTGTGAATTCCTTTCATTCAGAGTCCGCAAGGCTTGGCAAAGAGTCTTTCAGAGGAATATTTATCCACACGAACCTTATCTCGCTTGGAGAGCTGCCAGATAACTAAGTTTCCAAACGGCAGGGGAAGGCAAAACTTGGCACAGAGTCTCTTATAGTCACAAACAGAACTTTCCACTCGTGAAACGAGTGAAGGGGTGAATTGTTTCCTGCAAAAGCCCCCTCCCCATTCCCTCCTCTTTTGTTTCCTCTGGGAGGGACCAATCACCTCCAAGGTGTGGCTTTACTCCCAAGTCAACCCTGCTTTCTTAGTTGCTCTTGTCTTCTGGCAGCACTGCTCATGCGTACACTGGGAACAGGCTCCAGCTGTTCCTCTGCCTCACTGCTGTCGAGCTCCCTCTCTGCCTCTGACGCAGAGCCCTCGTTTCAGCTTCCCTTGGCCCCCATGACTGGCCCATCTTCCTCCCCAACCTCCTCACTGTCCGACTTTGCTGCCAGTTATGCTGACTGCCGGTGGGCCACAACAAATATTCTCAGTGAAGAATAAGGAAAGATCCGACTCATAATTTTAAAGAAAAGCCAAGACGATAAAACTGAGATAAACTCTTTGTGCTGTCAAGGACCAATCGAGGGCACAGGCCGTCCTTGACTTATGACCATTGGGCCCAACATTTCCGTGGCTAAGCAAGACAGCTGACCAGTGTCTTTTGCCCCGCTCTACGACGAGCCTCTGAATTTTGATCCCACGACCATTGGGCGTGCTACCCGCGGTTGTGAAAAACCGCTCGTCCGTGGCATTTTCCCACTGCGGTTGTCACTTTGAACGGCCACTAAACGAATCGAGGATTCCCTGTGCAGAGAATTAGGAGGGGGTTTGAGGAAAGGGAGTGGAGGGGAAGAGACGTTATCAACCTACCCTCTACCAGCTGCGAATATTTCAAGGCGATGGAGTGGCTGCTTCTGTTCATCAGCTCCGAGATCTTTTTCCAGTTATTCCCATACATGGCGTGATATTTTAAGAGCTTTTTCTCTTCCTTCTTTGTATACCTTAAAAAAAAAAGGACGTCGGGAGAATTAAAGCCACCGCATGCTGCCTTGAGATGACCTTGGCTTTAAAAAGAAAACAATTATGAATATTGTTTGCAGGCCAGAGTTGTAATGAGGGCTCCTTGATGCTTCCTGAGCTGGATTGCTTCCTTGCGGACGTTTTATGACCCAGCTAGGGAACATCATCAGTGCTACAAGGGAGTGGGGTTTGTGGAGAAGAGGAGGAGGAGATCCCTGAGCTTGTTTTCTTGCAGACACTTCATTACTCAACTAGGTAATATCATCAGTGCTAGAAGGGAGGGGGGGGGAGAAGAAAAGGACTGTCCCTGACATTTCATGACCCAACTAGGTAACATCATCAGTGCGAGGAGGAGGAGGACTATAAGCTCCTTGGTGCTCCTTGAACTGGGTTGCGTCCTTGTGGACGTTTCATGACCCAGCTAGATAATATCATCAGAGCCAGAAGGGGGAGGAGGAGGGAGAGAAGGGGGAGGAAGATTGTGTGGCCTTTGGTGCTCTCTGAGCTTGTTTTCTTGCAGACGTTTCATGGCTCAACTAGGTAACATCATCAGTGCTAGCAAGTGTGATTTGCTCCCTGTTAAATATTGTAGCTCTGAGCTTGGTGGTTTTCTTGCAGACATTTCACGACCCAACTAGGTAACATCATCAGTGCTAGTAAGGAGTACTGTTTGCTGTCAGTTTATATTCCGGTGCCTTTCCTTGTCTGTGTGAGTTGAGGCAGGTTAGGTTAGCTCTGCCAGCTGCTGGAAGGCCACAACAGGTGACTTCTGCTAAAGAATAATTTCCTCCCCCCTCCTTACCGTCCGTTATAATTCTGAGGATCAAACATTTTCCTGGCTCGATAGTAAACTAGCCTCCACGGCCGAGCGATACCCCGAGCTGTGGACAAACGACGGGAAGTTAGAAATCGTACAAACGACCTGAACGAACCACGCAAGCAAGACACAGAATTACGTCTTCGGAATTATTGCAGGCAGTCCTCGACTTACAACCGTCCATTTAATGACTGGTTACTAAAGGTACCACAGTCACAGTCATCTATCGGGTCGTGGTTGCCCGCCCCACAACCCCGAGGCAAATGGACTTTCTGTTTTTTCTTTGAAGACATTTCCCTCCTCATCCGAGAAGCTTCTTTGGCTCTCTCTTCACCTCTTCTTCTCTCTTCTTCAGAGCGGAAGAAGCTTCTCGGATGAGGAGCGAAACCTCTTCAAAGAAAAAACAGAAATTCCAGTTGCCTCTTGAAAAAAAAAAAGCACCCTCGGGACAACAGCACTGAATATTTTTTCACACTTACGACCAGCATCCCTGTGGTCAACCAAATTCAGCTGCTTGGCAACTGACTTGAATTTACGACGGTCGCAGTGTCCCGGGGTCACACGATCCGCTTTTGCGACCTTCTGACAAGCCAGATTGACTTAACAACACTTTTATTGACTTAACTGCAGGGATTTCCTTAACAGCCGTGGCAAAAAAAAATGGGCAAACTTCCCTTAACAGCTGTCTCGCTTACCAACGGGAACGTTGGGCGCAACTGTGGCCGTAAGTCGAGGACTACTCGTGACATGAAAAGGCAAACTTCCTTTAACAGCTTCCCTTCTCATCTTGAATGAGAATTTTTTCCCGCCTACGGGGAGGAAAGCCGGCAACAACTCACAGATTCTTTCACAAAACAGATATCGGCATTTCAGCCGCTTGATTTCGGCTTGCTCCTCCGGAAACCGGTGGGCAAACAGGAGTTTTTCGGCCGTCTCGATCCCGCTTTCTTCCAGAAACGCTTCGACGTTTTTGGTTAATAAGTCGTTTTCCGCTTGGGAGAAGACGCCGAACCTCACCGCCACGCCTGCAAGAAAAGCAAAAGGGAAATTGGGAGAATGAAATAATGCCCAATGGAAAAGCTTTTTGGCTAGCTTTATAATTGGCCAGCAAGGGACGCTAAGATGCTGAGCTTGTCGATCAGAAGGGTCGGCAGTTTGAATCCCTAGCGGAATCCCTAACGGAGTGAGCTCCCGTGACTTGTCCCAGCTTCTGCCAACCTAGCAGTTCGACAAATGCAAGTGGAAAAATAGGAGCCACCTTTGCTGGGAAGGGTAACGCAAGGGTGAAATGGGTCCATTTTGTGTGAAGTCCAGTTGCTTTTGCATTGCGTGCGAGTCGGTTGTGCAGCTTTTGTGTTATTTTTGTGTCAGGTTTTGTGATAGTTGGGTTTTTGAGCTCTCTGTGAGGTTCCTGCTTGTTGCAGGGGACATTGTGTGAGGTCCAGCTGCTTCTGCATTGTGAGTCAGTTGTGCAGCTCAGCCGCCAACATGACCACCAAGCCACGCCCGCCCGCTCACATGACCAGCAAGCCACGCCCACCCGCTCACATGACCATCAAGCCACGCCCACAGAAGCAGTAGGGAAAAAAAATTGAATTTCACCACTGGTGTAACGGTTCACCTTTTTTCTTCATCTCCCTAAACCTGGATAGATCCCGTGTGGCCAGCTGCCTGATGGCGGAATCAGACAAAGTCTTCGCCCGAGGGATGTATTCCTCCAATTCTTTTCGGTTATTCTCCAGTTGTTCCTTAGACAGAACATAGGCATCCTCTTCTTCTTCAGAACTTGTTTCCGACGGGGGCTGCTTGCGTGAAGATCGGAGTTTCCGACCCATTCGGGATTGATCCAATCTGTTGGGAGATCAAAATTGGACATTGCTCTTTATTTTCCTGGGCTCCAAGATTCCCGCAGACGGGGACGGCAGCCAAGGAATTAAAAGAGGCTTGCTCCTGGGGAGGGAAGCGATGGCAAATCTAGGCAGCATCCTAAAAAGCAGAGACATCACCCTGCTAATAAAAAGGTGTCTAGTCAAGGCTACGGTTTTCCCAGTTCCAATGGATGGAACTGGATGGGAGTTGGGGGGGGGGGGGCAAGTTAACAACTCCTCGTACCTTCCCAGGATGCCATTGAAGAGACCGTTCCCAAAACTATTTAATTGGACACTCAATAACCAGTAGAGGAGACGGACTGGACAAAGGAAAATTAACTGTGAAACTTTGACGCGCGAACGTCAGTTCTGGCTTTGCTGCATCCTGCATCCCACTTGACTTTTAGTAAAGCATATCTTGGGAGTCGAGGATCTTCCTTGCCTAAAAGACTGAGTTGGGGTGGGGGGCTGACAAACTGTAAATTTTAAGAATTAGCCTCCCAACCTGCCTTCTCCTTTTTGCTTCCCCTCCATTCCCCTTTTTTTGGGGTGTAAACATCTCCTATTAGCAGAGCCTTTCAGGGCCAGTCAGAGTTTGGAAGGAAGCAACGGTCTAACCAATCTCCAGCAGACTATCCTCCCCACCCACCTTCAATACAATACAACCTTAGTACAAGGACTAGAGAGATGTGACAGAGCAAAAACTCCACTCCGCTGTCCTGGATGTGAATGGGGGAAGATGAAGCGAAGGTCCACCACCTTCTTCCTCGCACCAGAAACTCCCCAGAGACGCCCTTTTCAAATCCCAAAGTTCTACCATCTCTTCTAATCTAGATGACAACAGCTCAGGGGTACTAGAAGAGCTTACTTCTTGTCGACCTCCGACGTGAGCGATTTGGACGGTGACGGAGGCTGCTTCTGTCGGTGGCCTCCAGCTGATGTTCCTTCCATCTCCAGGTCCACCTGAGTACCATCAGAATCCTCGGCGGTGGGACAATGGCTTCCTTCTTGATCATCCCTTGGGAGAAGGCCCACTTGTGGTCCCTCTGAGAAGGATAACGGCGAGGAGGCGAAGAGATCCATCTCTGTGTCTATTGTTTGGTCGAGGTTCACCTGACCTTCTCTTGATGACCTTGTGGCCTCAGCCTTCTCTTTCACAGGCCCATCAGGGACACAGGTCATCTTTCGTTTCCTTTTCTTCTTCTTATGGGAGGACCTATTACTCTCAACCACACTTCCATTTTCCAAGTCCTCCTTCCGAGATAGCTTACTGGATTTTTGGGGAGTTGCAACGCTGCAAAACTCATCCCCAACAGCACTGTCACCCCCATTTTCCAAAGCCTTTTTTAGGGACAGTTTTCTGGATTTTTTGGGAGTTGACACGCTGCAAAAGTCATCCCCAACAGCATTGTCACCCCCATTTTCCAAAGCCTTTTTGGGGGAGAGTTTTCTGGATTTTTTGGGAGTTGACACGCTGCAAAACCCATCTCCAACAGCATTGTCACCCCCATTTTCCAAAGCTTTTTGGGGGGAGAGTTTGCTGGCTTTTTGGGGAGTCGATGGGCTCCCACACTCGTCTTCACTACCATGTTTATGTCTGTGTTTCTTCTTTTTTTTCTTCTTCTTGGGCACAAAATCATTTATTTCAGACTCATCGATCAGTTGCGTCTCGGGGATGATCCAGGAAGCATCAGATGTTTCCGAACTGGTTTTTTTCTTCTTATGTTTTTTTGTACTGGTCCCAAAGTCTTGTGTATCCTGGGAAGAATAGGATATCTGACCAGAGGACGCAATGGGCTGCTCTTCCCAGCTGCGCTTCCGTGACTTTCTTCTCTTCTTCTCATAGATGGAGAGTTGAGTGTCCTCTACCAGGAAAATACCTTCCTCGTCCATCGTTCTCTTTAAAAAGCAAGGAGAGAGGGAGGTTAAAAACTCACACAGGGTTAAAGAAATAAAATATATTACAGGTAGCCCTCGGCTTATGACCACAACCAAGCCCCACATTTCTGCTGCTAAGTGAGAACTTAAAAAAAAATTTATTCTCTTATATATAGTTACAGGTATACATTCACATAGATATTGTTCTTATTTATCTTTATCATTTTTACATATTTGCTTTTCCATATGAAAAGTTAAAATAGACATTCTGGGTTGCTTTTCTTACCATTCCATACGCCTATTTTGTATTATCACCAACCCTATTTTTTTCTTTTCTTTTCACCCTCCCTCCCTTCTCTCCTTTCCTTTCCCTTTCCTTCTTCCCTTACCTCTCCCCTACTTCCCCCCCTACCATCTCCTTTTCTTTCTATCCCTTCCTTCCTCCACTCCTTTCCTCTTTCTTCCTTCTTTCTCTTTTCCTCCCCTCCTCCTCTCTTCCTCTCTCCCTCCTACCCTCTCTCCTTCTTTCTGTCCCTTCCCTCCTCCTCTCCTTTCCCTTTCCTTCTTCCCTTCCCTCTCCCTTACTCCTCCTCCCCTCTCTCCTTTCTATCCCTTCCTTCCTCCACTTGTCCTTTCTTCCTTCTCTCCCCTCCTTCTCTTCCCCCTCCTACCCTCTCTCCTTCTTTCTACCCCTTCCTTCCTCCACTCTTACGAAGCCTAACACCCACAACTCACTTTGCAAGGACTGAATTGCAATGGCTGCATTTGCAACGCTTAAATTTGGAATGCAAGCACTGCCAATGCTCGGTTGGCAATCCTGAATTGCAACTTTACTTTACTTTACTTTATTTAGATTTATAAACCGCTCCCTCTCCCCGAAGGGACTCGGGGCGGTGTACAGTGAGAGTAACTCTCTTTGCGATCGTGAATCAGAATGCTCCATTTGCAATCGTGAATCATTACGATCGGTTTGCAATCGTGAATCAAAATGCTCGAGTTGCAATCGTGAATCAAAATGCTCGATTTGCAATCGTGAATCATAATGCTCGATTCTGCAATTGGGACTTAGAATAACTTTATTGCCGCTTTGAATTGCACCCTAATCGGCACATGTTAAAATGAAATTTCATTGCATGAAGCTCCCCAAGGGTCCCCGCCTCCAAGACGCGGTACATATATACAGACAAAATTAATGCATACATAAACGCAAAAGAAATAAATACATAAACACAGACAAAAGAAATAAATGCAAAATTAAGCATATGCCGCCCATATTATTGGGAATCACACAAAATGCTCTCTTTGCCATGAGGAATCCCAAGGCTGCCTCTGCAAATATAAACTCCCCCTTGCAATTGCAAACATTAAACAACGATCATTAGTGAGACTTACACGCTGCCGGTCCTTAGGGTCGCCCCCCACTCATAATAAACCAAGAGAGAATTCCTGCGAGGCAAACATGCTGCTTTGCTGAACTTCCGGCTTATGCCACTGCAGCCTTTTCAGCTGAGGAAGCATAGAGGAGGCAAGGCAAGAGCGTCCCCCCTTTTTTCCTCTGACTGATAGAAACTGTTTCCGGATATTGGAAAAAGCCTTTTTAAGCTTCATGTATTAGAGCGGAGGGGGGGATTAACCATTCATGACATGAGCCCCGGCCTCAAAATAGCGGACCTTTTCGACTCTGGGCCTCGATTTTGGAAAAAGGCTGCTGTAGGCCTCGATTTTTGAAAAGGGCTTGTCTACAGTTTTCATGCGTCTATGGAGATTGTGGAAGAGTGAATCCCGGAAGTAGGCGTTTTACCCTTCCTCTTCACGTTCCTAGCTCTACGCTTTCCCACGCTCTATCCAAGCCGATAAAAAGCGGGCGTGGCCGGAACGTTCTTCCCCCCCCCCAACGTCTCTATGATGCCGGCGAAGGCACGACTAGGCCGCGGCGGCCAATCCCAGACCTGGGGGGCGGGGCCTGCCGCCGCGGAAGCCAGGCCGAGGGTGGGGCCTGCCGCGCCGGAAGGAGCGCTGAAGAAGGGGCCGGGCCCGCTCGCCGGCGTGAGAGAAACGGCGGCTGAGTTTGCGTGCGGGCCCATGGCAGCGGTGTGGCGCCGGCGGCTGCCCACCCGAGGACCCGGAGGGAGAGGTGAGGCGAGGGGAGGGGTGTAAACCACCTGAGGGGCCGAGTGGGCGGGGCTTCCTCCTCCCCCTCCCCCCCACAGAAAATGAGGCTCTTCCCCCTCCTTATTTACCTCAGAGGGGCTTCCTCCTCCCCTCACAGAAAATGGGGCGCTTCCCCCTCCTTATTTCCTTATTTACCTCAGAGGGGCTTCCTCCTACCCCCTCATGGAGGTTATTGCATGCGTACAATACCCCAAACCCGAGTTAACCCTCTTCCCACGAAACTGCATTCACGTGTCTTCATAGAGAATGTGGGGAGAGGGAGCAAGGAAAAGGGGGGGAAGCCTCTCCCCTCCTCAGTTTAGTTTGCCCCCTCCAGGGCGTGGGGGGGGGAGGAAGGATCTGTCTGGGGGGGAATGCCCCCCCTTGAGGGGCCCCCTTTGCACCCCATAGAGGCCAAGCTGCCCCCCCCTCCCTTGCCATTTAGTTTATTGTCATTGCCCTTTTTTGCGACCTTCCGACAAGCCAGATTCGCTTAACAACCGGGTTACTAGGTTTTTATCAGCTGCAAGGATTCGCTGAAAGGAGGAAGGTCGTAAAACGGGGCACAATGCACTTAGCCAATGTCTCACTTAACCAGAGAGATGTTGGGCTCACGGTTGCCGTCGTAAAGTGAAATGCTGCCTTTCGTACTCCATGGCTTCTTTTTAGTTTCCTTCCCTTTATTGATAGTCAGCGCGCCTGGGAGCACGAAACGAAAATGCCGCCTTTGGGTGTACATTAGAACTATAAACATAAAAGCTAGAATTGAAATTTCCTTGCAGGGAAGAGAATTTTTTTTGGGGGGGGGTCAAATGCAGGGGAAAGGGTGAAGGAAGGCAGACCCCCATGGAAGTTGTGCGTTTTTCCCCCTTTGCAGGAAAAGAGGAGGAGGAGGAGGAGGAGGAGGAGGATGAAGGCACGCAAGTCCACACACAGACACTTTTGCGAGGAAGGGGAGAGGAAAGGGCTCCCAAGTTCTGCAAATTGGGCCCCTAATCTGCAAGGGAATCTCGCTGCCTTTGTCTTTCTTTCTTCTCTTTCTCTCTCCTTTTTCTCTCCCTCTCTCTCTCCCTTTCCTCTCTTTTTTCTTTCTCTTTCTCTCCTTCTTTCCTCTCTTTGTCTTTCTCTCTCTTCTCTTTTTCTCTCCCTTTTTTCTTTCTCTCCATCTTTCTTTCCTCTCCTTTGTCTCTCTCTTTCTCTCCCTTTCCTCTTTCTTCTTTTTTCTTTCTACCTTTTCTTTCCTCTCTGACTTTCTCTCTCTCTCCATCTCTCTTTCCTCTCTCTCTTTTTCTTTTTCTCTCCCTCCTTCTCTCTTCTCTCCCTTTCCTCTCTCTCTTTGTCTTCTCTTTTTCTCTGCCTTCTTTCTCTCCCCCCCTCTTCTCGTCCCTTTTCTTTCTCTTATCTTTCTCTCCCTCTTTCTCTCTCCTCTTTCTCCCCCATCCCTCTGTTTCTCTCTCTGTCCAATTATCAAAGCCAACTATGTCCAATCTGAGACAGCGTCTCCCATAGTACTTACCTGCATTCTATCTCATCACTTTGACCTTGTAGAATAGAAAATTCCCAGAGGCACTGCAGTGTCCCTCTTAGAGCTGAATTTTCCCACAACAAAGAGTAGAAACAGCAGAGATAAGGTCGCAGCAGTTATTTACTGTTTGGCGTTAAGTTGTACTCATAAAATTAAATGCACTCCTGTCTATATATCCAATCTCGTTTATGGAGAGAAACACACTTAATCTCTTTCTCATAAACATATATACACACACATGCGTGCACACATTGCCCCCTCTGTCATAGAGGGTAAAGAAAACAAATTAGAAATAATATGAATTTTTATCTGTACAAGGAAGGAAACGGTGAAGGATTCCCAAGAGAGAAACTTACGTAAGTTTTTATTTGGGCCAGTCACTTTTGCTAGATTTCTTTTTGAGCTCAGAAGCCACCTCGTAGAAGAATGAACTGGAGCTGCTAAATAAACGTGAGTTGCCAAGCGTCTGAATTTTGATCACGTGACTATGGGCATGCTGCATTGGTTGCAAGGGTGTTAAAGTCCCTCTTTTCAATGCCATTGTTAACTTCGAGCAGTCACTAAACCGCTGTAAGTCGAGGATTACTTGTAACAGATGCAAGGACTGGATTCCTCAATCCAAAGTGAAGATATAATTTGTTTTAGTGGTCGGATGTCACACTTTGTGAATTAGTTTGTGGCTTAGTGTGATGTATGAAGTTGGTTATTGTGGCTTTTTTGAAGAAAGGAATCCGAAAGCAATGAGGTGAAATACATTGCTAATAAAATCAGGCAACAGTCCAGCAACTGGGACAGATTTTAAAATGGATTTGTGCAGAATTTTCTGTCTGTCTGCCAGATGAGAGGGGGGGGGGGGAAATATTTTCTTCCTCTTTTTCTCTGCACTTGAAGGAGACAAGCACAGACATTTTTCGGCCTTATAATACGGAAGTACATTTTGATCCCCCAGACAACTTCCCTTCTCTGATCTTGAACTTTATTCTGAAATTTAGAATCTGTCCAATTTCTGTTTTTTTAATAGTAGCTTTTCTCCCTCCGCCTCAGTTCTGCTGTGTGGGGTTGACATTAAATGGTGTGAATTGTCATCCGTGCTTTTATATAGAACAGACTGAATTAAGGTCAAAACTTGTGTTGCCAGGAGCAGAAATCCCTCTGTGGTTTGCTTTCCTTTAGTCGCAGGAATTCTGTTTGTTCCGGTGATGAAGCCTTTCCTTAGCATTCCCCGCCAGGGTTTGTCACAGATTCACTGTTTTTCTCTCTCTGCTGCAAGGAATAGAAACTTGAGATGCCCTTAGGGAATTTAATTATTTTTTTCCTGGTCAATTGTTGAATCAAATGCACCACTGGCTATAAATCTTGTCATTAAGGAAAGTTTCTTTGCCATGGGGCAAATATTGCATCATTTCAGACTAGCCTGGACTGGTGGTGATTACTGTAATCCATTCAAGGGACTCCTTTGCCACGTGATGGTAATGAACTGGACAAGCTGCCATGCCTTACAGACCCCAAAGACTTGCTTCATTATTTTGTCTGTGCACTGTTTTCATGGGCTGGCATCTGGTTGTTTTTTTTTTTGTTTGTGTGTGTGTGTGTTCTGCACAAATCATGTTTCAAGGTATGGGGGTTTGCGTTGACACCACAGGAGCAGTTGTGTTGCAACTGTCAAGGGACCTTGGGTAGCTTGCAACAGTGGGAAAACATAGCATAAAACAATAACATTAAACCATTCGGCATTAAAATAAATAAATAAATAAATAAATATTTATTTCTTAGCCGCACCCTCTCCCGAAGGACTCGGGGCGGCGTACAATGAAACATATGAAATAAATATGTGGACAAAACAAACATATAACAGAGACATATACCGAGACATACACGAGGAGATTGGCTGATGAATAAAAAACAATTAGAATACAGTGATTAAAAAACCCCTAAATAATTAAATATAATTAAAATACCCAATTAAAAACCCGTCAGGAGCGATATGGTTAGATCAAAGTTGAGCCAGGCCAGCTACTTGGAATAGGTGGGTCTTAAGCTTAATACGAAAGGAGCGGAGGTCAGAGGTATTCCTAATATCCGGAGGGAGGTCATTCCACAGGGCTGGGCCCGCCACAGAGAAGGCTCTACTCCTAGGCGCCGCCCCCCGACACTGTCTAGTGGACGGCACCTGGAGGAGGCCCTCTCTGTGCGAGCGGATTGGTCGCAGGGATGTATGGGGCAGAATATGACCCAGAACTAGATAAAAAGGGAACCAAGGCTTAAATGGGGCACAGGTGGCATCCATAGAGGTGTGTAATGGCTGATCTCCCAAAGTTAATGTGCCCAATCATAGCTAAATGTTTCCGTGCCATCCAGTAACCAACTTCTTGATGGGGTCCTTGGTGGTCTCTGAGCTTGGTGGTTTTCTTGCCGACGTTTCATTACCCAACTAGGTAACATCATCAGTGCTACCTAATGAGACGTCGGCAAGAAAACAAGCTCTGAGAAAACCAAGGAGCCCACAGTCCTCCTCCTCCCACTCCCTTCTAGCACTGATGATGTTCCCTAGCTGGGTAATGAAATGTCTGCAAGAAAACCTCTAGGTTCAGAGAGCATCAAGGAACCCACAGCTGCCCTCCTCCTCCTCTCTGCAAACCCCATTCCCTTCTAGCACTGATGATGTTCCCTAGTTGGGTCTTGAAACGTCTGCAAGAAAGCACCCAAGCTCAGTTTGAACCCTGAGCTGCAAATCTCCTATTTCCAACTTTTTTTTTTGTCCTCCCTGTAGAATGAGTACATGTTGCTGGTGTACGCCAGGTGGTCCCACCACCGTCAAGCTACTAGCGAATTACGCCGCCGCTGGCCTGTCTCCGAAGGACGTATCTGCAGCCAACGATGACCTCTGCTACTGCCTGGAATGCGTGGAGGAGTACCATAAAGCGAGAGATGAGGTCCCGTCTTTGCACCAGGTACTCTGATCCGGGCATCTGTCTGCTCGGGCGAGGTTGGCATTTTGCCCCCAAAAATCGAAATATATTTTTTATTATTTGCATATAAATACATTGAGTACATTGTGATTGCCCTGGCGTTTCACTTGTCTTGAAAACCAAAATGAAAAACAAATAACATATATACATGTATTAAATATATTGAAATATATTTAAACAGCTAGGGTTGTACAGTTATTATTGGCCATCATCTTCATCCTAATACACCAATGTATATATAATATCTCTTTCCAGCTAACCTAATTTTTCACTATTCCAACTTCCACCTGTTGCTTCTACCGTGTTTCCCCGAAAATAAGGCAGGGTCTTATTTTCTTTTGACCCCCGAAATAAGAGCTTGGCCTTATTTTCGGGGAGGTCTTATTATTTTTGAGGTGCAGGAGGCGGCGAGCGTGGTCCCCTCAGGGCTGCTGTTGTGTTGTAATATTTTCGGGGAGGGCTTATTTTAGCACGTGTGCTCAAAAGCCCGATTGGACTTATTATCCGGGGAGGTCTTATTTTCAGGGAAACAGGGTAACCATTGATAGAATCTGTTCCATGTGTCATCATATTCTCTCTCTCCTTTGTCATTTATTTTTAATGTTGGCCTATCCATTTCTGCACAGACTAGTATCTTCCTTATTATCTCCTCCTCTGACTGGTTGTTTTCACTCTTCCACTGCTGCATATACACCATTTTTGCTGCGGTCAGGATCTGTAGTATTAGGTATATTGTTCCTTTATCATAGCAGGGCATTTTGCAGATTCTTATTGTCGTTGTTCTCTGGTCTTTTTTCTGACACACAACTCAGAAATAGTAGTTTTTTTTTCTTTTTAAAAAAAAACAACCACCACTATACTTTGAAAAAAAAACCTTGTTTTTTATTTTTAATGAATAACCTGATCTTAATCTTGGTATTTAATCTTGTATCTTGGCAAGACTCAAGACAGCTGCTTAGTTGCTTTCACTTTGATACTTCCGTTTATTTATTCTTGGTTTAAAGTTTGGAGTGGATTTTTTTTTAAAAAAAACATTGTGTTTGTTTCAAGTAATGCATTTTCAAAAATGTCTATGAAGTCTTTTCTGGTTGTTCCCCCCCCCCCCCCCTTTAATCTCTGCAAGAGGGATGACTTTTATAAAGAACTTCAATCGCTGGGTGGTAAGATATGTATCAAACTGTTTTATAAAAGACAATAAATAATTGTACTTAATTTATCAAGATAATTAGAGAGTGTTCCTATAATAAAAGGCAAACGAAAAGAAAAACTGAAGAAAGGTATCATTGATTTCTTATCTCCCTTTCAACTGATAATTAGATTTATACTGCTCCTCCTCTTACCTCTTCAATATTTTGCAAATCCCTTCGCCCAATCCATGTCTTTCTTAATCTTCAGATCCATAAACCAGTTATTTGTTGTTGTTGTTGTTGTTTTCTTCTTCTTCTTCTTCTTCTTCTTCTTCTTCTTCTTCTTCTTCTTCTTCTTCTTCTTCTTCTCCTTCTCCTTCTCCTTCTCCTTCTCCTTCTTCTTCCTCCTCCTCCTCCTCCTCCTCCTCCTAGCAAAAAAAAAAGGCTCCTCCTAAAATTGCCCTTTTACATTCCCAACTGTAGATCCTGTGGGATTGGGAAGTTTCCCGCCTTGTCGACCACTTTGAGAAGTCCATGCGAGAGGACGACGAAAACGATCTCTACTTGGTGGAGGAAGACAGAGTCACGCCCTTAACTTCCTGTTACACCGGCCCTAATTTTGAGAAACGTCTCCGGGTGCCCTTGCTGGAAGTCCTCAAGTATCCCTACCTGCTACTTCATGAACACCTCAGTGAGTTTTGAAGGGAGGCTCTTGACCCCACGTGCAGAGATCACCACAATCGCTTGCGATTGACCCAAGATTTATCGAGTCCTTGATGCTCTCTGAGCTTGGTTGTTTTCTTGCAGATGTTTCATGACCCAACTAGGTAACATCACCAGTGCTAGAGGGGAGTGGGGTTTGGGGGGGAGGAGGAGGACTGTGAGGTCCTTGCTGCACTGATTATGTTACCTAGTCTGCTAAAAAGCAATCAAACTCAGAGATATTATAATGCAGCCTCATGAAACAAGACTAGGGAAGAGCAAATCTTTATTATTTTTTCCCCAAAGCACTTTAAGGTCCAAAGACTCTACCTGTCATTTCCCAGGCATTATTTATGTACATTCTCAGACCTGTCCAATTTATATCTTGATGCTCTTATATCTGTTGTCAAACGTCTCTGCACTTTGGCAGAAGTTTTGAGAACGTGACTTGGCTCCCCCCTCCCTCCCCCCAAGTTTTTGTTTTTGTTTTGCGGTAGACAGAACAGTTTTATCCAAGTCAGGGCTCTCCAAACTTGGTATCTTTTAAGACTTGTGGGCTTCAGCTCCCAGAATTCCTCGAGGGGTAAGAGTCAAGTCGTCTACTGCTTTTCTTCTTAGCTTCCCAAATCGCTGGATCCAGGGGCTTTCTTTCCTGAATCCAGCACTAAAGATTGATGTTTGCACCTGAGCATTTGTGGGTTCCTATTTTGTCATTCCCTACCATTATCTCTGTAGGTTTTTAAATAAAACCTTTTTTCAATGTTCCTGCTTCATAGCATCCCTTCAGTCTTCTAATCATCCTTTAGATAAACTCAAAATAGAGCTTGGAAAATTGCTGCCACTTTCTTCTGCCAAGTAGACAGGCGGTGTGAAATGACAGATAATATTTCCTCTCCCGTTTATTTGACCTATGTTTACCCCCCCCCCTCCTTTCAGCAATCCCATCAATTGAAATGCAAAGTTTTCAAAGCATTTTTTGGAGGGAGGAGGGGGACTGAAAAAGGAGCTTTCTGTCTTTTGAAAAGCAAAGATCTAGGAGCAGGTGACCTTGGAAGGCCGAAGATGAATTAAAAAAACAATGCTTAATGCTGTAGAAATAGCATCCCCCCACACACACCCTGCCCCGAGTGTAATTTTAATCTCCGAAGGATGCCTATAACATCTTGTTATTTTTGTGGCGTGCCTGCCTGATTTTGCAGTTTCCTCTCTCTTTTGCAGGCGAGCTGTGCACAGATGCTCTTTGCAAAATGGAGGAAATGAACTACTCCTACCAAGTAGTTGGCAAACATCCCGGTATCTATTTACTCATGGTGCACTCCAATGAAACGGTGAGTTGCTCTGGTTTTTATTTCCTTTGTCTCTGCTGACGTTTGTCATCTCCAGAGCCAAAATTCTTTGCATTTCTGCTGCAAACGCAGTGAGCCCTGGCACCCAGCAAGATCTTAGTGTGGTAAACCTCTTCCTCCCTATTTAAATATTTGAATTTGAAAGGTTGATGGGGTGGGGAGCCAATTTGCATCCATAGGCCGACAGCAAATCTTGGTTTGTAAACCTGGCTTCCTTGGGAGCAACAGAGTTCCAAGATTGTAGCATTAGCAGTCAACGTTTAAAGAGGGAGCCTTATTTTTTTGCTGGTTGCTCTTGTAGAAAGAGGCGAAAAGAACATCGATTCTTGCTTTTGCAGGAGGCTACAATTTTAATTGAATTTTTAAATTTTAAAGCCCTTATCGATGAACAGAATAACAGAATTGGAAGGGACTTTGGATGTGTTTTATGCTGCATTTCATTCAGTGCCCAATAAACCCCCCAGAGCCACCTTATCAGATCCATTTGATTAATAAATAAAATAAGTTTGGGCGCATACGTAGGTGGGTTTAAAACCCATTCCTTTAATGACTGTTCAGTTACGACAGAGCCAGGAACAGTGACTTAAAATCAGACCTCGCACTTAACCATTGCAGCATCCCAAGTCACGCGATCGGAATTCAGTTGCTTGGCAACTGGCATGCATTTATGACAGTTGCAGCCATCCCAAGGGTCATGTGATCTATGTACGTATGTAATCCGAAAGGGGTGTGTGTGCTTCAAATCCGTAGATCCGCCGGTGGGCCATCCTGACCGCCAGGAACCTGGGCAAAGTCGACCGAGACGATTATTACGATATCCAAGAAGTGCTGATCTGTTTATTCAAAGTGGTAGAACTGGGCCTCTTTGAAAACCCCGATATCTACAGCTCATCGGGGGTTGAGAGAACCAGACTGGTCCTGTTGCCCCCCCACCTGTACGACACCGGCAATTACAAGAACTATTGGCTTGGTAAGGAGAGAGAATGGAGAGGTTATGATGAGAATTTGGCTTTAGCCTTCCTTCCTTTCTTTTTTTCTTTCTCTGTCCCTCCCTCCCTTCTTTCTTTCTTCTTTCTTCCTCCCTCCCTCTCTTTCTTCATCTTCCTTCCTTTTTCTCTTTTCCTCTCTCCTTCCTTCTTTCCTCCCTCCCTCTTTTTCTTTCTTTCTTTTTCTTTCTCTGTCCCTCCCTCCCTCCTCTTTCTTCCTTCTTCCTCCCTTCCTTTCTCTCTCTTTCCCTTCCTTCCTTCCTGTCTTTTTCTTTGTCCCTCCCTCCCTCCTTCTTTCTTCCTTCTTCCCTTCCTTTCTCTCTCTCCCGTCCTTCCTCCTTCCTTCCTTTTTCTTTCTCTGTCCCTCCTTTCTCTCTCCCTTCCTTTCTCTCTTTCCCTTTCTTTTTCTTTCTCTGTCCTCTCTTTCTTTTCTTTCTTTCTTTCTTTCTTTCTTTCTTTCTTTCTTTCTTTCTTTCTTTCTTTCTTTCTTTCTCTTTCCCTTTCTTTTTCTTCTCTGTCCTCCTTTCTTTCTTTCTTTCTTTCTTTCTTTCTTCTCTCTCTCTCTCTTTCTCACTTCCCCTCCCTCCCTTCCCAAGGTCCCTTCCAGCTCTATTCTGAGCCTTGTGGATTGGCAAACCTTGTGTGAAACGGGCAGTTAACGTCTTGATTTCGGGCGATTTCCATACAGGTCTCTGTATGCTGCTCTCGGTGCTGGAGGAACAAGCAATGGATTCGTTGCTGCTCGGGCCAGACAAGCAGAACTTCATGCAGTCCATCATGAATACCATGAGGAAGCAGACAGATGGTAATCCATGAATGGAACTTGGGAGGCTGGGATCAGAGGCCGGGGTTATTCCTTTAGGCCGAGTGGTTCATTTCATAACAGACAACGTGTAGTGGTCGATGTAGGAGGGCAATTGAGCCTGGAATTACAGTTGTAAGTCACGCCAGTTTTTAAGCATGTCACCGTCAACATCTCCAACCTCATTTTCCAACATATTTGCAGCGGTCATTAAAGGAGTCACTATAGTTAAATGAAGGGACACGGTGGCTCAGTGGCTAAGACGCTGACCTTTTTGATCGTAAAGTTTAGCAAAGAAGCCAGCATAATAGTTACATTTGCTTTTTTGCTGCTCCAGGTGAAATCCATGACCCCTTTTGGCCCGTCCTCCACTGTTTCATGGTGATCCTGGATAAGTTGGGGTCCAAAGTGTGGGGTCAGTTGGTGGATCCCGTCCAGGCGTTCCAGACGATCATCAATAATGCGAGCTATAAGAAGGAAATAGAGAGCATTCGACAAAACTGCTCCAGGTCTGTGCCTTTTGCTTTATATACCGTATTTTTCTGAGTATAAGGTGCTCCGAAGTATAAGACGCACTTAGCTTTTGGGGAGGAAAACAAGGGCGGGGGGAAAATCTGCCTCCGCCTCCGAGCAATTTGCTTCCTTGCAGCAAACAGCCCAGACGATAATACACTGTTTGTGGTGTTACATTTCAGACTATACTTGTACAGATGCTGTTAAAAGTGATAATGGCTTTCTCTGCACTATTCTCTGCTATTTAAAAGGAGATACAATAGCACTGGGCATCTTCAGATCAAGCATTTATTTTAAAAAGCTTCTTCTTTTTAAAGCTGTCTAGAACAATAATAAAGCAGTCTTTAAAAATAAGTCTCATAATTTGAACATTCTACAGGCATTTATAGTTAGTGACTTACCTCCTTGCAGCAAACAGCCTGATTAGCACAAGAAAAAAAATCTGCCTCCCATCAATTTGCTGCCTTGCAGCAAACAGACCCTTTCACACAAATTTTCACCTTCTTTTGGGTGGGGTGGGGGGTATCTCACTCAGGGTTATGTCGTTTCCTTATCTCAAACAATTCTCAAGCAGCTTTCTCCGTGGTGTTGTATGCTCACTGTCAAATTTTGCAAGCCTTTCTCTTCTCTTTCTCTTCTCTCCATCTCGATCCCACTCAAAACAATATCATTTTGTTCTGAATCGAAAACAAGCAACGCTGCCTTTGGTCCCTAAGCTTCTTGCCTCTTCTGCTCATGGAATAATCTATGAATAACCTCAACTTGTTTCCCCCAACATCCCTAAATTTCATTTCTTGCAAATCGAAAGCCAGTTTGATCTAGTGGTGAAAGCACCAAGCTACAGAGCAAGTGACTGGGAGTTCTAGTCCCAGCTCAAAGCGTGAAAGCCGTCTGGGTGACTTTGGGTCAATCCCCAGGAGACGGTGAGCTGTAGTCCTACCTTAGTCATGAAAGCCGATTGAGTGACTTTGGACCACCTCAGACCCAAAAGTCATTGGGGTGACTTTGGGCCAATCACTAGGAGGTGGTGAATTCTAGTCCCACCTTTGCCAACTGTATAACCTTGGGCCAGTCACACACGCTCATCCAACTCACCTCATAGGGTTGTCATTGTTGGGTGTGCTGTGTCCATGTTTGCTCCCTTGAATCATTTGTAAAATTAGCGCAGGCGGGAAATACATAAGTCATAGATTTCCAATTGGCCAATAACCAGATCATCAGTGAATTCAAAGGTTTCAGGAAGGTGAGCGTAATTTTTTATTACTCATGGTTGTACAGTGGGATGTAGAATTTAAAAATGATGTGCTACTTTTCTGCTTTCTTTGATTTTTTTCCCCCCCTTCCTTTTGCAGGACAAAATCAGAACCACCATCAGACTACGAGGATGTAGCAATTACCTGCAGCCAGATTGTATATAACTACAACCCAGAAAGGCCCCAAAAGGTAAAATCGGAACATCCTAAATGGTATTATTAAGTTCAGTACTTAGCAACCATTAGAAGTTATGACAAGTTTGCCATGATTGAGAGACATGGTCCAGGAATGAGTGGAAGCCTTCACTGACTGTGTCAGACCTGCTGCCACTTAAACCTCTAAATAAAAACGATCCTTGGCTCCATTTGTTGAGAAAGGTATAATTTTATTATATAATTTTGCCAGAATTGAGAATCGTGTGCCAAAAAGTTCAATTTTTTATATTACGCTAAATCAGAGGTCCTCAAACTACGGCCCCTGGCACAGATACGTGCAATGGACGCTTGTGTTGCTGCAGAGAGTCTCCCCCTTCGGGGTCTTTTTGTGTGGGTCGGAGGGGGGAAGAAATTTTGATTTGGGGTCTGCTTCGGCCTCCCGGTGGGGGGCTTTGGGCGAAGGCTGGAGGGAAGAGCCGCTGGTGGGGAAGAGCCGGAGGGCCTCGTTCCAGTGGGACTGCATCATGGCCTGGAACTGGCTGACCATCTCAGCCCGCTGAGCCTCCCGGCGCCAGTACCTGGCCTTGCACTCCTGCAGGTCTTCTCTCTGCTTGGAAAGCCTATGATCGTAGTCCTCAGTGAGGTGCTTCTGCTGAGCCTCCTTGTTGATCAGATCCAGTTTGAACTGAGCTGTTGTGGCAACTCTTTCTCATGGTGGCTGCTTAGCTACAAAACCTGCTCCTGTTGGGGGCCCTAAGGAGCCCAGGCGGGGAGGCGAGGAGGGGCTGCGAGGGGAGGGGCGAGTAGAGGCCAGCGAGGTGCCCCTGGATATGAGTGACATCAAGTTGGCCACACCCACCCAGTGACATGACCACCTAGCCACCCCCGCCCACCCGATCATTAGGCAGATCATACTAGTGGTCCGCGGGATTTAAAATTATGAATTTAGGGGTCCCTCTGAGGTCCAAAAGGTTGGTGACGCCTGGTCTGGATTATATTTCAGGACTCACGATTGAAGACTACCGCTTGCTTGGACTACTGCCCCAACTTTTATGAAGAAATGCAGACCCTGACCGACATGTTCCAGTACGACATCGGGCGGGACATGCGTCTGCACCACAGCACTTTCCTCTGGTTCATTCCTTTCGTCCATTCCCTGATGGACCTCAAGGGGCTGGGCGTCGCCTACAGCATGGTGGTCATCCAGCACCTGTGTTCCGAGGTCAAGGAGGTCCTCCACCATGCCGTCCCGCCTTGCGACAAAGTGTCTCAGTTTTTCATCTGGATCCTCGTGACGGTGGTGGAGCTCAGCTGGAAGAAGAAATGCTTCAACACTTTGTGGGTCAGCTCTCAAAACTGGGTGGAGGTGGTGGTGACGTGCGCCGGGCTTCCGAGCATGGCGTTCGCCAGCGGAGCTGAGGGGGACCTGGCCAGAAACGGACCCAGAAGCCTCACAAAAGTCCCCTTGTGGGAACCGGATTCTATACAGTCTGTTTGTATGAATTTGATCCGGGTTCTCCTAAAGGAAGGCTATCAGATGGGGCAGAAGGCCTCCCCGTTCCTGGACGAGCTGAATTTGCTTCGGCGCAGCCGCGAAGACTGGAAGCTGAGCCCCCAACAGGCGCGGGAATTACAGACCACCTTGATTGAGATCATAAGAAGCCTCTGGACCAAGTCGTCGAGCGCTTCCTCCCATGGAGACTGTCCGACCAGCCTCTTCCGAGAACAAGGGGGGAAAAGCCCAGGATACTTTCCCCAAGAACACTCCGTCTATCAATCGTCAAGAAGGCAGGCTGAAGTTTTCCAAGAAGGAACTTTGTCCGAGAAAAAATGCAGCTTGGATGAGGAAGGCAAAGGAGCAGTTTGTGGAGAGCAAAGCTGTCAGAGAAATTCGGAGTTCCGTTTGACCAACATTAAGCAGGAACATAAACAGAGCTTAATACATGAGGACCACATGTTGCATTCCACCTCAACAGGGGCCCCCACCCAGAACAGTGGGAACTTCCACTCGACACTGGGGAACCAGAATAGCTTCCTAAACCAGAGCAGTTTTGACAAAGACTTCCAAAAGAAAGACACCGACGGGAAAGAAGAAAAGCCCAGAATTACCGGTTCTGCTCTGGAAGGAAAACAGATGCCAAAAATGATCGCCGAGAAAATTAAGTCGAACAAAGCGGACTTCACTTTGAAATTAAAACAGTTCGTGGAGAATAGGAAGAGGCTGTTGGGGCCGGAGAGCGAAAAGCAGCCGTCCATCAAGGAGGAAAAGCAGGATCACTGGGAAGGGGCGACGAGAAGAACGTCCAGAGATGGGAGCAGCGCATCCGGCGGTCTGCCCTGCAAACCGGCACCAAGTTCGGAGAACGGCTTCCACGCCGAAATCCTTTCCATAAAGAAGGAACCCAGAGACAGTTTGGCCGAGTTTAAGAGCGCTTGGAAAAGTGGAGAAGATTCAGAAGAAAGTAGCACAGATGATGATCTGAATGTCCCCTTGACGGAGATTAGGAAGGAGCTGGTGAGAAAGAAATCGATGGCCCAAGCGACGGAGCCCGAAGTAAACAGAGAGGGCAAATTGCATTCAAGTAACTTGACTTACCAGAATCCTATTCAAAGGAAAGTTCAAGGGGCGTTGAGGTCTCTCTCTGGGGGCGAAACTCACACGTTGTCCTCTGAAGCAGGTGGACCTTCGAACCAGGTCATCATCATTTCGGACACGTCTTCCGACGAAGAAGAGAACAAAGTCAACTTGAGCCGGAGGAGCCAAGAAGAAGAAGACGAGAACGGGTCCCGTCAGAAGGACCCCAAGTCCAACGAGCAAGAGGTCATAACCGTGTCCAGTTCTCCCTTCATGTACGGGGAATGTGAATCCCAGTGCTTTGAGTTTGAAACCGAAGACGAGGTCTACTCCGCTTGGCAAGATGACAGCCAGCTGGACAAGGCGGCAGAGGCGGATGTTTTTCCAGGGAAGACGGCTGGCGGGTCCACCTCGTCTGACTTGGAGCTGGCGGGGCGCCGTAGCGAGCGGGATGATGATACAGAAGTCCTTGGGGATGACGTTATCGAAAAAGCCGAACAAGAAATGGAACAGCAGGCGAAAGGCGGTAAAATCAAACCGAAACTTCCAGTCCAGGACGACGAGGGGAATGTCGGAGAGGGAAACACCACTGTTTGTTCAAAGTATTTCACAGCCACGCACGATGACGGTTGGGAGCCTCCCGGACAGAGTCCAGATTCCCCTGCGCCACCCTCGCCCTCAACGCCTGCTGGACTTTTGACCCCATCTCTGGAATCGACTCCCGCGCCAAAGAAGAGCTTGGCCAAATCCAAGTGGCTCAACACCACTCCACAGAGTCCTGAGGAAAGAAGGCCCGTGGCCGAAAAGAAATCGGCTCAGGCCACGCCGTCTGGATCGCCTCGCCCTTTCGTGGTCCCTCCTGATAAAGTTCACCAATTTCCCGAGCCAACGTCCACTGTCGAAAAGCTGGGCCTGAAGAAGAAACCCCGCAGAGCCGCGGAGCTCTCCCAGCGTTCCCACGACGTCCTCGCCCAGTTGCGCAGCTATGGGAAAAGCGCCGGGCAGCTTCCCCAGAAGAGCAGGAAGGCCAAACTGATTGAACCTCGACGGATGGTCGTCCGGAGCAAAGCGCTGCTGGCCAGCCAAGAACGCCAGTTCTTCAGACAGTCAAGATCCGAGAAGAGGAAGAAAGTGGGGGACCTCCCCAGAGCCAAGAAGACTTTCCCCAAGCCACCTGTGGACCCTTCTGGCAAGAAGAAAGTGGACAATCTAAAAAGAAAGCCGAGCCAGCCCAGCAGTTCTTCTCACCACTTGAAGAAATTTCTGCCACAGCATTCAGGAGAGGATGATGGGTCCCACTCTGCAGCCGTGGAGAGAGAAGAGGCTCTTCCACCATCAAGGCAGGAGACTGTCGAGCCCGAATCAGATGTTCCAGGGTGTTCCACCTCTGCTCCAGGGAGCGCCTGCCCTTCAAGTGAAGTTGGTGGGGTCAACTCGGCTTCTTCTTCCAAGAACTTGAGTGAGGATGCGCCTGGCTTGAAGGAGGATCTTGACCCAGGAGAAAATGAGGATGACTTGTTCCTCACCCAGAGAGATCCGGTGGACATGGAGCTTTGCTCCCAAACGGAAAGCAGCAGTTGCCCAGAAGTCTTAGATGTCCACCCAACCTTACAGGATCCACCTCAGGCCGTTGAGAAGTGCAGGCACCTCGGATGCCCTCTAAAGGCGGAAGGAGCAGGTCCCTTCTGCCGAGGTCATTCTCTGCCTAACCCTCTGGACCACGTCTTTGCCAAGCCGTGCGTGCTGCCCAAGCCTTCCACCAAGAAAATCTTCAGCTCCAGTGCTTCTTCGCGGATTGCCAGCCTCTCCAAAGACCTCGAGACCAGCGCCGCGCATGCCCCCCCGGAGAAGGCCAAACCCCACCCAACCCTCATTGCTGCCTTGAAGGCAAATGACGTGAGGGCCAAGCTAACTCTGGCCAACCTCCTTTGCCCTCGGAATGGGAACAACGTCTCCGCACAGCCCCACGGCATCCCAAACCTCCACGTTGCGGGTAGCGCCAACAAGATGACCGCTCCGTGCGCTGACACCGGTCGGGAACCGCGCCCATCCTTTGACCGAGTCAACCAGCCTAGAGACCACAGCATTTTCACCAAAGAAATCCTGAAGTGGAGTTACGACATGTTTGCGAACTTCAAGGAGTTTGGACCACCAAACCATCTCTTGCAGGCCCTTGTTATCTCTGTCCCGGTCAAGTTTCAGAACTACGACGACTATTTTAAGATCTTCTTCCCGTTGATGATGCTCAACGCCTTTGAAGAGGTAAGCGGACTTCTTTGCTCCCAAGACCATTGCGATGTCTTAAAATGTCTCTGGAGATTCTCAATCCTCCGGGTCATGGTTGTCCCAAAGGAAAACTGGACTTTCTTGAGGAGCTGCGGCTCATATTTACGACGGCTGCAGTGTCCCAGGGGTCACGCAATCTCCCTTTTGCGACCTGACAAGCAAAGTCCACTGGCGGAGCTAGATTTGCTTCCCAGCCATGTAACTAACTGAAAGACTGCAGCGATCCTCTTCACCGCTGCGTCCAGGAAGGTTGTAGAAAGGGAGCTAAATACCTTGTCTTGCTTAGCAACCGAAATTTGGTGCTTAAATGTGACCGTAAGTCGAGGATTGTGTGCATTTTAAGTCCACAAATGATAACGTTAAACCAATGTGGGTTTTTCCCCCCTCCCCGCCCCCCGTTTCCAGGTCACGTGTGAATGGCTGGAGAATCTCAAGCTGAAAGAGTCAAAGCCTTTTCATTTGACCTTGCTGAATTTCAACATGGACTTAAACAAAGCAGATTTCACAGGTCAGGAAACAAAAGATGTGAGATAAAGAGATAAAGACAAATAACAGCTTGAGCCCCAAATTGATGTCGCTAAGTGAGAAATTTGATTAGGGGGGGAAAAAAATCCGAATGGTTAGCAAAACGGCCTTAAATAAAATTGAACAGATAAGCGCCCTAAAACGTCTCACTTTAGGACACAGAGGTGTCTTGTAATCTAAAGAAGCGGTCACCAACTGGTGGTCTGTGGACTACTGGGAGTCCAAGAGAAAATGTTGGTGGTCTGCAGAAAAATGATTTGCATTTTTTATATTGCACTAAATCAGGGGTCCTCAATCTATGCATCCTGGGACGGATACGTGCAATGAACGCTTGTGTTGCTGCAGAGAGTCTCCCCCTTCGGGGTCTTTTTGTGAGGGGCAGAGGGGGGCAGAAATTCCATCTTGGGGTCTGCTTCGGCCTCCTGGTGGGGGGCTTTGGGTGAAGGCTGGAGGGAAGAGCTGCTGGTGGAGATGAGCCGGAGGGCCTCGTTCCAGTGGGACGGCATCATGGCCGGGAATTGGCTGACCATCTCAGCCCGCTGAGCCTGGCCTTGCACTCCCGCAGGTCTTCCCTCTGCTTGGAAAGCCCATGCTCCTAGTCCTCAGTGAGGTGCTTCTGCTGAGCCTCCTTCTCCATTTCCTCCCCATCTATTTGCCAGGAATTGAGAGGGCCGGATGCCACGATCTTAGCTTTCTTAGTCATTCACTTGACCACAGTGGTGAGAAAGGCCACAAAAAAGGGGCATAACTCACTTTGCAACTTGTTCTGCTTAGCCACGGAAATGTTGGGCTCAATTGTGGTCCTAAGTTGAGGACTGCCTATAGAACTGGGCAATCATCTGTGTTTGTCTTCTCTCCACCTCCCCCCAGCTAATATTTCCCAGCATGAATTAGCAAATCAGCAATATCCCAAAGAAGATGATTTAGTTTTCCTGATAGTGTCTGACAAGCGGTTCTACTACGATGAACGAGATGGGGAGAACCGTGTCGTCCGGCATGTTGGTTTCGTGACTCGTTTTTCTCAGCCTTCCATCCATAATACTAGTAAGTATTTCTGGGTTGTTGATTTGAGGGACTTTTTTTTTTTTTTTTTGATGTCACAAAAAGTCTATTCTAGCAGCGGTCCGAAGAATTGTAATTTATTTCTTTATATCCCAGTTTTACGACGAATAACTCCAGGTATGGCCAACAACCCTAGTTCTTCTTTCTCTCCACCCGTAAAAAAATGCCTCCTTCGAAGATCAAACCATGACTGTGTTCCTAATGTTGACAAGGTCTGACTTTAAGTGCTTGGAAAATCAAACCATGATTTTTGTCTGACGAGTTCTGGTTAAGCGCTTTGAAAAATCAAACCATGATTTGTCTTCTGGCGAGTTCTGACTAAACACTTGGCAGATCAAACCATGATTTGTGTCCTAACATTGACAAATTCTGATTAAGCGCTTGGAAGATCAAACCATGATTTGTGTCCTAACATTGACCAATTCTGATTAAGCGCTTGGAAGATCAAACCATGATTTTCGTCCTAACGTCGACAGGTTCTGCCTAAGCGTGATGCCTGAGCAAATCTTCTTTGTTGGTCTGTTTTCCCAAAAACAGAAAAGAAGGAGCAACAGGTCACCTGTCACCTCTCCATCCAGACTCAAGGAAATCTCTCGCGCGTCGAGAAAGAGGTGAAGTGCATGGTGGTCAGCTCCTTGGCGACAACCCACCGGAGGTTCCAGGCCCTCTTGATGCTGAATCGCAGCCCGTTAGCCGCGCCCATCCTGTCTCCAAGCGCCCCCTACTTCTCCCCGAGAGATTTGAACACCGAGTCTGAGAAATCGGTAAGAATGTGAATGGCTGTTCACAGAATAAGAGAATAACGGAATTGGAAGGGCCTTAGAGGTCTTCTAGCATAACCCCCTCTTCAGGCACGAAATCATTAAGACAAATGGTTATCCAACATCTTCTTAAAAACATCCAGTGTTGGAGCATTCACAACTTCTGGAGGCAAGCTGTTTCACTGATTAATTGTTCTAACTGTCAGGAATTTTCTCCCCAGTTCTAAGTTTCTTCTCTCCTTGATTAGTTTCCACCCATTGCTTCTTGTTCTACCCTCAGGTGCTTTGGAGAATAGCTTGACTCCCTCTTCTTTGTGGCAGCCCCTGAGATATCGGAAGACTGCTATCCTGTCTCCCCTAGTCCTTCTTTTCATTAAACTAGACCTACCCAGTTCCTGCAACCGTTCTTTGCATATTTTAGCCTCCAGTCCCCTAATCGTCTTTGTTGCTCTTCTCTGCCCTCTTTCTAGAGCAGTGATGGTGAATCTTTTCGGCACCAAGTGCCAAAAAGGTTGCATGGAAATGTCACATGCAAGTGTGTTTGTTGAGGCTGCGCTGTGGAAAAGCCGAATGTCCGAGTTCTAGCGCACATGGGCACCTGATGATCAGCTAGCTGGCACGCACATGCACAGGCTGGTTTTTGGCACTGCTGTACACGCGAAGGAATCACGCTCCGGAAAAGCCGAACTTCCCGGTTTTGGCATGCATGCAAACACTGGTTTTGGGCACTGCCACGTACATGAAGGTCAGCTGATCGTCATGTGCTCACGTGCACCAAAAACCCAGAAGACGAACAGGCGAGGCTGCACATGCTGGGTGACATGGCTTCGTGTGCCACTTTGGCCACCATCATGGTTCTAGAGTCTCAACAACTTTTTTTTATATCATGGCGGTATAAACCATTAAGCCCCAGCTTTCTCTTCTCATAATCTGTGTCTTATATGAAATAAGACACTCTTTTCCCCAAACTTGACTTCTCCTGCCATTTGGAGAAAGGAAGGATTCAGACCTGGGTGTGTTGGGGGAGAAGACATCATGGAGAATGGAGCGTGTCTTCTGATGTCCTGGTACGATTCTGTTCCTCCTCCCTATTCCCTCCCCAGCTTCCTTACATGAAGGACTTCAATGAAGGGCAGAGGCGAGCTATTGAAAGTGCTTACGCCATGATAACCCTGCATCCATCTTCGCCCAAGGTCTGCTTAATCCATGGGCCACCTGGGACGGGAAAGTCGAAGGTGATCGTTGGACTTCTCCACCGCATCCTTGGTGAGGTAGGCCGTGGGGAACCCCTTTGAAGGTTCTGATGGTCCTTTTGAGGTGAGCTGAGGGTGGTGCAGGGGATGACCGGGCTGAGCCCGAAGAAGGAGTCAAACATGTCATAAGTCACCCACAAGAGATATAAGTCCAGTCCGCCTTGAATGCCTTTCTTATCTCCCGCTCATTTCCCTTAACTGTTAGTTGGTCAGATTCTTGTGGAGACCTCAAGCTTGCAATAAATCTTTATACTCATTTGAAGTGCACTGAATCTCAGATGCTCGGCGGTTGGTTCATATTTGACGGTTGCAGTGTCCTGAGGTGGGGGTTGTCACATGACCCCTTTTGCGACCTTCTGACATGGGGAAGCCAGATTCACTTAAGAACGGTGTTGTTGTGATTCGCTTAACAAATCTGCAACAAAAGATCGTAAAACGGGGCCGAACTCAGCTAACAAATTTCTCATTTGGCCACATAAATTCCAGGCTCAGTTGTGGTCGTACGTTGAGGACTGCCCGTATGGATGTACCCATAGGTTCCTTGGCATCGGTGCCCGAGTAGTTTGCTATTGCCTTCCTCCCAGCGCAAATATTTGAAAGAGTTTTATGATTTCTTACGTTTATATTCCAAAGCCAAGACTGTCACGTCTCGTTTTTTTTAAAACAATTTTTATTTGTGTTTGACAAACATAAAAACCCCTCTTCCATTTCAAATTGTAGAAAGTATGTCAGTTGGTTACAGTATTTCCATGCATCTCTTCCATAGTCACCACCTGCTTTTCATATCAAATCGCATATTTTAAATTCACCTATATTCATGTATATCACAATTATTATATCTCAACCTTAATTTGACTATAATTATTTTTACGTCCTTTATATATAATATTCATAAATCTAGATATAGGATTATATGATAACATTCCATTAAATCATCCTAAAATCATCCAATCACAATATATCTTTATAACATATTCTAGATAAAACTTTTAAACCTCCTCCCATAATCTCCATGTGTTGTTTTATAAAATTTCATATGATCAAACTGATATATCTATATGTGTTGTTGTCATTATTAATCATTATTTAACTATAGCTATTGTCGCTTCATTTTATACATACTATGAGTAAACTAAATTTAGCTTAATTTTTATTATAAATTTTCATTGCATCAACCTGTATCCCTCCAGCAATAGCACGGTCTTATCATCTTTTTCCATTTGTAGCATTGATGTTCTAGTTGCTTTCTTAATAAATCTTGTATAAACCTCCCTTGGCAACATGTTGTTCCTTTCGTATCTCACAAAAGCTTGAAACCCAACATCCATGTCTCGTTTTTAATCTCCAGAGACCAGGAAAGGAGAATTCCGTCCAGAGGCTGAACGCCAAGATCAAGACGAACCGCGTGTTGGTGTGCGCACCTTCCAATGCAGCCATCGATAACCTCATGAAAAAAATAATTTTGGAATTCAAAAAATTCCGGGAGAAAAACGCTTTAGGTATGATCGGGACTCCCCTCCCCCCCAAATTTTAATTTGAATTCTTTGTGATTGTCGTGGGAGACAATAGGAGAAGCCGCACAAGGCTTAAGGCATCGAAACAACCCTATGTGTTATGCCAGTTTGCCATGCAAGTAGACCTTGACTTAACAATGGTTTGTTTAGTGTCTATTCAAAGTTACAATGGCAGCAAAAAAAGTTAACAAAAAAGAACTAAGTTAGATACAGTTAAGTCTTGATTATTAGGGGCAAAATGTTATGATGCAGGATATAGTTAAATAAAGGAGGGATAATGATAACGTATATACAGGTATGGGTACAACATAAGGCCACTGGATGTAAATTGTAAACAGTGATTTGGAAAGGAGGATTAGAAAACTTTATTAAATATTATGGATGTTTAGCTAGAATAGGACGTAAGGATTCAGTGTCATTGGAGGATTTTAGAAATAGTAGATGAAATGCCAGTTTGTGGTTATGTATTAAATCTTGGTATATTTTATGATGAAGGACGTTTAAACAATTATAGTCAAATGAAAATGGAGGTATGATGACGGTAACATGTATAAATATGAGTTAAAATACTTGAGTTAATATGAATTATGTTTGTTGACTGTGGAAGAGATGCACAAAAGCCTTTTTGTAACCAACTGATACACTTTCTACAATATGTAAAGAAGGATGTGTTGTGTTTGTTTTGGCCCTTTTTCATACTTAAGACATCACCCCAGTGAAATGAACAAAATGAACGCAACTAGAAGTTCAATCCTGACTGGCTCAAGGTTGATTTGGCTTTCCATCCTTCCGAGGTTGATAAAGAAGGATCCAGATTGATTGGGGGCAAGAGGTTGACTCTATAAACCACTTAGAGAGGGGCTGTAAAGCATTATGAAGCGGTATATAAGTCTTAAGAGCTATTGCTATTTCTAACTTCCTTCCTTCCTTGTTAGAATACAGTGCTATTGCAATTTACTTAATTATTTCTAAAATTTGATACCTTGGCAAACAACATAGGATTTTGGTGTCTGCTAACCCTTGTCTTGAGAAATAACACAACTCTTTTGCCTTTTTGTCACCTCTAGGGAATTGTGGTGACATCAACCTGGTCCGTCTAGGACAACAGAAATCGATCAACAGCGAAGTCCGGAAATTCAGCTTGGATGATCAGATTGATCGCAAGATCAGTGAGTGTGAAATTGTGTTGACTGTTTTTCCTCAAGCTCCTTTCTTGGGTTAGGAATTGGATGGTGCCGGGTGTCTATTTTGGCAGCCCTGTTTATTTATTTATTATTATTTTCCCCTCGCGGCTGAGGGGACAAAGGATAACAGAAAGGCCCCAGCCACTTCGCTCTTAACGTAGCATCGGAAAAGCAGAGCGATGTTTGTTAGGATATAATACTCAACCAAATGGAATCTACTATGTAGAAATATCCCCGCAAACCATTTAGAGATCCAGAAAAAGGATCATAAATCCTTGAATCTAAATCAAAATGTTCCAGAGGGAACAGGAAGAATAGAAGTAAGTAAAACTATTAAAGAAGGAAAGATCTCTTAACAGGAGATAAGGGGAGAAAAGCAGGAACTGATAAATTTAGGAATAAAGATATGGATGAATCGGAAACCAGATTTGCATGTAAAACTTGGCTTGGCTCTTGAATACAGGCGGTCCTCGATTTACGACAGTTCATTTAGTGACCGCTCAAAATTAGGACCCCACCCCAAAAATTCCAACCTCCCTGTTTGATTCTGTAGATAAAGCCATGCTCGGTAAAGACCAAGACCTCCAAAAAAAGAAGGAAGATTTAGATCGGCGGTTGGACGCGCTTTCTCGTCTGCGGGCCATGGACAGAAGCGAGAAGGGGGAGAAGGTAACCCCACCAGATCCCAGATGGAAAAGTTAGCTTTGGGATCATAGTGGCAGTAGATGAGTGGGGGCTTCTGACTCCACCAACAGTCTCTTGGGAGGAAACACCCCCCCGCCCCCCACTAAACCACTGAAACAGAGTTAGTTGGTCGTTGGAATAAGTCTGGGGAAGAGATTTGGACGGTAAACATAGCAGGCTCTTATTAGGCTGGTAAAAATAGTATTTTGGGAAGAGCTTCCGAAATTTCAGATAGACTTCGTCATTTCTACATCTTTCCCCTAAAAAGCCAAAATCTGTGGGCTTTTTAGTGCTCTCTGAGCTTAGTAGTTTTCTTGCAGATGTTTCATGACCCAGCTAGGTATCCTCATCAGGGCTAGAAGGGAGTGGGGATTGTGGAGTGGAAGAGGAGGAAGACATTGTCCTTGGTACTCTGAGCTGGATTGTTTTCTTGCAGACATTTCATGACCCAGCTAGGTAACATCATCAGGGCTAGAAGAGAATGGGGTTTGGTGGAGAGGAGGAGAAGAAGTGGGGAGAGGAGAATCGGGTCCTTGATGTTCTCTGAAAGGAACTGACCAACATGGCTTGGCTAAACGATTAGTCTCGGTTGTGAAAAAAACAAGGATTGTTTTTTTATTTGTTTTCTTTCAGAAACAACAATTGGAGGACGAAATCTGCCAGCTCTCGAAGGAGAGGCAACGCTTGGCTTCTCAACTCAAAGAGGTCAGCAACGACATCCGTAGAATCCGCAACAGTTTGTCATTCCAACAGAAAAATCCAAATCCTTTTTTGCCTTGGGAGAATTAGGAAGTGGGCTGAGTTTGGTGTTGTTGTTGTCGTTGTTTTAAACTGATTTTGGTCTTGATTGTGCCTCAGCCACTGGAGCAGATCTGTCTTTCTGGCAATGGTGGATAGAGAGGAATCTAGGACGCTGATCCGTCCCTGATCCGAATGGAATCAAGCTTTGAATTATCCTGGTTAAGCTAGCACAGTGTGAATCTTTGCCAGCCAGTTCAGCCCCTGGATTGAGTCATTTGAGGAAGCCACTAGGGGTAGTTTTCGACTTGCATCCACATTAAGCAAGGCAGTTGTTAAGTGATTTTACAACGCTTTCTTTGCCACTGTTATGAGGCGAATCTGTAGTTAAGATTTACTACAGTTAAAGACGTGGATATTAAGTGAATCTGAACCTGGTGCCTCACTTTATAGTTCAGCACACAAAGTAAACTCAGGAAATCGCATCCTGGACATAAATTGTTTCAACTCCCACCCCCAAAACAACGCTATAGAACACTGCACACCAAGACAACTAGACACAAGGACAGGTTTTCCCCGAACGCCATCACTCTGCTAAACAAATAATCCCCTCAACACTGTCAAACTATTCACTAAGTCTGCACTACTTTTAATCTTCTCATCGTTCCTATCGCCCATCTCCTCCCACTTACGACTGCATGACTGTTACTCATCCCGGACCGACCCCCCAGCACCAAAATGGATTCTTTTCCATCCTAGGCTCGCGGGCGATCTCAGGAATTGAAAGCAAGCATCATTTTGGAATCCCATATCATTTGCTGCACCCTGAGCACCAGCGGAGGGGTGCTGCTGAAATCGGCTTTCCGGAGGCTGGGCGGGGACCCTGTCAGCTGCGTGATTGTGGACGAGGTAAGACCCCGGCCGTGGGGCCACTACACCTTGGAAAAATTAGCTACCTCCCGTGTACAGGCAGTCCTCGTCTTGCAGCCAAGCCCTTTCCATTGCCCAGCGAGACGGTTGCTAAAAGAATTTGGACCCACATTGCCACGTTTATTAAGCGTATCGCTGCAGGTGTTAAATTAGTAACCCAGTTGTTAAGTGTAGCTGCTTTCCCCGTCGATGTGGCTCATCGGAAGCTCTCAACATGAGTCAGTTGCTAAGGGGCCGTATGTAAATCACATCACCGCGGGGTTGCTGCAAACAATCATAAGTATGAAAAACAGTCCCGGTTTGCCTTTTTCAGTGCCTTAGTAACTTTGAACGGTCAGTAAGTGTGAACTGTTGTAAGTCGAGGACTTCCCTGTACCTTTTATGGTCTGATTGTAACTCTGAACAGTCGCTAAGCGGCCATCCATAAACCGAAAACTACCTGTCTTTCCATTTGTGCTTGTTCCTTATCTCCTCCTCGCAATTTCTAACCTATTTTTCCCACTCTGGTACTTTGTTTGTTTATTTGTTTGTTAAAAGGCGGGACAGACGTGTGAAATCGAAACCCTCATCCCTCTGATTCATGGCTGTAAGAAGCTGGTTCTGGTCGGTGACCCCAAACAGCTGCCTCCCACCATCAAGTCCCTGGTACGTAGTTGCCCCTTTAAGACATCCCCAGATGTGCAAGAAAGCCGAACTTCTTGCCTCCAGAAGTTGTAAATGTGCTCCCACACATTTATTCTGAACGAGGCTTCCCAAGAGCATGAAGCAAACTCCTTGTCCCGACAAAAACCCCTTTTATTAATTGACTGTGAATTCTGCTCCTTCACATCCAGCAAAGTCTTTCAAGGGAGGATTTACAGTCACAAACCTTATCTGGCTTGGAGAGCTGCCAGGCTGATATCTGCAGAACTTGGCAAGGAGTCTCGGAGAGTCACAAACCAATTAAGCAAACTAATTGTCTCCTGCAAACTCCACTCCCCTTTCGCTCCTCTTTCATTTCCTCTGGGAGGGGCCATTCATTGTCCACCTGTGGCCTTACTCCCAAGTCGACCCCTGTTCTTTAGCTCTTCCCTCCGTCTGGCAACTCTGCACATGCGCACACTGGGAACAGGCTCCAGCTGTTCTTCTGCCTCACTGATATCCGACTCTGAAGGCAGCTGATAACTGTCAGACGGCCCTGGCCCCCTCTCTGCCTCCGACACAGAGCCCTCATCAGAGCCTTCCCCAGACTCCAGGACTGGCCCATCGTCCTCCCCAACCTTCCCACTGTCTGAATCTGCCCCAGCTCCACTGGCTGCTGGGGGCCACAACACACTGGAAGTTTTAAAGAAGATATTGGATAACCATTTGTATGAAATGCTATAGGGTTTCCTGCCTAAGCAGGGGATTGGACTAGATGGCCTTATTCTATTCTCTTCCTGGCCAACAGCTGTTTTCCTGCAGGCTGCTCTGCCCAGCCCACCACCCAGATGTGTCGGGGTTCTGAATTCCCCCTTCTTATTTCCCAAAGTGGCCAGCTCTGCTTTTTGTCTCTTCATAATATTCCCACCTTTTACCTCCAGTGGGGATAATATTATCAACATCATTATTATTTTTAATCAGCTCCTAACACTCTACAGACCGCCTTCGTGGCTGCCTTCAAATTAATTGCAGGATTAAATTAATTGCTTTTAGTTCTTTGTCACCGCCTTCACCATTACTGGGCGGGGGGGGGGGGGACTGCTTCCCCGCCTCCTTTCTAATCAAATCAACGATACGGAGACGGTAAAACATGCAGGGGAATTCACGGTCTGGAATTCAGGGATGCTTGACTAATGAGATAATTGCAGGAGCTTTTTTTATTTCCCTGGTAGCCAGCCGTTTTGGGGGGAAGCTATTAAGGTGGAAGACATTAAGCTTAACTTACGGTCTCTGAGCCAGTGTACCTGTACATCTGGAGTTTAGTGGCCTTTGTTAAGTCTGTTTTGAACCCAATCCTATCTTTTTGGGCAGGAAAAGACGACGAAAACTTAGATCAAGAATGTTTGCTCTGTGCTGACCCAGGCTTCCTTAGAAAGCAAGAAGCAAAGTCTTGGAAAAACCCTTTTATTTACAAAACTGAATTCCTTTCATTCACAGTACGCAAGACTTAGCAAACAGTCTTTCAGAGGAGTGTTTATCAACACGAACCTTATCTCACTCGGAGAGCTGCCAGATAACTAGTTTACAACCGCAGGGCAAGGCAAAACTTGGCATTTAACTCTTACAATCACAAACAGAACTTTCCACTCTTGAAACAACGACTGAAGGAACGAATTGTGAGGCAGAGGAACAGCTGGAGCCTGTTCCCAGTGTGCGCATGCACAGAGCTGCCAGGAGAAAAGAACATGTTAGGAATCAGGGTCGACTTGGGAGTAAAACCACAGGTGGACGGTGAATGGCCTCTCCCATAGGGAATAAAAGAGGAGCGAAAGGGGGAGGGGGCTTTTGCAGGAGACAATTCGTTTGTTCGGTTGTTCGATTTGTTTCAGGAGTGGAAAGATCTGCCCGTGAATCTCAGAGACTCTGCCCAGTCTTTCCTTGCACAGCATCTCATTTGGGAAATATTTACATGGCAGCTTTCCAAGCTAGATGAGGTCTGTGTTCATAAATACTCCTTTGAAAGACTGTTTGACAGGCCTTTGCTGAATGGGAATGGGAGGAATTCACCTTCGTTTAATAAAAGGGGTTTTGTCGGATTCTTCCTTGTGCTTTTTGTGGGAAGCCTAAGTCAGAACACCCTTTCTGAATGTCTTTGTCTTCCCATGCTGTTAGAAAGCTCAGGATTACAGATACGACCAGTCGCTGATAGGCCGTCTCTGCAAGCATCTCAAGGAACAAGACCAAGAAAATATCTCTGGAAAGTTTCCAGTCCTTCAGCTCACCGTTCAGTATCGGATGCACCCAGAAATCTGCCTTTTTCCATCCAAATATATCTACGAAGGGGTCTTGACCACTGACAGGTAGGCAATTCTAAGACTCTTCCTTAAATGAGTTTTTTAAAAGTAGGTCTGATGTCCTTTTTATTCCAGATCTTTGCTTCCCCTCCCCCCCCCCAAATGTGTCACTTTTGCCTATTTTATTATAAGGGGTGTTTGGACAGCCCCAAAGTGCCTTCCTTTTTGTCATGTCACAAATGTCTTACGTTGTTCTGTCTTGATCATTTGCCCTAGCTTTTATTTTATTTATTTTGTGTGTGGGGGGTAGTCTTGTATGTAAAATTGTCACCATCATTAATCTTCATCTAGCAATTCCGTTTTTTTTCTGATGTCTTTTAACTTTTCCCCTTTTTAAAAAAATTGAATAGACAATCTTGCCCAAAAAAAGTAGATTTTTTTTCTAAGTTGCAATGAGAAAATTATCAGCCTTTTGAGATAGGCCAGACTAGGAAACCTGACTTCACAAGTTTGACCGGAGCTATAATTAATTGCTGAGGGATGAGGTGGCTCAGTGGCTAAGATGCTGAGCTTGTCGATCAGAAAGGTCGGTAGTTCAGCTGTTTGAATCTCTTGTGCCGTGTAACAGAGTGAGCTCCCGTGACTTGTCCCAGCTTCTGCCAACCTAGCAGTTCGAAAGCACGTTAAAAATGTCAAGTAGAAAAATAGGAACCACCTTTGGTGGGAAGGTAACAACGTTCCGTGCGCCTTCGGCGTTGAGTCATGCCGGCCACATGACCACGGAGACGTCTTCGGACAGCGCTGGCTCTTCAGCTTTGAAACGGAGATGAGCACCGCCCCCTAGAGTCAGGAACGACTAGCACATATATGCAAGGGGAATCTTTACCTTTACCTTATACTAATTGATATATTTTGAAAGCCTGGAATGGTGTTTTCCATTCCTTCCCTATTTTTCCCCAGTCAAATAGTAATGGAACCAGTCTAAGTTTTCTTCCTAACACTTCCTGGGCTTCAATCATTGCAATATTTCTGCACACTTTCTCCAAGCTTTTTTGTGTTTGTGTGACAAGCTAAAAAAAAATTGGCCATTCAGCTATCTCTTTTTGAAAAACGACCTGGTTTAAAATCCGTAATTCTACTTTGCATCTTTTTTAATCCCATGGCAGGAAAATAGCGGAAGATCGCTTCTCGTTGGCGTGGCCTTTCCAGCCCTACTTGCTCTTTGATGTCTTAGACAGCCGCGAAGAACGAGAGAATGAGTAAGTTGTCTGTATTGATTGATGCCTTGTCTGCCTCTGGTAGGTGCAACAACTAAGCAAAGTTAACAATCACAGATGCAACAGCAAGGAAATAGTATCTAGAATGGAATAGAGCTGGAAGGGACTCTGGAGATCTTCTAGTCCAGCCCCCTGCTCAAATAGGTCGATATCATCTTTGGAAACTTCCCTTTCAACAAACGTTCATGCATAGGTAGTCCTTGACTTACAACGATTCGTACAGTGGCCGTTTGGAGGCACAACAGCCACTGAAAAAGATGATTTGCAATCGGTTCTCGCCCTTCCCACCGTCGCAAGCATCCTCAGGATCATTTCGATCAAAATAGGGACTCTCGGCAACTGGCATGTACTTATGACAGTTGCAAAATCCCAGGTCACCTGACTGTCATGTCTGAGTTTCCCAGCTGGCTTCTGGCAAGTGACGGCTTGGCTCAGCATCTGTAGGATTTCCTTAACAATGGCAGCGATTGGCCGAATAACTGTGGTGTGAAAAGGTTACAAAATCGGGTGCTTTGGCCTAACGAGGGGAATTCTGGCCCCAAATTGTGATTGGTTTCTTCACGTGGGAAGCCTCACAATTAAAACAAGACATACTATATGACTGTCAGGGTTCCAAATAGCATCCAAAAGTAAATCAGAGTCCAAGGCAAAGTGTTGCTCAAAGTCCCAATTTATTAAGAGAGCCATGTTGGCTCCCGAATCTGAGAGCTTCCTGGTTTTCCCCACCCAGTTGAAAGTTCAAGATCTTGCCCCCCACACCCACAAGCCCATCCCGTGGTCCAATCTTCCACTGCCATGCTGGCAGCTTCCACCCATCCAATTCCAGTTCAGGTGCAGAGGTGCAAAGACAAAGGATGACCTTGGCTTTCTAGAAAGAATGTTGTTATGGCTACATATCATCTAACTCCGTACAATTCCCACCTCCCATTTTCCCACCATAGAAAATTCATAGTAGAATAATAGAAAGTGTGGCAGGCCAAGGATCCAAAAGAAAAGATGGCTGCAGGCCTGACAATGACATCGAGTTTAGAATACAGGCCATCCTGGACTTACCACAGTTCGTTTAGCAACTGTTCGAAGTTACAACGGCACTGGAGAAAAGTTGACCTATGGCCGTTTTTTCACACTTGGGACTGTTGCAGCATCCCCACGATCTACTTTACAACTTTTAATTTATGCCTCCCTCATTCTTTTCCTCCCTCCCTCCCTCTTCTCCTCTAAATCTCCCCCCCCCCTTTCCCTTTGTTCAGCTCCTATTGTAACCCCCAAGAAGTGAAGCTGTTGGCGGAACTCATGAAGGTCATTAAAGGGAAGAAGAAGGATATCGGCTCGCGCCAGATTGGGATCATCACCCCTTACAACGCGCAGAAAAGGAGGATACAGAGGCAGCTGGATAAAGAATTTGGAGAAAACAGGTGAGGACAGGAAGCTTGAATGGTGGCCACTGCACCATCCCCTCCATCTAATTACCCTATGCCCTGAGCGGTAGTTGCTTTATTTTTATCACAGCATGGAATACAGGTACTAGCAGTGTGGCGAGGTGGCCTAGAGGTGGAGCTCTTGCCTCACAATCAGCAGGCTGTGAGTTCGATCCTAGGTAGAAGCAGATGTTTTTTTCTCTCTCGGCACGATGAGAATAAATCTGCTGAACAAAACTCCGCGCTGGCGACAGGGAAGGGCATCCGGCCAGTGAAACGCTCTGCTAGTTCCATTCAGTTACCCAGACTCCACCCCCAAATGGGATTATGGGATCATTGAACCGAGTCCCTTTTGGGAGAGGGGGCGGTCTATAAGCGCTAAGAAATAAATAATAAATAAATAAATAAATGATGGAATGCAGGTAGTCCTTGACTTACAACAGTTCATTGACTGACCGTTCAGAGTAACAAACGTCACCAGAAAAAGTGACTTAGCATTTTTCACACATGCAACCGTTGCACCATCCCTGTGGTCGCATGGTTCACACTCGCTTGGCAACTGGTTCACATTTATGACGGTTGCCTGTGGGTCTGTGTGTGTGTGTGATGTAATGTAATCCTCTTTGGCGGCCTTCCCTGCCGGCTCATTTAACTCATTTAACAAGTGCAGTGATTCGCTTAACGACTGGTTAAAAAGAGGTCATAAAATTGGGCGCTTGAACAACAACTTTCTTGCTTTGCCACAAATTCTGGTCCCAGTTATCATAAATCAAGGACTACCTTTGTGTGTGCTTTTTTTTAATGTTCAGCTGACCTCCTGATTCCTCCCCTCCCCATCCCCATCCCATGTGATCGTAAAATCTCCTAAATTAAGATTATTACTCATTTCTCCTCCCTTGTTTTCCAAGAGGGTTTTTGGGGTTTCTGACTTTTTTTGTTTTGGAGGTGGGGTGTGGATTAAAAATATCCTCCTGACTCATCCTCCTGTCCTGTCCTGTTATTTCCTCCCCCTCCCCTCCCCCTCTCCAGTGTCGGGGAAATTGACACCGTGGACGGATTCCAAGGCCGCGAGAAAGATTGCATTATTGTCACCTGTGTGCGGGCAAACAGCCCGCAAGGATCGATTGGGTAGGTCTCCCCCCCCCCCACCCCCTCAGTGCCAGGACTTGGTGCCATTTTACTGCAGGGATGGGGTGGGGTGGGGGGGTCCACGTTAAGCTTTACTCCTGGACAGCTGGAGGGGCTTCAGCCCCAATTCTGGAATAGAATGAAGCAAAACTCTCTTATCCTTGTGTATGTCTAGAATGGTTTTTTTTTCTCAAGCTGGACCACTTTTAAGACATGTGGACTTCAACTCCCAGAATTCCCCAGCCAGCAGGCTTTAAGATGCCCCAACTGGCTGGGGAATTCTGGCAAATCCCAAAGTTTCATTCAGTCCCTTCCCTCTCTAAATCGCTTGGGTATTTACGGGTTCACTCTCCAGGGTTTTTTCTCAGAGGTTTCCAAAACGATCACTCCATGCTAGACGGCTAGCGATGACCTTCCCTGGCTCGGACACATCACTAGGATCAGGGACACGATAAGTTGAATTGATCCACTTTTAGTTTTCCATTCTCTGTTATCAACTCGAATGGCGCCCGACTCCTAAAGGCTCCAATAAAATAAAATGAAGGGAGGAAAAGGCTCCAAAACAGGAGGAGAGGAAGGGCAGACTGGATGGAAAGGAAGTAGATTGTCCCGTTCCACCTCCTGAGTAGACCAGAAGGTCCCTACCACTCTTCCAAACAACAGCGGAGTGGAGACCACCCTGTTCTTAAGGGAGAACCAATGTTTTCTCCTTGAGTTCCTCAAGGTCAGAGAACTGCCCTCCCCTCTCTACTTCCGGGGAGGGCTGTCCCCACATTCCTAGGTTCAGAAGCCCTCCCTGCCACCACCTGTAGCAATCAAAAGCTTTGTGGTCACCAGGTGGCAACGAAGAGTAGTAAATGAAATTTATGGCTGGGCAACCTCTCAGCAGTCAATCAGAGACACTTTTAGATGGGTGGACTTCAACTCCCAGAATTCTCTAGCTAGCCTAGGGAATTCATTTTATATCCCATCTTTATTAATTTTATAAATAATTCAAGGTGGCGAACCTATCCAACGTACCTTACTCCTATTTTCCCCACCACAACAAACCTGTGGGGTGGGGATGAGGGGGTGGACAGAGAGAGAGAGACAGGGATCGACACCCAATCTCTGGTGATAGTCCCAAAGTCACCCAGCCGGCTTTCATGCCTAGGGTGGGACTAGAACTCACATCTCCTGGTTATCGGCCCAGAGCCACCCAGCCAGCATTCATGGCTAAGATGGAACTAGAATTCCCAGTCTCTGGTGATAGTCCCAAAGTCACCCAGCCGGCTTTCATGCCTAGGGTGGGACTAGAGCTCATATCTCCTGGTTATCGGCCCAGAGTCACCCAGCCAGCATTCATGGCTAAGATGGAACTAGAATTCCAGTCTCTGGTGATAGTCCCAAAGTCACCCAGCCGGCTTTCATGCCTAGGGCGGGACTAGAGCTCACATCTCCTGGCGTCAGGCTTCTCCTCTGTCCTGACGCCTTACCCACTGGACCAAACTTCCTCGAAAGTTCATAAAAGCCTCTTCAGGAAGCTTTTAAGTTCCGTCCTCCCGTGAGCTTCCGATCCATCATCCCCGCCTGCAACAACTCCGTCCCGAGAACCTCGTCCCCTCAGGCCAGACCAGTCCCCCCCCCCCCCCCGTTTCAAAAACAAGTCCTTGCCTTTTAGCTTTGGTTTAACAGCTTTCCTCCGAGAAAGGGGGCGGGGGGGGGGAAGCGTGTTCCCGTTTCGCAAGTCACCTTTGGAACGGATGAAATATTCAGGCCCCACGTGAAATATTAATAAGAGTTGTTTGTGCATGAATCAGAACAGCGTCAAGTCTCTAGATGCCTTGTGTGGGGAAGGTCTTTCAAGGTCTCGGCTGGCGAAACGAATCCAGCGCCTTCCTGCACTCCGTGTCCCCGTCCCCCCCCGCACTGCCATCTCCAGTCATGGCGACCCGGGTTTCAAAATTAAGACCAATAAGCGGCCGCCAAACTCCAAGGCAGGCAGCTTAAAAATGGAACCTTGGGCAAATTCCCCCCATGGAGTTTCGTGGGAGTAAGTCTCCGCTTAGGTGTATGCAGTATAACAGCGTAACAGAAGGCACCTTGGAGGCCTTCTAGTCCACTGATTAATTATTCTCACTGTCAGGAAGTTTCTCCTTAGTTCTAAGTTGCTTCTCTCCTTGATTAGTTTCCACTCATTGCCTCTTGTTCTACCCTCAGGTGCCTTGGGGAATAGCTTGACTCCCTCTTCTTTGTGGCAGCCCCTGAGATATTGGAGCACCGCTATCATAGTCACCCTTGGGGTTGGTACATCCAGAAAACGCGTCCTTAGCCCATCATGGGCTAGAGCGATGATCAGTAAAAATTTATAGCTAGTCCTCGACTTAACAACCGATCACTTAATGATCGTTTGAAGTTATGACCTGCTTCAAAAAAAGGGGACTTAGGACAGCGCTGGCTCTTGGGCTTTGAAACGGAGATGAGCACCGCCCCCTAGTGTCAGGAACGACTAGCACGTATGTGCAAGGGGAACCTTTTCCTTTATATCAATGTGTTTGATTCTTTTTATTAGTTTTATTGTTTTTAAATGTGGTTTTATATTCTGTAAGCCGCCTTGAGACGCCTTGGGCGACTAGGCGGCAATATAAATTCAATGAATGAATGAATGAATGGATAAATAAATAAGCTTCACCTTGTGGTGCCCTTTTCGCTGCCCCTCTCCAGGTTTCTGAAAAGCCTACAGCGTCTGAATGTCACCATCACCCGAGCCAAATACAGCCTTTTCATTCTTGGGAAGCTGAAAACGCTCATGGTAAGTGGAAAAGGGCGAAATGAAGCTTTACCGGAGGGTGAAATTTCTTTTGTAGACCAGGGGGTCCGCAACCTGTGTCTCCGGAGCCGCATGTGGCTCTTCCATCCCTCGGCTGCGGCTCCCTGTCCCCAGTCGGGCCCCACAATTTTGAGAAGAGCTTCCCGTTTGGGTGGGTGGGTGAGGAAGCAGGGCACGCCAGGAGGAGACTCTATGACAAGGGGTGGGTTTTCCGTTCGGCTCCACAATGGAGAGGGCTTTCGGTTAGGACGGGTAGAGGAAAAAGGACGCCGCCCTAGGAGGAGACTCTATGGTGGGGAAATTGGACTTCCGGTCGACTCCAGAGTTGAACAGGAGGCTTCCGGTTAGGACCTTTGTGGCTCTTTGAGGGTTGAAAGTTGCCGACCCCTGTCCTAGACAGTTGGGCGATAAAGGGGTCTTGTCCCCGCGCAAAAGAGCTGGGTGCCCCATAAGGTCGGGGAGGTTTGGAGAAGGGAAGGGCTGGATTTAGAGACTCCACTGGGCTTGGAGACCCTGGAGCTTGGAGACTTCCTGTGACCTTCCTCCCATTGTCCATTTTGCAGGAGAACAGAGACTGGAACGAGATGATCCAGGACGCCCAACGGAGGGGGAACATCATCCAGACCTCCAAAAACACGTACAAAGCCAGCGCCATGAAAATCCTCAAATCCCGGCCGTTTTCCCACTCCGCCAAGGCAACTCTAGAAAGAGGCGGCCAAGAAGCCCCAGCGGCCCTCAGCGGAGCCAAACCACAGGCCCTCCCCAGCCCAGACACCCAGCGCCCTCCGGTCTCCCTTCCCACTCCGGCCGGCAAAAGGACCCCTCAAGAGACGCTAAACCACCGGCCGCCCCCTGTCACCCAGGTGAAACCAATCCAGGACAGACCGCAGGACCCCCGTCTCTTCCGACGAGCGGAGTCGGGGTTAAAAGCCACCGACTGCAAGGAGGGTCAGGCTCCTGCCTCGGGACCCTCGCCGGTGCAAAAACCCTCAGGGCGTTGGACCGCTCAGAGCCGTAGCAATTCCACCAGCACTCTGGGGGAAACGTCGAGCCGCGTTGGACCCGTGCCTAGCGCCCCTCTGCCGAGCAGAGGCCCCTCCACCGAGACCTCCCTCCCGACTTGGAAAGCCCACCCCAGTTATCCCCGGAGGATACTGGAGGTGCCCCAGGAGAAGGGCGATTCTACCGAGCCCAAGAAGAGACGCACCACTTTCTGACCTCCCGAGACCCCTCCATTCCTTGCCAGGTGTCTTGTATTCGAGTCTTCCCATCACCTCTTGCCTGCAAGTCTTGAGAGAGAGAGAGAGAGAGAGAGAGAGAGAGAGTCTCTGCACACCTGGGTCTGTATGCATAAATGTCCTGACACGAGGCATATGTGCCTTGAGACAGCCATATATTGAAAGAACTCCAAACTCTGTAAGCCTTAGGAGGCCATGTACATTTGTATAGCAAAGAAATCTTTTATTTTTTAGAGGCCAGGAAACTCTAGAGTGCCCATTAAATGCTTCCATGTGTATAGTGTCCTATTTAGCCGTGCAGGCGCCCATCAATCAAGGACTTCCGTCAGTCACTGTGCCGGTATGCTTGGGACACCCACCCACCCACCCCACTCCTACTTCAGCAAGCCCTCCCATCCCAGGCCTGACATCCTGCTTATTGGATGGCTGATTTCTTCGGGATGCACAAAACACAACAGGGGTGTGTGGGGGCAACTTTGCCCTGTTCAATTCCGGGCCGGGGGGGGGGGGGGGGGCTTGTGGGAGAATTGCTGTAGCGGACATGGGCTCGGAAAAGCCTTTGCGCTGCAAGTAACAAAATAACTTGGTCGAGAGATTCTGCAAAATTCTCTTCACCTCCCTCGCCCGTTTTCTGATCAAAGTGCCTCTGGGTTGTTGTTGTGTGTTTTTTTTTTTGCAAAGTTATGGAAAGATTTGGGTTACCTTCTCAACTTGTCTGGGGAAGAGGGGGGGGAAGTCCCTCTCTCTGCCTGCCCCACTACTCTGTGGTAAATCTTTTATTAAAATCTTGCAATTTGGCAGTTTGCAATCTACATTTCCCCGGCCTCTTTCACCCTCAACATTTGGGGGAGGAGGGTCCCAACCAGGTTGCTTAATTCTCACTGCCACTCAACCCTGGGCATTTTCACTTGGTTTGATAAAAAAAAGTTCTTTCTGTTTATAAATATATATATATATATCCATCTATCTATATATCTATATACCCTTCTTGGTTTGATAAAAAAAGTTGTTTGTGTTTATATATACACAATATATATATAGCATATATATATATATATATTGCATATATATACACCCTTCTGTTATGAATAAGCTAAATGTAAATACATTAAAATAGACCTTTTTTTAAAGATCTTTCTCCCCTTTTCCCCTAAATAAATAATTCAGGTAGTATTTTCAAAAATACACTTGGCTTTTTCTGATTCGTGCTTTCGGGAGGGTGAGTTAAGGACTTGTGAATTAGAGTGAGAGCGAATTACGTGATATATCCCCCCCCCCAGGGCTTTGGATCAGGGCCCTGCTGCATAGAAGCAAGTGAATTAGTTAACTGTGGGCCAATTTTTCCCGAACAAAGACGCCTAATAGTTCTCGGATTACACCTAAATCCCCATTCTCTGCACAGCAAATAGAGTATCTCCTATAGATCTGGAGTCCCCAAAGTGCTCCCCCCCCCCAAAAGACCGCTGGACTTTTGTTTTTCCTTAAAGACGCTTCACTTCTCATCCAAGAAGCTTCTTCACTTCTGGCTGGCTGGAGCACCGTCAGCAACCGGACGGAATGGGCAGCTTATTTTTGGGTAAGGGCTTCTAATTAGGGGCAGGCATAAAACATTCTAGGGCTTATTTTGGGGAGAGAGGCAGTCCTCAACTTGCAACCGCTCATTTAGGCACCGTTCAAAGTTACAAAAATGACTTAGGGCCATTTGCTGGATCCCCACAGTCAGGTGATCAAAACTCAAGACGCTGGGCAAGTTGCAACTGGCATGTATTTATGACGGTTGCAGAGTCCTGGGGTCTGTGTGTGTGTGTGTGTATCACGTGATTCCCCCCCCCCCCTTTCCAACCATGTCAACGGGGAAGCGGATTTACTTAACAATCCGGTTGCCAACAACTGCAGTGGTTTACTTAACCAACAAGGCCAGAAAGTCCCATCAAATGGGACGAAACTCACTTAACCAACGTCTCGCTCAGCCACCGAAATTTGGGCCTCCACTGTGGTCGTACGTCGAGGACTACCTGTCTCTTGATAGCTTTAAATTTTAAAAAAGCCCATAATTTGGGATGGATCTGTAGACTTATGAGTCTCATTCGCTTAATTTTGAGACTAGATGACGGAACACTTATCAATGTCATATAATAATTTTCCTGTTAGAACATCAGTGTGTAGTGGTTATTGTTTTTTTTTTGCAAAGTGCTTCTCAATTCCGCAGTAGCGCCTTCTCCCGTGCAAACGGCGGTGTTGAAATCCACCTAAAAGCAAACCCCAGATCCTCTTCTAAGGCAATTTATTTACCTGTAACAAATTCTCTCAAGGCTCGGATTCGTCCCGTGTTTCCCCTCCCCTCCCCTCCCTCCCAAGCATCCTTCTATATGATGCAGAATTAGGGCACGGAGAACTGAATTTTGCATCTCTTATTCAGGCTGCGGAACTGAAAGCATCAAAGGTTGAGGGGTAGGGATTTGGGTTGTTTTTTTCCCTCAAGGACCACAACCCAGCAAATTTTGCTGGATTCCCTGTGATTTCATTTATTTATTTATGATTTTTTGCAGAGATCTGGCAACCAATTCCTGTCGTGTTTAGACCGGGCGATTCACTTCAACGTCGACCTCCCTTCGTGCCGTTACCACTTCACAGAGTTAGAGCGAGAGGGCTTAGGGATAAGGGTTAGGGTTTGTGTGCAAATTGTGCAAAATAGGGTGACGTGAATGAATTTTGGGGATTTTTTCTCACCCAAGGCTCCCAGTCTTATTACTACACTGCCTTGGTGTTATTCTACCCCTCCCCCCCCCAATCTTGCCTACTTTTAAGATATAGTGGGGCAACTTGCCTCCAGACACTGGGTGCTCTAACGCTAGAGGTTTTTAAGAAGAGATTGGACAACCCATTTGTCTGGAATGGTATAAGGTCTCTTGCTTGAATGGGGCTGGACTGGAAGATCTCCAAGATCCCTTCAAACTCCTTGTTATTCTGTATTTATAGATTTATGGAGCTGGCAGCGGATTCGGACAGTGAGGAGGTTGGGGAGGAAGATGGGCCAGTCCTGGAGTCTGGGGAAGGTTCAGAGGAGGGCTCTGTGTCGGAGGCAGAGAGGGGGCCAGAGCCGGTTGACGGTTATCAGCTGCCTTCAGAGTCAGACATCAGTGAGGCAGAAGAACAGCTGGAGCCTGTTCCCAGGTGTGCATGCACAGAGTTGCCAGACAAAGGGAACAGCTAAAGAACGGGTCGACTGGAGTAAGGCCACAGGTGGGCAATGAATGGCCCCTCCCATAGAGAATACAAGAGGAGCAAAAGGGGAGTGGAGTTTGCAGGAAACAATTCATTCGTTTCAGGAGTGTGAAGATCTGTCCGTGAATCTGAGACTCTGTGCCAAGTCTTTCCTTGCACAGCACCGCGCTTGGAAAATATTTACATGGCAGCGTTCCAAGCTAGATAAGGTCAAATTCACCTTTGAAAGACTGTTTGCTGAAGGTGAAATAAGAGGAATTCACATTCGTTTAATAAGAGGAGTTTTGCTGGGACCAGGAATCTGCTTTGTGCTTTTTGGGGAAGCCGAGATCAGAACACCCATTCTTCTCTCCATTCTTCTCTTCTAATCAGCTCGACAGTATCAGGGCATGGGGTTCAAATCCTGTCTTGATCATCCCTTGCGCATTCAAGAGTTTGTTGCCTTCCTATCGAAAGACATCCAGACTGAAAGAGTTCTCCTCTCGCAGCTAAAAAGAGGGTTGGTTCCTGGTTTAAAAACTAGGAGCACCTAACCATCATAATAAGGAAAGCGAGTCTGTTTAAAGGAAATCCCCTTTCAACAAACCCCCAATTCCATCTTTAGCATCAGGAAACGCGAAATTACTCGTCCTTGTCACAATCTTTTTGGAAGGATGCCCACCAACCAACAAGAGTTAAATCTGCAGCGCTGGAAGAGAAAAATTAATCCGAGACCTATCAGCAATTAATAAGTTGCTTTTATATAATGGATTATAACACCATAATATTTCAGGTAAAATGTTTTTTCCCCCCTAAAGGCTGCAGCAGTTCACCTGATTGGTTTTTGTTTTTCTATCTCCCCTTCCCCACTCTTCTTTAGGACATCGATAATTCCAACAAACGTAATTCTCTACCAAAAAGAAAAAAAAATTGAACGGTAATCTGTTCGGCAAAGTTTGGGAGGAATGCGGTGTATTTTTGGCGTAATAAAAACCAGTGTTGAAAGCCGAAGACTCTTAACCAAAGAAAACAAGTCCAAAAAGGAAGAAAGGAAGAGAAAGGAAAACTTAATAAATTCAGCAACTTGATTCTTTTAGGCCTCGTTATCCTTTGAGGCCTGAGCAAAAGAGGAAAAAGGCCCCATAAAGTTCTTTTCCCCCCCAATTTTGTACTTGCCAGCCTCCGTTTAACCGATTTCCTCAACATCTTCCTAAAAAAAATCGGGCTTGAAGGAAGAAGAGATTTGGAAGAGAAAGAGTAGTGCAACATAAACGCAAGATAATTGATGGCGTTTTGCCCCCAAGCCCACCCCTTTTTGGAAGCTACCCCTGTCCCGAGGAGACCTCTGGACAATTTCTCACTCGAAAAGGTAGTTGGAAAATGGCAAAACACTTTGCAATTCCCCCCACCCCCAAGTCCTGTTGAGGCATCCTTTCCTGGCTTGGTGGACCCCATAACGGATAGTATCTGTATATTCCTCCAACTTATGTCCAACCGAAGATCTGACATTCTTCAAGAACTTCTGTTGAATCCTTCAATGCTTGGCCAACAACGACCAAGAGACACCTTCTCGGCTGGATGATGGTTCTTCTGAGCTCCCAACATTTTCACGCTGTCCCAATCCTTCCTCGCTTCCGCTCGAGCCTGGGATTTTGAACACTTTCCTCCTTTGTCCTTCAGAGGTCCAAGAGTTGTTGCATGTGTAAGCTCACCGCGCTGGCCACCAAGGCCGAAAGGCTGAGATACGTCGTGGAGACCGAGTCGCACTCTGTGTCTTCCCCATCGCACTTTGTTTGTTCGCACAGGATGCCCTTTGTACCCGGCGGGCAGAGACACCGCTGGTTCTCGTAACACGTCCCTCCGTTTTGGCAAATCAAGAGTTCGTCGTCGCAGACGTTGGCTGTGGAGAGAGGGAGGCGTTGGAAGTGCTAGGAGTCGGGAGCCAGAGTGGAGAGGGAGAACTGAGTCACATGGAGTCAGGAATGAGAGACGGTTATGGATGGGTTCAAAGACAATATCTCTCAACCTTGGTGACTTTAAGATGAGTGGACTTTAAGCCCCAGAATTCCCTAGCCAGTATGTTTTACGGTATGTGGATTTCAGCTCCCAGAATTTCCCAGCCTAAAGTTTGCTTTAGGATGTATGGACTTCAACTCCACTCATCTTAAATCCTGCTGGCTGGGGAGTTCTGGGAGTTGAAGTCCACATGTCTTAAAAATCACCAAGGTCGAGAAACGCTGCCTTCGGGCCTCCTTGTTTCAAATTGGACTGGATTCAGATCCAGCAAATCAACTCCCCCATCTCCCTTCAGAAAGGGGGGACATACTTACGCAAGCAACCTTGCCTCCAGTAGTAGCCGGGCAGACAATCGTCGCATTTTGGCCCTGTCACGCCCGCATCTTTGCATTCGCAATAGCCGGTGTCGTTGCAACGGTTAGCCAGCGAGCCAACTCGGTTGCAGTTGCAATCTGGAAGAAACAAAGATTGCAGGAAAGTCAGATCTAGGCAGGGAAAATGAGGAAGTTCTCCCTAATTCTGACGGTGATGAGACTGGGGAGCAACTCTGAAAACTCTCTTCCTAAGTTTTCGATAATGTGTACTCGCCATCCTACATCACCCTTCCGTTTGAGCAGGGGCTGGACTAGAAGACCTCTGTGGTCCCTTCCAGCGCTGTTACTCTATTATTCCGAAAGCAGTCTTCCAATATTTGAGGGGCTACTACAAAGACTAGGAAGTCAACTTATTCTCCAAAGCACCAGAGGGCAAGACAAGAAACCGTGGATGGAAACTAATCAAGGTGAGAAGCAACCTGGAATGGAGGAGGACAATTAACCAATGGAATAGCTTGCTACTTGAAGTTGTGGGTACTTCATCACTGGAGGTTTTGAAGAAAAGACTGGACAGTTACTTGTCTGAAATGGTATAGGGACTCCTGCTTGAGCAGGGGGTTGGACTGGAAGACCTCCAAGGTCCCTTCCAACTCTATTCTGATTGTTTGATTGATTGATTGATTGATCATGCAACCAGAAGTCAACCATGGCTCTGGAACGTTGCCAAACAGATATGAAGCTGCCCTGGTGTTTTTATTATTATCTTTTCAAGAGGCAGCTGGGCTTTCTCTTTTTCCTTTGAAGACCTTTCGCTTCTCATCCGAGAAGGCTTCTTCCACTCTGGCGCCTTCCGCGGCTACTCACCTACACACACGTTCTCATCGTCCAGCTCCGCGGAGCTATTTCGGAAGTAGCCAAGCCGACAGTACTGACAGTGTTGTCCCCGGGTGTTATGCTTGCAACTAATGCAAGTCACCAAGTTCAGGAAATCAATGAAGCTGCACCGGTTGGAGTGTCCATAGCATTCACAGTCTGCAAAGCCGCAGGGGCGGAGGGAGGGGGGGGAGGAGAGAGAGAAAGAACATGGACTGATTCATCAGGTTGTGTGAAAGCTAGTTGAGAAATCAAACACACCTTCTGGAGCTCCTAGAACCGAGCTGTGGAGACACCCATCTATACTTTCCATTGGGTGGTTTTCTTTCACCCATAGCTTTGTTGAGAAACTCAGGAAAAGACAAAAGAAGCAAGGCAGGAGGAGAAGACACATCTGGGAGACATTTGAGGGAGCCATCAATCAGAAGGGCCACGCCTGTGTGTTTTTTTTCCTCCCCACAGTTTGCAGCTTCTCTAAAAGAAACATCCTACCAGCCTTGACCTGAGGAAGACTATGTTCAAAGACTATGCAGAGCTGTTAGGAGAGGTGAACAACGGAGGACAAGGAGTCGACTTGGGAAGCAAGGCACATGTGGATGCTGAATGGCCCCTCCCTGGCTGGGGAATAAATAGAAGGAAAGGGGAGTGACTGTTGTAGGAGACAACAGTTCGTATTTCTGAAGATTTTGCTCATTGTGTTTCGTGCCACAAAGATTGCTTGCCAGAACTTAATTTGCAGCCTTTCGGCTGGGAGCTCTCAGCCTTGCAATTATCGCAAGGAACTGATAAGGTCTGTTGCTGCTGTTAACTCTTTGCAGGACTCTTGCTTGGCCTTTTCGGTGGGTGAATGGCATTAATTCACAAGAGGTAAATAAAGAGGGTTTTTTTCGTGACAAGGAGTCTATTTCTTGCTTCTGCTAAGGCTGGGCCAGAACAGTGTCTTAAGACGATCAGTTGAAGGGATGTTAGACTCTTCTCTCCACTTGTATCGTGTCATCTTTGCATCTCCATCCCCCTCCCACGATATACGGCTGGCCAACATGAGACAGAGTGGCCTTTTGGCCGAGGTTATGAGGCTATTTTGCTTTAAAACAAGAGATTTGCCATCAAAACATTCTCAAGACAAGGTAATTATCTTAAAAGAAAATTCTTGATGTGACCTCCAGACAAAATTATTCTAAGGTTTAGGCTGAATTCTTCCCCTTAGTTGGAGGAAGAGAGAACGAACAAATGAGAATTAAACCAGGTTCCCTCAAAACTCAAATAAGACAAGATGATAAATCCTCACGTTCTTCACCCAGACTTTCAGGGAACACGTAACATGTTAAGGCAGGACATGTTAGTTTCCTACACATAAGAAACAGAGCTCCAATGAACTCCCACCATCAGACTTTATTCGTTGTCTTTTAACGACCCTGTAATCCTTGTGGGGGTGGAGTCTGGGCAATTGAATGGAACTCAGTGTTTACTGGCCAGTTGCCCTTCCTGTCGCCGATGTGGAGTTTTGTTCAGCAAGAACCCCGTCGTGCCCAGAGAGAGAAATATCTGCCACTACCTAGGATTGAACTCACAGTCTCCTGGTTGCGATAATGAAATCATCATCTTCGTTTAATGACCCCATAACCCTTGCAGGGGTGAAGTCTGGGCAACTGAGTGTTTACTGGCCGGATGCCCTTCCCTGTCGCCAATGTGGAGTTTTGTTCAGCAAGATATATTCTCATCGTGCCCAGAGAGAGAAATATCCGCCTCTACCTAGGGTCGAACTCACAGCCTCCTGGTTGTGAGGCGAGAGCTCCACCTCCAGGCCACCGCACCACCCGCCGTCAGACTTTTATGACATCAGAGAAATCAAAATAGTCAGCAAAGGAGACCGTACGGCTCCATTTTCTCTGGACACATCGCCGGTTTTTCCATTTCAACACCTTGGCTGCCCTACCTGTCCTTAAGTCTTACCTGGAAAAGTTTCAATAGGAATCCGGACCTCCGATTCCGGTTTGACCTCGATGGCTCTGGAAATCTCGGGCAAAACTTGAGAATAACGTTAAAAAAAAAAACCCACCCACCCAAAACAAATATATTTTTTCTCTCGTCCTCTTCCCCTTGTCCACAAACACAAGCTCTTGTCAAACTGGGGTTTCTCCTTTTACTGTATTTTTCAGAGTATGACACACCTTTTCCTCTCAAAAAAGAGGCTGAATACAGCATTTTTTGCCTCCCGATACCCCGCCCCCTTCACCAAACTGGCCATGCATAGCCTTTCAGGGAATTCCTGGGGGCTGGGAAAGGCAGAAATGAGCAAAAAATGGGCCGCTTTTTGCTCAATTTTACCCCCCCCCAAGCTTCCTAAAGGCTATGCATGCCTTTTTTACAATGAAAAACGGGCCCGTTTTAGCAGAAAATGGGCCATTTTTTTCTTGTTTTTGCCCCCCCTCCCCAGGAGTATTCTGCAAGCTCCCTAGAGGCTATTCATGCCTTTTGTTGGTGGGGGGGAGAACGGGCCGTTTTTTGCGAAAAACGGGCCGTTTTTGGGATGTTTGCAGAGTGCAAAAACTTACAAAAAATTTTTCCTCTTCAAAACCTTGCTGCATCTTATACTCCGAAAAATACTGTAATTATTCTTCTTTTGGAGGGGTGGGAATATCTCTTTCCTCTGCTCTTAGCTAAGAATTTTTAGAATGGCAACATTTCTGTCGCTAAGTGAAAGATTTGTTGAAGCGAGTTTTGCTCCACGTTACGACGTTTCTTGCCACAGAGAATCACCGCCGTTTGCGAAATTTGTACCACGGTCGTTAAGCGAATCCAGCTTCCCCTAGTGACTTTGCTCGTCAGAAGTTCGCCTGCGACCGTCCTAAACGCGAGACAGCTGCCAAGGGTCTGAATTTTGATCCCATGACCACGGGGATGCTGCAGTGGTCATAACTGTGGCGGAGGGGAAATAGCCATAAGTCACTTATTTCAGCGGCGTAATGGTGAACAGTCACTCAGTGAACGATTGTAAGTCAAGGACTACCTGTATGACAACCGTTGTGCTAAACGAATAGATAAAGGTTTTTCTTAAGTTGTTAAGTGAATCAGATGGTTATTAAGCAAATCCGACAGCCCCCAGGGACTTGATCAGATCACCACAAATGGTGATCGCATGACCCTGGGATGCAACCGTCGTAAATATGCGTCAGTGGCCAAACGTCTGGATTTTGATCACCGTGGGGATGCTGCAACGATCATAAGTGTGAAAGAGACACCCTGGTTGCCTAGCGTCCAGGTTTCGCTCATGTGACCATGGGGATGCCGGGAAGGTTGTAAGTGCGAGGACAGGTCCCCAGTCACTTTTTTCCAGTGCCGTTGCAACTTCGATTGGTCCCTAAATGAAAGGGTTTAAGTTGAGGACGGTCTGTACATTTGAGGGGGGGGAAGCCCGATTTTGGAGACATTCAGAAAACAGGCAATTTATGCAACGAAAGGAAGAGGTTTTGAAGATGAGATTGGACAACGCTTTGTCTGAAATGGTGTGGGGTCTCTTGCTTGAGCAAGGGGTTGGACTAGAAGACCTCCAAGGTCCCTTCCAGCCCTATGAATCTTCTAAAAGAGGTTGAGTTGGAATCTGGAAATTCCTGATAGTTAGAACAATTAATCAGTGGAACAACTTGCCTCCAGAAGTTGTGAATGCTCCAACACTGGAAGTTGTTAAGAAGATGTTGGATCGCCATTTGTCTGAAGTGGTGTAGGGTCTCCTGCCTTAAGCAGAGGGTTGGGCTAGAAGACCTCCGAGGTCCCTACCCACTCTGTGATTCTGTAACTACGCTGCTGGCACAGGGCGAGGAAAGAGACGCCAGCCAAGAGCTGGTGACCCTAGCTGCCCTCTTCTCCTGGCATTGCCTTCCTTAACATTTGCTACCTGAAGCAGTTTTTATGACTGCAGTAATTCCATTAGAGTCCGTTCTGGCACCCATCGGGCTCTTAGAAGTGCCAACTTTGGCATCTCGTGGGCAGGAGGAGCAACTGCTTAAGACACGTCCGCTCCATCCTTCCCTCTGAATTCGGCTGAACCCCAAGTGCTCCCACAATTCTTAGGATTATGACAGCTGCTCCGTGTTAATTCGTCAATCTCATTTGTATCCAACCTTCATTAGTTTTGCAAATAATTCAAGGCAAGGAACGTATTCCACCCAGCTTCCTCCTTGCTTTTCCCCCCTGCAACAACAGACCTGTGAGGTGGGTTGTGCCGAGAGGGACTGGCTGAAAGTCACCCAGCTGGCTTGTGGGTCTAGAACTCACCGTCTTCTGGTGATTGGCCCAAAATCACCCAGCCAGCTTTCATGCCTAAGACGGGACTAGAACTCACCATCTCCTGGTGATTGGCCCAAAATCACCCAGTCAACTTTCATGCCTAAGATGGGACTAGAACTCCCCATCTCCTAGTTATTGGTCCAGTCACCCAGTTGACTTTCAAGCCTAAGACGGAACTAGAACTCCCCATCTCCTAGTTATTGGCCCAGAGTCACCCAGTTGACTTTCATACCTAAGATGGGAGTAGGACTCACCATCCAGCCTGGTGCCTTCACCACTAGACCAAACTGTCTCTCTTAATGCCCCCTGGGAGGTAGAGAAAGAGGGGAGGATAATGTCATCCATTTCTCCCAAGCTTCTCCCACAACCCAGAAGGCGAGGCGCGACCTTTGCACCGCCCGATCCTTATCTCCTCAAGGTCCTTTCCTTCCTGGCCAATTTGAAAATTGAGCCCATGGAGAAGTTGGCCGGGCTGACTTTCTGGCTCCTTGTGCCCTCCCCTCTTCCCTCATCAAGCCCCATGGCAAAATTATCTAGGGTCACAAGAGGCGTCCTTCTTCTCTCACTGGTTTTTTTGTTAGTTGCGAAATCATCTCTGACCCATTGTGACCCCATGGACAACGTTCCTCCTGTCCTCTCCCATCCTCTGGAGTCCATTGAAGCTCACACCGACTGCTTTGGTGACTCCATCCAGCCACCTCCTTCTCTGCCGTCCCCTTCTTCTGCTTTTGCCCTCCATCATTCCCAGCATTCAGCTCTTCTCCAGGGAGTCCTTCCTTCTCCTTAGGTGGCCAAAGTCTTTGAGTTTCCTCTTCAGGATCTGGCCGCCTAAAGAGCAGTCAGGGTTGATCTCCTCTAGGACTGACCGGTTGGATCGCCTTGCCATCCAAGGGACTCACAGGAGTTTTCTCCAGCACCAGAGTTCAAAGGCCTCCATTCTTTGGTGCTCAGCCTTCCTTAGGGTCCAACCTTCACAACCGTACATTGCAACTGGGAAAACCACAGCCTTGGTTTTGATTGGCAGGGTGATGTCTCTGCTTTTTAGGATGCTGTCTAGATTTGCCATCGCATTCCTCCCCAGGAGCAAGCCTCTTTTCATTTCTTGGCCACTGTCCCCACCTGCGGTGATCTTGGAGCCCAAGAAAATAAAACCTCTCTCACTCTGGACTTCAAAGGGCTCGCTCACAAATCCTGTCCTGATTTCTAGTCGCCTCTTTAGATCAGAAGGAAATTGAAAACATCGGGCAGCCTGGAGGTGAATTGGGTGTCCCCCTGGCGCCTGGCATCCTTAGAACAGGTGCGTGCTGCAAGATATAATTCACACGAGAGAAGAACAGATGCCGGGCTACTTGGGCATCGCTGCGGTACACCTTGCCTGCCAATCTCTGCCTGGGTATCTTTTTTTGATCACCCTGTGATCAGGGCCTGACAGCTTTTATTCTTCCCCGAGACGACTTGCTGCCAGCGCTCCTGTTCTGAAAGCCTCTGAATGAGACAGCACATAAACCACGCGCCCCAGCTGAGCATCAGCCAGCCGGTGCTCGCCCAAAAGCGTGGGTGGAAAAACAGAATTGTGCGCTGGAAAAGGTCTCTCGCTCTCTGTCTTTCTCCCTCTCTTCCTCTCTCTTTCTCTAACTCTTTCTCTTTCTCTCTCTGTCTCTTTCTGTCTGTCTCTTTCTCTGTCTCTTTCACTCGTTCTCTCTGTCTCTTTATCTCTTTCTCTCTCTTCCACTCTCTTTCTCTTTCTCTTTCACTCTTTCTCATTCTCTTTCTCTCTGTCTCTTTCTCTTTCACTCTTTCTCTTTCTCTCTCTGTCTCTGTCTCTCTCTGTCTCTTTCTCTTTCACTCTCTTTCTCTTTCTTCTGTCTTTCTCTTTCTCTAACTCTTTCTCTCTCTCTCTGTATCTTTCTCTTTCTCTCTCTCTTTCTCTGTCTCTCTCTTTCTCTGTCTCTGTCTTTTTCTCTCACTTTCTCTTTCACTCTCTTTCTCTTTTACTCTTTTTCTCTTTGCCTCTTTCTCTGTGTCTCTTTCTCTTTCACTCTCTTTCTCTTTCCCCTTTTACTCTTTCTTTTTCTCTCTCTCTCTGTCTCTCTTTCTCTGTCTCTCTCTGTGTCTCTTTCTCTTTCACTCTTTCTTTCTCTCTCTCTGTCTTTCTCTTTCTTTCTCTCTCGCCTCTCTCCTCTCCTCTCCTCTCCTCCTCTCCTCTTCCTCTTCCTATTCTTTCTAATTCTATTCTATTCCATTCCATTCCACTTCTCAAGATCAGCCTTCTTATCACCCTGCAGGTTTCTCACCTGAGATGTTTTAGAACTTTCCCTTACAATGGCCGAAATCTTACCCGTTTCGAATGATTTCCATTGATTTAGCATTTTATTTAAAGGCAGGGAGGAGAGGAGGCAGCCATCGGCCTCTGCAGCTGGTCTTCGAAGAGCATCATTGTCTCCCCCCCCCCACATGTAGGAGACCCTGACTGCCATTATCATAACCACCCACCCATCCGCCTGCCTATCCCCGGGGGGAATTTGGGAAACCACTCCATGCAGGAGAGAAAGCTGGTTAAAAATTCAAAGTGTCGTCTAATTAGCCTTGAATGTGTCAAAACAGGATGCCAAGGTGCTCCATTACATCTGCCCTTAGATCACTCGGAGTGTGTTTGGAAATGACGCCTTGTGAAATTGCTTCTAAATAAAGCATATTTGCCTGCAATTTGAACACCTGGCTGCGTTGCAGCCATATTTCTCCTTTTTTTTCATCTTCTCTGTCACCCGTGAGTTGAAAACCTGCGATAGATTGCTTAGAACACGGCTAAATATAGAGGCGTTCCGTTTAACAAAGTTTGTTCTTAGCCTTCACTACTCCTACCAACCACTAGGGGGCATCTTTTTATAGTTCCCTGCTGCCCTCTAGTTCAGGGGTCCCCAACCTTTTGGACTTCAGGACCACTAAATTCATAATTTTAAATCCCGTGGACCACTTAGTATGACCTGTCTAATGACCGCCTGGGTGGGCGTGGCTAGGTAGTCATGTGACTGGGTGGGCGTGGCCAACTTGATGTCCCTCATGTCGAGGGGTGTCTTGTTGGCCTCTACTCGCCCCTCCCCTCCCAGCCATTTCTCGCCTGCCCGCTCGGGCTCCTTAGGGACCCAACAGGACGCAGTTGCTGGAGCTGAGCATCCACCAGGAGAAAGAGTTGGCAAAACAGCTCAAATTGGATCTGACCGAGAAGGAGGCTCAGAAGAAGCACCTCACTGAGGACTAGGAGCATGGGCTTTCCAAGCAGAGGGAAGACCTGCGGGAGTGCAAGGCCAGGTACCGGCGCCTGGAGGCTCAGCGGGCTGAGATGGTCAGCCAGTTCCAGGCCCTGATGCAGTCCCACTGGAATGAGGCCCTCTGGCTCTTCGCCACCAGCGGCTCTTCCCTCCAGCCTTCGCCCAAAGCCCCCCACCAGGAGGCTGAAGCAGACCCCAAGTGGGAATTTCTTCCCCCCTCCGACCCCCACAAAAAGACCCCAAAGGGGGAGACTCTCTGCAGCAAGACAAGCGTCCATTGCACGTATCCGTCCCAGGGGCCGTAGTTTGAGGACCCCTGATTTAGTGCAATACAAAAAACACAAATAATTTTTCTGCAGACCACCAACATTTTCTCTTGGACCCCCAGTAGTCCATGGACCACCAGCTGGTGACCCCTGTTCTACTGGACATTTGCAAGGCCAATCTGGTAGCTCTACCTGAATCCAGGTAGCCTTTGACTTACAACCTTGCGTTTCATGGCTGCTTGAAGTTACAGTGGCACTGAAGAAGTTGACTTACAACCGGTCCTCGTGCTTATGACCATTGCAGGAACCTCACATCTGGCCTGCGATTCACCCCCTCGATGCTTGCTAAGACATCTCTTAACTGAAATGTTCCCTGGAGGTTCATTCACAAACAGCTTTTTATATAAAAAAAGTTGCAGACAGCCAGGAAGTGCCACCATTAACGAAAGTGACATGGCCGAACATGTCTGCCTTGGGAGAAGGAGAGTGTTGAAAGGCAAAATACACCTATTAAATTGAGTTAACCTCAACCTATTTTTTTTTAAATTTAGCCATCCTTAAAACCAGACAAGCAAAAAAGCTGTCCCATCCTGGTTTATAAAGGTAAAGGTTCTCCTTGCACACATGTGCTAGTCGTTCCTGACTCTAGGGGGCGGTGCTCATCTCCATTTCAAATCCGAAGAGAGAGCGCTGTCTGAAGACGTTTCTGTGGTCACGTGGCTGGCATGACTCAACGCCGAAGGCGCACGGAAAGCTGTTCCCTTCCCACCAAAGGTGGTCCCTATTTTTCTCCTTGCATTTTTTTACAGGCTTTCGAACGGCTAGTTGGGACAAGTAACGGGAGCTCGCTCCGTTAGGCGGCGCTAGGGATTCGAACCGCCGAACTGCTGACCTTTCTGATCGACAAGCTCAGCGTCTTAGCCGCTGAGCCACCCTTACGGCTCAGTGCCAGTCCTTGCAATGAGGATTCATTCACTCATTCATGATTGAAAGCAGCCTGTTTTGGTGTCTACATCTTGAGAATGGAATGGGTTAATCATAAAGTTCGGATGCCCATAAAATCACCTGATCTATATACTTTGCAACTTGATAATAGGTGAAGAAGGTGGTTCCTTCCAAATGTTTAGAACCTCACATGCCAACGTTCGGAGCTTCTGGAGATCACCCAACTGGCTCTTCTTGAGCTATGACCATCCCGGAAGACAACCTGAACCTTCAGAACGATTGCAAGGGTGAAGGCCAGGGCTCTTCAAACTTAGCAGCTTGATGGACTTCAACTTCCAGAACTGCCCAGCCAGCGTGGCTGACGGAGGAATGCTGAGAGTCGAAGTCCACGAGTCTTCAAAGTTGACAAGTGTGGAGAGATGGACTTCAACACCATTTATACGGGCGCCGTGTTGATCCATATTTCCTGACGCATAAAGGCAATTTGACATTCTCCCAAGGCATTTTAAGGTCGTGTTATCGTGGAAGCCACATCTATCAGCACAACACAACACACTGCACAAAGCAAGTCAACATCTCCTAATCTACACATCGCTTGGCTTTCCTTTGTGGAAACACTGTGATGGAGAAAATACCTTCTCTACTTCTCAAAACATCCTAGCATTAGCACCATCTTTTGTGAGGTCTACCACTGCTTCTGAAGCTCCCTCTAGCCATGTCAGCTCACATCAACACACCATAGAGCAGGAAGCAAGGAAGAGTGGACACTAGCAGGTGGAAAAGGAGAAAGGAGATATTTTTGCTACCAGGCCCAGTTCCTACAGGAAGCTAAAGTTGGCCACAGCAGGTATTTCTTACCTTCTGGGTCCACATCAGTCTTGCCTGGGGTGGTGTCATCTTTCAAGGAGGTCACCCCAGGAGAAGTGGTCCTTTCTTGCAAAGACAAAATTGCAATTATGGTACAGTGACTGTGCCCCCAAACCATGTTCATGGTATTCACTCAGGACTTAAGGTCAAGATCAAAGTTCCCCTCGCACGTACGTGCTAGCCGTTCCCGACTCTAGGGGGCGGTGCTCATCTCCGTTTCAAAGCCGAAGAGCCAGCGCTGTCCGAAGACGTCTCCGTGGTCATGTGGCGAGGGGGACAAAGGGGAGGGGGCTTTTGCAGAAAACAATTCGGTCGGTCGGTCGTTAGATTCGTTTCAGGAGTGTGAAGATCTGTCCGTGAATCTCAGAGACTCTGTGCCCAGCCTTTCCTTGCACAGCACCTCATTGGGAAATTACTTACCTGGCAACTTTCCAAGCTAAATGAAGTCTGTAGTCATAAATACTCCTTTGAAAGACAGCCTTTGCTGTGAATGAGGGAATTCACATTTGTTTAATAAAAGGAATCCCTCCTTCTCCTTCTCCTTCTTCTTCTTCTCCTCCTCCTCCTCCTCCTCCTTCTCTTCCTCTTCTTCCTCCTCTTCCTTTTCTCCTCTTCCTCCTTCCTCTTCTTCCTCTTTGTCTTCCTCCTCCTCCTCCTCCTCCTCCTCCTCCTCTTTGTCTTCCTCTTCTCAACCTTCCTTCTTCTTCTTCTTCTTCTTCTTCTTCTTCTTCTTCTTCTTCTTCTTCTTCTTCTTCTTCTTCCTCTTCTTCCTCTTCTTCCTCTTCCTCTCCTCTCCTCCTCCTCTCCCCTTTTTAAAGCCATATTTTAATGAACTTGGATGAAGGGAAAACGGCAACCCACGGATATTAATGGGGCTTTCAACTAGGATAGGGAGATGGCCCAGCACAAATTGGCAAGGGCTTAATTAGAGTTACAATAAAAGAAGCTGCCCTGAAGGCATTTCGCTTTTTTTTTGCATACACACCTTCCCCAGTTCAGCTTATACAGAGCGAAAAGCCTTATTAATTCAAACGAGCCCTGAGCTGCCAAGCCAGGAATCCCACAGACATTTAGGGATGGGTTTTGCATCGCCTCCAGAGGGTGGGAAAGAGATCAGCTACCTCTCAACAGCCATAAAGGTTGAGAAATTAAAAAAGTAGAAAGCAAAGTCTGTGAAGAGTTGAAATGAAAGACGCCACTTTTTTTAAAAAAAAAGCCAAATAGGGAATAGGAGTAGCATGAATGAAGCAGAGCTACTCCTTCCCCGTTGAAAGGTATCGACTCATATCAGATGAGCCAGCAGTGTGTTGCAGCTGCCAAACAAAAAAGCCAATGCAGTCCTAGGCTGCATCAACAGAGGGATAGCATCTAGATCAGGAGAAGTGATGCACAGTATACAGTATAGGTGGTACCTTGCTCAATAGTAGTAACTGCGAGAGGGATCTTGGAGTCCTAGTGGGCAACCATTTAAATAGGAGCCAGCCGTGTGCAGCAGCTGCCAAAAAAGCCAACACAGTTCTAGGCTGCATCAACAGAGGGATAGAATCAAGATCACGTTGAAGAGTTAATACCACTTTATAAGGCCTTGGGAAGGCCACACTTGGAATACGGCATTCAGTTTTGGTCGCTACGGTGTAAAAAGGGATGCAGAGACTCTGGAAAGAGTGCAGAGAAGAGCAACAAAGAGCAACACCGCCCCGAGTCCTTTTCGGGAGAGGGGGCGGTCTAGAAATTCGAAGAAAATAAAATAAAAATAAGGATTAGGGGATTGGAGGCTAAAACATATGAAGAACAGTGGAGGTTAGAATCCTAAAAACCGAAGAGGAAAATGACCATAAAGAAATTAAATTTGCTGATATTTATGATGATTGGTTTGTTTCTGGAAATGGAAAGAGTGGAATACTGAAAGAGGAATTAAATGGAGGGGAAATCTACCCCAGATGGCAAGATACAGAAGAAGAAGAAACAAAAAAATTTATGGATTTAAAGAGAGAAATTTCATTAGCAACATCATTGATAACACTACTGACAATTAAAAATAAGCTGATTAAGGAAACAGAAGGCAGTGATGCTAGGAACGATGGAAGAAATGAGAAGAGGAGGAGGAGGAGGAGGAGGAGAAGAAGAAGAAGAAGAAGAAGAAGAAGAAGAAGAAGAAGAAGAAGAAGAAGAAGAAGAAGAAGAAGAAGAAGAAGAAGAAGAAAACTAGAAGCTTGGTAGAAGGAAGGAAGGAGAAGAAGAGGACAACCAAAGTAGAGAAGTTACGCTGGAAGAAGATGTGAAGGACCAGTGAGGGACAGATCATCCTGATGAAAATCTATGGCTGTGATTACTGAGACTCAATATCAACTTGATGGCACATAATCTATCAAAACTAATTTGCATGCAATATCGAAGCCAATTCCTGCAACTTAATGGGTCTTGCACGATGTAACTCCTTTAGCTGGTAGATAAATCAATTCCACTTCAGATGATTAATGGGCAGGGACCGTTTTTTTCGTAACCACCGAAGTTTGAGGTGTGATTGGTTGAAAAACAGAGCTAAGGATTAATTTTATCGATTGAGCTGCAATTTATGTGTTCGCTTTTATTATTCCGCCTTCTTTCTGAAGCTTTGGAAAACAGCTGGTAGCCTGTTCTAGCGCAGGTTATTTCAGAAAAGGGCGTCTCTAGGGGAAAGAGATTTTATAAATACCACATTCGACCAACTTTATGCTTCTTCTTTTTTCCTTCTTCTTCCTCCTTTTCTTCTCTCCCTTTTTTTGAATAATCAGAATGCTATGGCTCAAGTTGGATGGACATTCTCTGCCCCTCCCCACTATTACTCAGAAGAATTATAGTAGGGAAGACTTCTCCCATCTATTGGGAAATTAGTGAGCAGGTAATGGGCATGCTCTCAAAATGGCTTCCATTTTTGACCTTGGCCAATGACAAGGCTTCCAGTTATCAAAAGGCCCACCGATCGTGATCCACTCATTGTCTCCACTCACAAACCTTTCTGCAAAAGGAAGCTTCCATTTCTATGGTCTTGGGTTGGTGCTGAGGTTACCAAACATCAGAAAACAGCCAAGCTCAGAGATACTGTATATAAAGAGGGAGCAAGTCACGTTCCTAGCACTGATGATGTCACCTAGTTGGGTCAGGAAACGTCGGCAAGAAAATGACCAAGCTCAAAGAGCACTAAAGACCATACGGTTGAACCCCGAGATACAAATATTCTCTTTTATTGATATGTCTCCCCCCCAGTATATCTATCCGTCTATCTCTATTGTATATCTTTCTCAATCTCTCTCCCTCTCATCTATCTATCCATCCATCCATCCATCCATCTATCCATCCTCCTTTCTTCCACTGCTAATAACTCCTAACTCATTCTTGGAGAATAGTGTACCTTCTACTCAGCAGGAAAGAGTAAGGACCATCCATCCATCCATCCATCCATCCATCCATCCATCCATCCATCCATATGTATTTTCTCTATAATCTATCTGTAATCCATCCATCCATGCATATCTATCTATCTATCTATCTATCTATCTATCTATCTATCTATCTATCTATCTATCATCTATCTATCTATCTATCTATCTATCTATCTATCTATCTATCTATCATCTATCTATCTATCATCTATCTATCATCATCTATCTATCTCCATCCTCTTTTCTTCCACCGCTAATACAGCCCTTCTTGGAGAACCATGCACCTGCTCCCCAGCGGGGACGGGTGGAGGGGGCGTTATTAATGGGTTATGCACACGGTTGATCTCCCCTTCATTAATTAGCTGGGCCAGGGCACAAGCTCTCCCGTTGATAAATGGGAAGCCTTGCCCCAGCCAACAGCCCAATTTTTTAAAAATCCAGCCCTCCCCATCGATCCCCCTACGAGGAGGGGAGAGACTAGCAAGCCATGGGAAGGGGAGGGAAGGGGTGTCGGCATCTTCCCACCTTACCTCTCTCACCGACACGACGTGGGTCAACCTGTGCAGCAGGAAGCCAAAGCTGGCAAAGGAAGCTCAGAGCTAGGCTACATCTACTCGTCTAGGGACGGGAGTCTCAAACTACGCTCAGCACCCACCTGGTTGCTGCGTTGTAACGAGGGGAGCGGTGGGCACCCGAGAGGATTCCGTGGTGTAGGTGGCGCTAATCGTGGTTTGGGAAATGCTAGTTGTAAGGACGATAATTGGACGGCTATTTACCGGCTTGGGCGGCTCCTTTGCTATCAGAGAGAGAAATAAAGATGGCAGAAGGGGGGGAAAAATAAATAAACAATCAGAACGTCAATCCCGTAAGACAGATGGAAGTAGGTTCTGCAGCCTTGGGAAATGAATCAACTAATCTTGTCTACTCATCTACTACAGGTAGTCCTCCTCCACTTAGGACCCTTTGTTTAGGGCCCGTCTGAAGTTACGACGGCACGGGAAAAAAGTGACTTAGAGGGGTCGTTTTTCTCCACACTTAGGATCGCTGTAGCCTCCCCGTAGTCATGGGATCAAAATGGAGAGTCTTGGACTCGTATTTATGACGGTCGCAATGTCCCATCTGTGTGTGTGGTTTCCAAAAAGCCAAGTCAACGGGCAAGCCCAATTTGCTTCACAATCAACGATACTCACTTCACCTCTGCCGTGACTCACTTAACAACCATCGCACGGCAAGTGACAAAAGGGGGCGAAACTCACTGGACCACAGAACGTTGAGGACTACCTGAATCCTATTGGAGATTAGCAAACTGATCTACCAATCCACTCAATCGGTGTCCTTAAAAGATGCTTCTTAAAAGACACGGCTTAGTTCTTGCAAAATTAGCAAACGTACATCTCTTTACAGAATTGTCAGTAACACCCTTTAGTTGTATCACGCGAACAAGAATTTGCTTGTTGGACTATTGCTAGCTGTCTTCCAATATTTGAGGGGCTTCCACAAAGAAGAAGAGGGGAGGGGGGGGGGTCAACTTATTCTCCAAAGCACCTCAGGGTTGGACAAGAAGCCACGGATGGAAACTCATCAAGGAGAGAAGCAACTTAGAATAGTGATGGGTTTCCAATTTTTGTTACTACCTGTTCGCTCGGGTGCATGCACGCAGAAGCGTCCCAGGCGGGCGAGCGGAGGCTCCTGCCACTCCCATTACCAGTTCGCCCGATCTGGGCCAAACTGGCAGAAACGCACCTCTGACTTAGAATTAAGGAGAAATGTCCTGACGATGAGAACAATTAATCCGTTGCCTCCGGAATTTATGGCTGTTCCATCACTGGATGTTTTGAAGAAGAGATTGGACGACCAATTGCCTGGAATGGTATAGGGTCTCCTGCTTGAGCGGAGGGAGAGGGGGGGTTGGACTAGAAGACCTCCCAGGTCCCTTCCAGCTCTCTTACTCTGTTATTAGTATCGTTTAAACCCGCCATCCTGGGCCCAACGTTTGGGAAGCCAGGCTCTGCCTGTCACAAGCCAGGACAAAGGGTGAGTGATGGAGGAGTAACACCTCCTTAAAAAACCTTGGTCCAGCTGGCCCGGCTGGGAGCACCTCGTAAGGGCCCCTTCCCAGGGTTACGGGAGAAGACGGTCAACGGTTTTGGAAGGTGGAAGAGGGCTCTACGCCCCAACGGCAGATCAAGCGGCCGAGCCATCTTCTAGGACAGTGGTTCTCAACCTTCCCAATGCCGCGACCCTTTAATACCGTTCCTCATGTTGTGGTGACCCCCAACTATAAAATTGGTGTCTCGGTTCCTAAGACCATCGAAAATACCTGTTTTCCAATGGATTTAGGCGACCCCTGTGAAAGGCTCGTTCGACCCCCAAAGGGGTCCCGACCCACAGGTTGAGAACCACTGTTCTAGGAGAAGGGAAACTCCGATGACAAACCTCCACTGCCTTGTGGCTGCATCCACTCCTGGAAAAGGCTTCAGGAGTCAACCTCCAGGCAAAATCCGGAGCCGGAGTCCCGGAAGCAGTTCGTGACTGTGTACAACCATGTTTTGGTAACTCCTGCGACGCAGCTGGAACCAACTGTATCGGCTCTGCCCTTCCATTGGACTATTTCAACCACATGGAGAGGGGAGACCTGCTGCTTGGATAACAGTCTATCCTCCATATCAATCTACCCAGGCCTCGTGCTCTGGAGAGGACACTCCAGCTTTGACCTCTTCCCAGAACACAATACCATCATCTTTGGAGACTGAAGGATGACAATGGTCTGTCATTTGTCTGGAATGGCATAGGGTCTCTTGCTTAAGTAGGGAACTGGACTAGAAGACCTCCAAGGTCCCTTCCAGCTCTCTTATTCTGTTAGGATTATCTGTCATTTGTCTGCAATGGCACAGGGTCTCTTGCCTAAGCAGGGGACTGGACTAGAAGACCTCCAAGGTCCCTTCCAGCTCTCTTATTCTGTTAGGATTATCTGTCATTTGTCTGCAATGGCACAGGGTCTCTTGCCTAAGCAGGGGACTGGACTAGAAGACCTCCAAGGTCCCTTCCAGCTCTCTTATTCTGTTAGGATTATCTGTCATTTGTCTGCAATGGCACAGGGTCTCTTGCCTAAGCAGGGGACTGGACTAGAAGACCTCCAAGGTCCCTTCCAGCTCTCTTATTCTGTTAGGATTATCTGTCATTTGTCTGCAATGGCACAGGGTCTCTTGCCTAAGCAGGGGACTGGACTAGAAGACCTCCAAGGTCCCTTCCAGCTCTCTTATTCTGTTAGGATTATCTGTCATTTGTCTGCAATGGCACAGGGTCTCTTGCCTAAGCAGGGGACTGGACTAGAAGACCTCCAAGGTCCCTTCCAGCTCTCTTATTCTGTTAGGATTATCTGTCATTTGTCTGCAATGGCACAGGGTCTCTTGCCTAAGCAGGGGACTGGACTAGAAGACCTCCAAGGTCCCTTCCAGCTCTCTTATTCTGTTAGGATTATCTGTCATTTGTCTGCAATGGCATAGGGTCTCTTGCCTAAGCAGGGGACTGGACCTCTAAGGCACCCTTCCAACCCTGTTCGTCTGTTAATTGAGCTATTGGAAATCTTTGAGTCGCTTCTTTAATGTAATCCAAGAAACCCAAATTTCCCAGGCGATCTCTTTTAGCCAAAGCTCGACCTAGAAACGAAGAGCAGCCCCTAAAACGCCGCAATTGGATTCTTACTACCCGAACTGAGCCCGATCCCATCACCAACGGGAATTGGAAAACCGATCAATTGGATCTGGTTCTAAAGCGAGACAGGATGGGATTCAATCGAGTCCGATTCCTTAAAAACGTTCAGGCGCTTCTGCAAAGCAAGCTCAGGCGCCAGTCCCAATTGGGCCGAAACACTTTGGGGCGCTTTCAGTGAGCGGTGAGGAATCGAAGCCGCTTCTTCGATTTGTCCAATGAGTCTGAAAGCCCCAATAAATGAAAGTTTTGTTTGAGTCCGCTGGAACCTTCAAATGTTCTCATCGCTCCGTAACTGTCAAGCTTGTTTTTTTCTCTCGGGCTTCAATTGGGTGTATAATCTCAACCATCGTAATTTGCAAATTAATGTGGCGGTGCGAAGGATTTAATGGATCGCCTCCTTCTAGCCAGTTGGGTCTTTTTCAGCAAGACGCATTAGAAGCAAAAACAAAACTCCGGCGGAGATGTAAGGAATTCATTTCCCTGTCATTGCCTTTCCCCCAGCAATCAAATTATTTTCCACAGCCAATTAAAAAAGCCTTGTGAGTGGATAATCCTGAAGTTAACTTGGCAAAAAACTGCTGTTTCTTTTTTTTAAGGGAGCAGAGAAACACAAGAGAAACACAGGTAGCCCTCAACTTACCAACGTTCGTTTAGTGACTGGAGTTACGACGACACTGAAAAAAATAACTTATCACCATTTTCACGACCATTGCAGTATTCCTGTGGGGACGGGATCTGAATTCAGGCGCTTGGCGACTCACTCGTATTTATGATGGTTTCGCCTCACGCTTTGACCTTTCTCGCCACCGTGGGTAAGTGAACCACTACCGTTGTGAAGGGAGTCACGTGGTGAAGTGAATTTGGCTCCCCCACCGATTTTGCTGGTCAAAAAGGGGATCGCATGAGCCCAGGGGACGCTGTGACTGTCATAAATATGAGTCAGGTCCCAAGCATCTGAATTTTGATCATCAATCCCTTTTTTTCAGTGCTCTCATATCTTTGAATGGTCACTATGTTGAACTATTGTAAGTCAAGGACTACCTATATTGGCTCTCCTGCCCATTATCATGATGATAATGATTTGAGTCCAGTGGTATTGATTGGAGAATATGAACACACCAATATTTGAATGACTTAAACCTCAAACCTCTAAAGATTAAGAAGATGCAGTCAATAGAACCTGCTTTACCTATTTTTCCAATTTATGACCGTCATGCCAGGCTTCACGACAATGGTGCAGTGGCCTAGCAGTGGAGTTCTCACCTCACAATCAGGAGGTTGTGAGTTTGTTCCTAGGTAGAAGCAGATATTTCTCTCTTTGGGCACAATGGGAATGTATCTGCTGAACAAAACTCCTCACTGGCAACAGGAAGGGCAGTAAACACTCAGCTTCATTCAGTCGCCCAGACTCCACCCTGCAAGGGATTGTGGGATTGTTAAATGAAGATGATGATGATTTCATTATCCAACTGGCCTAGGGGTGGAGCTCCTGCCTCACAATCAGGAGTTCTGTGGGTTCGATCCTAGGTAGAGGCAGATATTTCTCTCTCCAGGCACGATGAGAATGTATCTGCTGAACAAAACTCCTCATTGGCAACAGGAAGGGCAGTAAACACTCAGCTTCATTCAGTCGCCCAGACTCCGCCCCACAAGGGATTATGGGGTCATTAAAAGACAATAATGCTTGCCAGGCTTCACGATGGTCATATAGCGAGGATTCTTAGGTTCACTCCTAAGTATCGCACATCTCAGCCGAAGGCTGGGGACCTCAGTCATCTAAAGCAGTCTCTCTGATTTATAAGAATTTAATTTACTGCCTGCAAGGCTCTTAAGATGGCGATGAGGAACAGCCATTCCTTCCTCCCTCCCTCCCTCCGTCTCTCTCTCTCTCTCTCTCCCTCCCTCCCTCTCTCTCTCTCCCTCCCTCCCTCCCTCCCTCCCTCCCTAGCATTCTTCGAAAAACACTTTATTTCCTTCCTCTACGCCTTGCTAACAAACCTCATGGGGGTAAAGAGAACACACCGGCACGACAAAGACAATGAGCTTTCCAACTGTACTTAAAGAGGGAGGTTTGACAGGCGGGGAAACGAGGCACAATTAGAGAGGCAGACTTATGCTTCGACAGATGTTAACGGAGACTGAAAAACAGGGACGGGGAAAACTTTTTTTTTAAGCTCCTTTTTGTCATCAAACGGCATCCGCCGGGACCGTGCTAGCGAGCCTTCCCGCATTTCAAGTTGGGTTGGCGGTTTTGGGAGGGTGTTTTTTTTTTGTTTTTTTTTTAAAAAAAATCGTTTCGTTTTACTTACTGCCAAAATTTGGAGCTGCACCTGGAAGAGAAGAAAAGAGAGAGAAGGAGACAGTCAAAAAAAGATAAGGAGTCCAGACAGGAGCCTAATTATGCTGCCCAGAGTCCAATTGTAGGACAGACGGGCGGCATAAAAATTTAATCCATCCATCAATTAATTAAAAGACTGCTATCTAAGGGGCTACCACAAAGAAGAGGGGGTACACCTCTCCTCCAAAGCAGAAACAATGGATGGAGATTATTAAGAATAACAGAGTTGGAAGAGACCTTGGAGGTCTTCTAGTCCAATCCCCTGCATGGGCAGGAAACCCTACACCTAGATAGAAGATAGATAGATAGATGTAGAATATCAGTCAGAAGGGATCTTGGAGGTCTTCTAGTCCAACCCCCTGTATAGGCAGGAAACCCTATACCTAGATAGATAGATGATAGATAGATGATAGATAGATGATAGATAGATAGATAGATAGATAGATGATAGATAGATAGATAGATAGATAGATAGATAGATAGATAGATGTAGAATATCAGTCAGAAGGGACCTTGGAGGTCTTCTAGTCCAACCCCTTGCATAGGCAGGAGGTCCCTTCCAGCTCTATTCCGATTACGTTGCGTATCTGCCTGAAATGGGATAGAGTCTCCTGCTTGAGCAGAGGGGTTGGACTTTCACACAGGCCCTGTACTTACCTGGCATGATGGACGGGCCGCGTGGAGACTTCTGGGAAGGGTGGGCCAGGTGGGGCCAACCGGTCCTTGCAACAACTGGTTCAGTGAACCAGATGCAAACTCAGCATCCAGTTTGCCTGAACCGATCCAAACCGGCTGAATCCCATCCCTGCATGAAGTTCCTTCCCTGTCTCCATCCCTGCTGGCTTCCCATGGAACTGCTTTGGCTTTTGGTGGTTGAGATGAGGCTACACCTCAAGGAGATAATGCTTCTCCTTCTGGTGGTGGCCTTCAGCTCATAGCTGTCTCTCCTGCCATACTTACACACGTTAGGAGAACCGTTGGGACGGGGAAGGTAGGATCCGGCCCTCCAAGACTTGCTCCGGAAATTCTTCTTACATCTGCCACAGTCCTGCCCTGTTGTGTTATGTTCACATTCGCACTGGAGACTTCCTTCCTTGAAAATGCACTGGTTGGCATGGAGATTACATTTACACCTGCAGGGGGAAACAGAAGAGAGCAAGGAGGTGTGACCCTCGGAGCTATCTGCGGAGGTATTTAAAAATGTATGCCAAGACTCTTTTGAGTTGAAATCCTCAAAGCAGCTTGCACTGGCGTCGCAGAAATATTAAAACAGAAAAGCATTCAGAAGTCATTAAATAGAAGAACATCCAAAGCAGGGACCTGCATTTGAATGAAGGCGCAAACTCTCAGGAACTAAAGCCAAGATGTCTCCGAAAACTAAAAAGGAAAGTTTAGGGGGGAAAAAACTGGCAACATAAAAGTCTCCGCGAGAGGAATCTTGGAGTCCTATTGGACAATCCTTTGCCAGACCGATCCTTGAATACAGCTCGTCTGCCTGGAATCCACACTGTATATCGGAGATTAATACAATTGAGCAAGTCCAGAGGTATTTCACGAGAAGAGCCCTCCACTCCTCTGCTCACAATTGAATCCCTTGTGCCACCAGGCTCGAAATTTTGGGCTTGACAACTGGAACTACGCCGCCTAGGAAGGACCTAAGTGTAGTACACAAAATTGTCTGCTACAACGTCCTACTTATCAATGACTACTTCAGCTTTCAACCTCAATAATACACGGGCAAACAATAGATACAAACTCAAGGGAAACTGCTCCAAACTCGATTGCAGAAAATACGACTTCAGCCACAGAGTGGTCAATGCCTGGAATGCTCTACCTGCCTCTATTGTTACATCCTCAAATCCCCCACAGTTTCAACCTTAAACTTAGTGATAGTCAAGGTTACTAATAAGCTCTCAAATCATACTAGGAAACAAATCAAAACAATATAAATTGAAAGATGCAAGCACAATTAACCAGTGGAACAGCATGCCTCCAGAAGTTGTGAATGCTCCAACACTGGATGTTTTTAAGAAGATGTTGGATAACCATTTGCCTGAAGTGGGGTAGGGTTTCCTTCCTAAGCAGTGGGTTGGACTAGAAGACCTCCAAGGTGTCCTTCCAGCTCTGTTATTCTGTTATTATCCAACCTCCCTCCAGACGTTGTGGGTTCTCCATCCCTGGAGGTTTTCATGAATAGATTGGACAGCCACTTGTCTGGTTGATTCAAATGTATGACAAGTTCTGCAGTTTAGGGATGCGTTTAGGAAAACCAAGTTAAAAGTTTCTCTCTCAGGCCTGCAACCATATTCCTCTTGGATCTTTGGCTTGCCAGACTTTCTATTATTCTGCTATGCCTTTTCTATTGTGGGAAAATGGGAGTGGGGGATTGTACGGAGTTAGACGCTATGTCTAGCCATAACAAAATTCTTTCCAGAAAGCCAAGGTCATCCTTTGTCTCTACACCTGACCGGACCTGGATGGGTGAACTCTGTCTTTGTGGTAGTGAGGGATTGGACCATGTGATGGACTTGTGGGTGTGGGGGCAAGATCTTGAACTTTCAACTGGGTGGGAAAAAACCGGGAAGCTTTCAGATTCGGGTTTTCCCAGATGTGCCAACATGGCTCTCTTTATAAATTGGAACTTTGAGCAATACTTTGTCTCAGATTCTGATTTACTTTTGGATGCTATTTGGAACCCTGACATTCTCCTTATTTTGGCAGAGGCCCTTGGGAGCAAGTTTCCCTCTAGACCGCACCGGCCTCATGGAAGTCATGCAATATTCAAAAAACTCCGTGAGACTCCGGAAAACCTCTAAAGATCCATTCCAACTCTGTTAATTCCATTATCCTCTAAGGAAGAGGAGCTCAGCCATGTTTGAAATAGCTGTATGTCCCTTTGAAATTGTGTTTTTGTGGGGGTCAGGTGTGTGTGTGTGTGTGTGGGAGTCCCTATTTCATGCCTCCCCAAACAACCAGATCTAAACAAAAGAATGACATCCGTGAGCTGCTCTCTAAAAAAGTTAGACAGGCGAGCAAATAGTTCATTGACAGCAAATCCATGCGCAACAAATTATAGGAACAGCAAATTAATCTTGCCATCATTGGGTCAAAATCCTGAGAGATCTTCCAAACGAGGGGAAACAGGTTATCTTGAAAAGACAAAAATGTATAGAAATTCAATGACATCTTCTTTTAATTGACAATTTGGGGGCGGACGGATTATCCCGGGGAGAATTGACAGAATTTATGCCAACGTGCAAAACTGCATCCACTTCGTAATTACACGGTTGACATTTTTATGCCTCTTTTCTAATTACGCCAAATGTTTAATTGTGTCGTTGTGCAGTTTTGCAAATGATGCGCATTTATATAGATGAGAAGAACCGTGTCAATTTTACCAGTTTGCTTTGGGGACCACGGACTTTGCTTGTTTGGGATTTAATTCCAAGATGGCTGGATGATAGATAGATAGATAGATAGATAGATAGATAGATAGATAGATAGATAGATAGATAGATGATAGATAGATAGATAGATAGATAGATAGATAGATAGATGATAGATAGATAGATAGATAGATAGATAGATAGATGATAGATGATAGATAGATAGATAGATAGATAGAGACAGAGAGCGAGACAGACAGACAGAATCAGTATGAATATGATAGATAGATGATAGATAGATGATAGATAGATAGATAGATAGATAGATAGATAGATAGATAGATAGATAGATGATAGATGATAGATAGATGATAGATAGATAGATAGATAGATAGATAGATAGATAGATGATAGATAGATGAGAGAGTGAAATGATAGATGAGGTAGGTAGGTAGGTAGGTAGGCAGGTAGGTAGGTAGGTAGATGATAGATGATAGATAGATGATAGATAGATGATAGATAGATAGATAGATAGATAGATAGATAGATAGATAGATAGATAGATAGGTGGGTGGGTGGATGAATAGATAAAATGGATGGGGATAGATGGATTACAGATAGATTATAGAGAAGATACTGGCTGGCTGGCTAGATAGCTGGATGGATGGATGGATGGATAGATACAGATAGGCAGGCAGACAGACTCTATGAATATTATTAGAGAGAGAGAGAGAGAGAGAGAGAGAGAGAGAGAGAGAGAGAGAGAGAGAGAGAGAGAGAGAGACAGAATCAGTATGAATATGATAGATAGATGATAGATAGATGATAGATAGATAGATAGATAGATAGATAAATAGATAAATAGATAAATAGATAAAATGGATGGAGATGGATGGATGGATAGATGGCAAGGAACTTTTAACTGGAGGACTTCTCTGGAACGACAACCAATTATGAGGTCCAAAACCTCATGAGATCTTAGACAACCAAGATTTAATTGATCACCCTCTACTAAAACGGCCACCTCAGGTCGTGGAATTTGGAGACAACCACACAGCCAACAAGTGCTGCACCCCCCAAATTCAGTTCCAGTTTTGTTGTCCGCTACCGTGGTCCCCGTCTCAAGCAATTCTCTCCAGCTGGAACCATCAACCGTCTCTTCCTAAAGGAAGTTCTTTCTATCTTCTCCGCCTTCGGCCCGGCCTCCTTAATTACAGCTCAAGCATCCCTAATCTGGAGCTTGCGTGGAGAATGCACAACCAGACAAAGTAGATGTCCCCCTCCCTCCCTTAACCGATTTCGTTCCGTCTCATTGCGCTGTCCCCTTATCTCCCCGTATTTGACAAGTTCCTCGGGAGTCCGCCGTCTCTTAACACAGATAATTGCTGTTCCAAATCAAATAATCAATGCATATTTAAACAACGATCAGACAATTCCTCGCCGTTGCACGGGGGCCTGTTAACACTCAGCGTCGATCCCTTCGCAACCCATCCGTATTTCGCTTCGCGCCGCGTTTCCGAGAACAAACTATAATTTACCGTTCCCGATAGATCAGTAGCAAAGATGACATGGAGAGGGGGGGGGGGAGAAAGAAACATCACACACAACCAGCAAATAAGATGAAACAAAAAAGCACTCTGTGTTTTCCAGGTTATATAAGAGATAAAATATTAACTCGTTCCCCCCCCCTTCCTTTCCCCCCATCACTGTTCTAACGAAGGCTCATTGCAGGATCTTAATAAGATTTGGGACTTGCCACCGACACCTGAGCCACCTCTCTTTTTTCTCATCAAGTCACATCTGGAGAAACGTGTCACCTTTGGGATGTTACACATTAATAAGGAGGAGATGATCATTTTGTTGTGGTCTGCCAGCGGCCAGTGTAGTTGGCAGCAGATTCGGACAGTGAGGAGGTTGGGGAGGAACCTGGGCCAGTCCTGGAGTCTGGGGAAGGCTCTGATGAGGGCTCTGTGTCGGAGGCAGAGAGGGGGCCAGGGCCGTCTGACAGTTATCAGCTGCCTTCAGAGTCAGACATCAGTGAGGCAGAGGAATAGCTGGAGCCTGTTCCTAGTGTGTGCATGCGCAGAGTTGCCAGATGAAGGGAACAGCTAAAGAACAGGGGTTGACTTGGGAGTACGGCCACAGGTGGACGATGAATGGCCCCTCCCAGAGGGAATAAAAGAGGAGCGAAAGGGGAGTGGAGTTTGCAGGAGACAATTAGTTCGCTTCATTGGTTCGTGACTCTCCGAGACTCCTGGCCAAGTTTTGCAGATATTGGCCTGGCAGCTCTCCAAGCCAAAGAAGGTCTGTGACTATAACTCCTGGTCCTGACAAAAACCCCTTTTATTAATCGACTGTGGATTCTGCTCATTCACATCCAGAAAAGTCTTTCGAGGGAGGATTTACGGTCACAGACCTTATCTGGCTTGGAGAGCTGCCAGGCCGATCTTTGCAAAAATTGCCAAGGTGTCTTGGAGAATCATGAATGGATTAAGCGAACTAATGGTCTCCTGCAAACTCCACTCCCCTTTTGCTCCTCTTTTATTTCCTCTGGGAGGGGCCATTTCTGCGCATGCGCACACTGGGAACAGGCTCCAGCTGTTCTTCTGCCCCACTGATGTCTGACTCCGAAGGCAGAGCCCTCATCAGAGCCTTCCCCAGACTCCAGGACTGGCCCATCTTCCTTCCCAACCTCCTCACAGCTCCATTGGCTGCTGGTGGGCCACAACAACTAGTTTTTCTTCCCCATCACCTTGGATTCCTCCATTCTGCTGGTGATGTGCCAGCCCTTGCTCACCCAAGATGGGCTTTTTGGTTTCTATTCCTGTCGCATGCCTGGCACCTCCTCCTGTTACTTATTAGATCAATAGGGGCAGGATGGAAGGACTAGCATAGGAGGGGTAAAAATAACATGTCCTTTAAAGGAGAGGCTCACAATCATACTGCAATCAGTCTGGCTGAAAACTTTCTTGTGCCAAGCAGAACAATAGTCTGGCATCGTTTTTTTGCCGTTCTGGTGTCGCTTAGTGAAAGAGAATTGGTTTTGGACATTTCTTGCAAGGAAGCAAGAATTTT
>NC_138565.1:3874429-3957616 GCF_964273705.1 Natrix helvetica
GGGGTTGGACTTTCACACAGGCCCTGTACTTACCTGGCATGATGGACGGGCCGCGTGGAGACTTCTGGGAAGGGTGGGCCAGGTGGGGCCAACCGGTCCTTGCAACAACTGGTTCAGTGAACCAGATGCAAACTCAGCATCCAGTTTGCCTGAACCGATCCAAACCGGCTGAATCCCATCCCTGCATGAAGTTCCTTCCCTGTCTCCATCCCTGCTGGCTTCCCATGGAACTGCTTTGGCTTTTGGTGGTTGAGATGAGGCTACACCTCAAGGAGATAATGCTTCTCCTTCTGGTGGTGGCCTTCAGCTCATAGCTGTCTCTCCTGCCATACTTACACACGTTAGGAGAACCGTTGGGACGGGGAAGGTAGGATCCGGCCCTCCAAGACTTGCTCCGGAAATTCTTCTTACATCTGCCACAGTCCTGCCCTGTTGTGTTATGTTCACATTCGCACTGGAGACTTCCTTCCTTGAAAATGCACTGGTTGGCATGGAGATTACATTTACACCTGCAGGGGGAAACAGAAGAGAGCAAGGAGGTGTGACCCTCGGAGCTATCTGCGGAGGTATTTAAAAATGTATGCCAAGACTCTTTTGAGTTGAAATCCTCAAAGCAGCTTGCACTGGCGTCGCAGAAATATTAAAACAGAAAAGCATTCAGAAGTCATTAAATAGAAGAACATCCAAAGCAGGGACCTGCATTTGAATGAAGGCGCAAACTCTCAGGAACTAAAGCCAAGATGTCTCCGAAAACTAAAAAGGAAAGTTTAGGGGGGAAAAAACTGGCAACATAAAAGTCTCCGCGAGAGGAATCTTGGAGTCCTATTGGACAATCCTTTGCCAGACCGATCCTTGAATACAGCTCGTCTGCCTGGAATCCACACTGTATATCGGAGATTAATACAATTGAGCAAGTCCAGAGGTATTTCACGAGAAGAGCCCTCCACTCCTCTGCTCACAATTGAATCCCTTGTGCCACCAGGCTCGAAATTTTGGGCTTGACAACTGGAACTACGCCGCCTAGGAAGGACCTAAGTGTAGTACACAAAATTGTCTGCTACAACGTCCTACTTATCAATGACTACTTCAGCTTTCAACCTCAATAATACACGGGCAAACAATAGATACAAACTCAAGGGAAACCGCTCCAAACTCGATTGCAGAAAATACGACTTCAGCCACAGAGTGGTCAATGCCTGGAATGCTCTACCTGCCTCTATTGTTACATCCTCAAATCCCCCACAGTTTCAACCTTAAACTTAGTGATAGTCAAGGTTACTAATAAGCTCTCAAATCATACTAGGAAACAAATCAAAACAATATAAATTGAAAGATGCAAGCACAATTAACCAGTGGAACAGCATGCCTCCAGAAGTTGTGAATGCTCCAACACTGGATGTTTTTAAGAAGATGTTGGATAACCATTTGCCTGAAGTGGGGTAGGGTTTCCTTCCTAAGCAGTGGGTTGGACTAGAAGACCTCCAAGGTGTCCTTCCAGCTCTGTTATTCTGTTATTATCCAACCTCCCTCCAGACGTTGTGGGTTCTCCATCCCTGGAGGTTTTCATGAATAGATTGGACAGCCACTTGTCTGGTTGATTCAAATGTATGACAAGTTCTGCAGTTTAGGGATGCGTTTAGGAAAACCAAGTTAAAAGTTTCTCTCTCAGGCCTGCAACCATATTCCTCTTGGATCTTTGGCTTGCCAGACTTTCTATTATTCTGCTATGCCTTTTCTATTGTGGGAAAATGGGAGTGGGGGATTGTACGGAGTTAGACGCTATGTCTAGCCATAACAAAATTCTTTCCAGAAAGCCAAGGTCATCCTTTGTCTCTACACCTGACCGGACCTGGATGGGTGAACTCTGTCTTTGTGGTAGTGAGGGATTGGACCATGTGATGGACTTGTGGGTGTGGGGGCAAGATCTTGAACTTTCAACTGGGTGGGAAAAAACCGGGAAGCTTTCAGATTCGGGTTTTCCCAGATGTGCCAACATGGCTCTCTTTATAAATTGGAACTTTGAGCAATACTTTGTCTCAGATTCTGATTTACTTTTGGATGCTATTTGGAACCCTGACATTCTCCTTATTTTGGCAGAGGCCCTTGGGAGCAAGTTTCCCTCTAGACCGCACCGGCCTCATGGAAGTCATGCAATATTCAAAAAACTCCGTGAGACTCCGGAAAACCTCTAAAGATCCATTCCAACTCTGTTAATTCCATTATCCTCTAAGGAAGAGGAGCTCAGCCATGTTTGAAATAGCTGTATGTCCCTTTGAAATTGTGTTTTTGTGGGGGTCAGGTGTGTGTGTGTGTGTGTGGGAGTCCCTATTTCATGCCTCCCCAAACAACCAGATCTAAACAAAAGAATGACATCCGTGAGCTGCTCTCTAAAAAAGTTAGACAGGCGAGCAAATAGTTCATTGACAGCAAATCCATGCGCAACAAATTATAGGAACAGCAAATTAATCTTGCCATCATTGGGTCAAAATCCTGAGAGATCTTCCAAACGAGGGGAAACAGGTTATCTTGAAAAGACAAAAATGTATAGAAATTCAATGACATCTTCTTTTAATTGACAATTTGGGGGCGGACGGATTATCCCGGGGAGAATTGACAGAATTTATGCCAACGTGCAAAACTGCATCCACTTCGTAATTACACGGTTGACATTTTTATGCCTCTTTTCTAATTACGCCAAATGTTTAATTGTGTCGTTGTGCAGTTTTGCAAATGATGCGCATTTATATAGATGAGAAGAACCGTGTCAATTTTACCAGTTTGCTTTGGGGACCACGGACTTTGCTTGTTTGGGATTTAATTCCAAGATGGCTGGATGATAGATAGATAGATAGATAGATAGATAGATAGATAGATAGATAGATAGATAGATGATAGATAGATAGATAGATAGATAGATAGATAGATAGATGATAGATAGATAGATAGATAGATAGATAGATGATAGATGATAGATAGATAGATAGATAGATAGAGACAGAGAGCGAGACAGACAGACAGAATCAGTATGAATATGATAGATAGATGATAGATAGATGATAGATAGATAGATAGATAGATAGATAGATAGATAGATAGATAGATAGATGATAGATGATAGATAGATGATAGATAGATAGATAGATAGATAGATAGATAGATAGATGATAGATAGATGAGAGAGTGAAATGATAGATGAGGTAGGTAGGTAGGTAGGTAGGCAGGTAGGTAGGTAGGTAGATGATAGATGATAGATAGATGATAGATAGATGATAGATAGATAGATAGATAGATAGATAGATAGATAGATAGATAGATAGATAGATAGATAGGTGGGTGGGTGGATGAATAGATAAAATGGATGGGGATAGATGGATTACAGATAGATTATAGAGAAGATACTGGCTGGCTGGCTAGATAGCTGGATGGATGGATGGATGGATAGATACAGATAGGCAGGCAGACAGACTCTATGAATATTATTAGAGAGAGAGAGAGAGAGAGAGAGAGAGAGAGAGAGAGAGAGAGAGAGAGAGAGAGAGAGAGAGAGACAGAATCAGTATGAATATGATAGATAGATGATAGATAGATGATAGATAGATAGATAGATAGATAGATAGATAGATAGATAAATAGATAAATAGATAAATAGATAAAATGGATGGAGATGGATGGATGGATAGATGGCAAGGAACTTTTAACTGGAGGACTTCTCTGGAACGACAACCAATTATGAGGTCCAAAACCTCATGAGATCTTAGACAACCAAGATTTAATTGATCACCCTCTACTAAAACGGCCACCTCAGGTCGTGGAATTTGGAGACAACCACACAGCCAACAAGTGCTGCACCCCCCAAATTCAGTTCCAGTTTTGTTGTCCGCTACCGTGGTCCCCGTCTCAAGCAATTCTCTCCAGCTGGAACCATCAACCGTCTCTTCCTAAAGGAAGTTCTTTCTATCTTCTCCGCCTTCGGCCCGGCCTCCTTAATTACAGCTCAAGCATCCCTAATCTGGAGCTTGCGTGGAGAATGCACAACCAGACAAAGTAGATGTCCCCCTCCCTCCCTTAACCGATTTCGTTCCGTCTCATTGCGCTGTCCCCTTATCTCCCCGTATTTGACAAGTTCCTCGGGAGTCCGCCGTCTCTTAACACAGATAATTGCTGTTCCAAATCAAATAATCAATGCATATTTAAACAACGATCAGACAATTCCTCGCCGTTGCACGGGGGCCTGTTAACACTCAGCGTCGATCCCTTCGCAACCCATCCGTATTTCGCTTCGCGCCGCGTTTCCGAGAACAAACTATAATTTACCGTTCCCGATAGATCAGTAGCAAAGATGACATGGAGAGGGGGGGGGGGAGAAAGAAACATCACACACAACCAGCAAATAAGATGAAACAAAAAAGCACTCTGTGTTTTCCAGGTTATATAAGAGATAAAATATTAACTCGTTCCCCCCCCCTTCCTTTCCCCCCATCACTGTTCTAACGAAGGCTCATTGCAGGATCTTAATAAGATTTGGGACTTGCCACCGACACCTGAGCCACCTCTCTTTTTTCTCATCAAGTCACATCTGGAGAAACGTGTCACCTTTGGGATGTTACACATTAATAAGGAGGAGATGATCATTTTGTTGTGGTCTGCCAGCGGCCAGTGTAGTTGGCAGCAGATTCGGACAGTGAGGAGGTTGGGGAGGAACCTGGGCCAGTCCTGGAGTCTGGGGAAGGCTCTGATGAGGGCTCTGTGTCGGAGGCAGAGAGGGGGCCAGGGCCGTCTGACAGTTATCAGCTGCCTTCAGAGTCAGACATCAGTGAGGCAGAGGAATAGCTGGAGCCTGTTCCTAGTGTGTGCATGCGCAGAGTTGCCAGATGAAGGGAACAGCTAAAGAACAGGGGTTGACTTGGGAGTACGGCCACAGGTGGACGATGAATGGCCCCTCCCAGAGGGAATAAAAGAGGAGCGAAAGGGGAGTGGAGTTTGCAGGAGACAATTAGTTCGCTTCATTGGTTCGTGACTCTCCGAGACTCCTGGCCAAGTTTTGCAGATATTGGCCTGGCAGCTCTCCAAGCCAAAGAAGGTCTGTGACTATAACTCCTGGTCCTGACAAAAACCCCTTTTATTAATCGACTGTGGATTCTGCTCATTCACATCCAGAAAAGTCTTTCGAGGGAGGATTTACGGTCACAGACCTTATCTGGCTTGGAGAGCTGCCAGGCCGATCTTTGCAAAAATTGCCAAGGTGTCTTGGAGAATCATGAATGGATTAAGCGAACTAATGGTCTCCTGCAAACTCCACTCCCCTTTTGCTCCTCTTTTATTTCCTCTGGGAGGGGCCATTTCTGCGCATGCGCACACTGGGAACAGGCTCCAGCTGTTCTTCTGCCCCACTGATGTCTGACTCCGAAGGCAGAGCCCTCATCAGAGCCTTCCCCAGACTCCAGGACTGGCCCATCTTCCTTCCCAACCTCCTCACAGCTCCATTGGCTGCTGGTGGGCCACAACAACTAGTTTTTCTTCCCCATCACCTTGGATTCCTCCATTCTGCTGGTGATGTGCCAGCCCTTGCTCACCCAAGATGGGCTTTTTGGTTTCTATTCCTGTCGCATGCCTGGCACCTCCTCCTGTTACTTATTAGATCAATAGGGGCAGGATGGAAGGACTAGCATAGGAGGGGTAAAAATAACATGTCCTTTAAAGGAGAGGCTCACAATCATACTGCAATCAGTCTGGCTGAAAACTTTCTTGTGCCAAGCAGAACAATAGTCTGGCATCGTTTTTTTGCCGTTCTGGTGTCGCTTAGTGAAAGAGAATTGGTTTTGGACATTTCTTGCAAGGAAGCAAGAATTTTTCCAAGGGAGGGAGGAAGGAAGGATGGAAGGAAGGAAGAAGCAAGCAAGGAAGGAAGAAGATAAAAGAAGAGGAAAAGAGGGAGGGTTGAAGAAGGAAAGGAAAAGAAAGGAAAGAGGGAGGGAGGGAGGAAGGAAGAAGAAGAAGAGGGAGGGAGGGAGAAAGGAGATAAAAGAGGGGAGGTGGGTGGGTTGAAGAAGGAAAGGAAAGAGTAAGGAAGGAAGAAAGGAAGAAAGGAAGGAAAGGAATGTAAACAAAAGAACAATCATTCCATATTCACCTCTTGGCTTTCTTGTCACTAAGTAGGTACAAAAAAAACCTACATTCCACTCTGCAGAATTTCATCAAAATGAGTTTTTTTTACACCCCCCCCCGAAAAGCAATTTCTTTTTCATCAAATAAAAAGGTTTTTGTTTGTTTGTTTCCTTTGTTTGTTGAAAGAGAAAGATGCCAAAGAAACACTGGACGCCCGACACCCTTTCCCTCTTCTGAACCAAGCGAGCCTTTTTCGGGAGATGCGTCCCGACAGAATTGCCAGTTGGGTACCCAAAAGATGTCAGTGATGGGCAACGAATTAAAAACAGGGGAAAAGAAAAAGGAAAGGAAAGGGAAAAGGGAAAGGGGAAAGGGGAAAGGAAAGGAGAGAAAAGAGGAGAAAGGGAAAAGAAAAGAAAAGAGAAAAGGAAAAGAAAAGGGAAAAGGAAAAGAAAAGAAAGTGCTGCTCTGATTACCTGCCTGTGACTTCAATATTGGAGATGGCGTAGAAGTACTTGTACAAGTTCTCCCTTTGGACGTAGGTGCCCCCGAGCGCCGGTTTCAAGAGCCGCATCCTCAAATCCGTCACGGTGAAGAAGTCCTTCAGGCCCTTGGCGCTCTCCAGCCGGGTGTAGAGATTGTCCATGTTTCGAAGTTCAGGCCCGGCAAAAATGGCAAATCGGTCCTTCACCTCGAATCGCACGTCCTTCTCTTTCTTGGACCCCACCCAACGAGAATATTCCTCCGTGCAGATGACCCTGTTGACGTTGGTGGTGGACAGCTCCCTCACTTTCCGCGCCGGCATGCCGAAAGCTTCGTTACATTCATCCGCGTAGTACTGGTAGGGGTGCCAAGTCCTCCCGTTGTCCAAGGACTTCTCCAAGATCATTTTGGTGGGACGGCCGTACTCAAAAGTCAACACGACGTCGTCGGTCAGCTCAATGGTCTTGTTCCAAGACAAGGTGATGTTGGCCAACAAAGGCTTGGGATAACGGCTCCAGGTCACGCTCTGCCAGTAGGTGGCCAGGCCTTCGTCTTCTTTATCGAACATCAGCTTGGGAGGATGGGCCAAGTCCGGATTGGAAGCATCGCACTCGTCACTGCACAAATACGGGTTTTCCTGGAAGAAGAAGAAGGAGGAGAAGAAGAAGAAGGAGAATGAGAGGAGAAGACAGGGAGATTAGAATGGAGAACAACAGGGTTTGGAAGAGACCTAGGAGATCTTCTAGTCCAAAGTCTAGTGCAACTGCACAAGTACAACCCAGAAGTTACAGAATGCAGGATCAGAGGAAAGGAAAATGAGAGGAGAAGAAAGGGAAGATCGGAAGAGCTTAGAACATAGGACAATTGGGGTTGGAAAAGACATTGGAGGTCTTCTAGTCCAACATCTAGGACAACCACACAAGTGCTGGCTAGAAGTTACAGAATACGGGACAGCAGAGTTGGAAGGGACCTTGGAGGTCTTCTAGTCCAACATCTAGTGGAATTACAGAAGAATAACCCAGAATGCAGAATATCAGAACTGAAAGGGAGCTTGGACGCCTTCTAGTCCAATTCCCTGATCAAGCAGGAGACCCTAGCCGACCATTTTGGACAACAAATGCCTATCCAGTCTCTTCTTAAAGGAATGGAGCACCTATAACCTCTGGAGGCAACTAATACCTGTTGAATTGTTCTCACTGTCAGGAAATGTCTCCTTAGTTCTAAGTTCTTCTCTCCTTGATTAGTTTCCACCCACTGCTTCTTGTCCTGTCTTCAGGTTCTTTGGAGAATAGTTTGGCTCCCTCTTCTTTGTGAGATATTGGAGGACTTCTATCCTGTCTCCCCTAGTCCTTCTTTTCATTAAACTAGACATACCCAGTTCCTGCAACCGTTCTTCATATGTTTTAGCCTCCAGTCCCCTAATCCTCTTTCTTGCTCTCCTCTGCACTCTTTCTAAAGTCTCCACATCTTTTCTACATCGTGGCGACCAAAACTGGACGCCGTATTCCAAGTGTGGCTTCTCTACTGCAGAAGAATTCTTCATGAGACGAGACAGAGAGATGTCAGTCAATTCGGTGGAAGAGTTTTGATTTTCTAACCTCAAAAGGGCGATTAGGTTTATCAGTCGTGCAAAATCCGCTGCTGCTTCCAGCCCCACTTTCAAACTTCTGCGTTCAGAGAAATTGCTTTAATCAGCAACCTGGATTGGTCTGCTAAAAAGGGAGGGGAAATTTAATTTTTTAGTGTCAACATCGTGAAAGTGGCAGGAGGGGGGGAGATTGCCAGCTCTGACTCCTCCCTGTACATTTGAAGTAAAATTGTTATTAATAGTTTAGCCTTTGGATTTTTGTTTTTAAAAATGCAGACATCTGTTCGGGGTCGCAAAAGCTAGGAGATCGCGGTGTATAGAAAAAGAAGCAAGCCACAATTATGCACTTCTTGTCCTTGACTTAACTCACAAACAGCTGAAAGCACATTTTTGAGAAAAGCAACAATCAACCAAACAAACAGATACGCGCCCATGCGCCATAATCCTTGCGGCCTCCGACATGACTCAGCCGTTGCCTTTTCCAGCCCCCTTTTCTCTAGAAAACGGCCTTATTTCAAAGCTGGATTAACACAACATAATAAATATTAGATGTGGCTTTGCCAGAGACAACAGTCAAGAGTTACACGCAGGGTACAATCAGCAAAATAAACACGCCGTATTATAATTAATGCATCGGCCTGGTTCACGCAGCCTCATAACGTAACTTAATAACTGTGCTAGAAGGGACCTTGGAGGTCTTCTAGTCCAACCCTCTCCCCAAGCAGGAAAACTCTATCCCATTCCAGACAAATGGCTGTCCAATTTCTTCTTGAAAACCCAACGATGGAGCACCCAGAACTTCTGGAGGCAACCTTCGTTCCACTGGTTAAGTATAGACCACAGAATAACAGAATTAGAATGGATCTTGGAGGTCTTCTAGTCCAGCTCCTGTTCAAGTAGGAGAACCTATGCCATTCCAGACAAATCTTAAAAACCACAACTTCTGGAGGCAAACCATTCCACTGGTTATGAATAAGTAGAGTAGAGTAGAGTAGAAATAGAGTAGAGTAGGAGTAGAGTAGAATAGAATAGAATAGAATAGAAAAATAGAATAGAATTAAAAAGAATAGAATAGAAAAAGAATAGAATTAAAAAGAATAGAATAGAGTAGGGTAGCGTGGGGTAGGGTAGAATAGAATAAGAATAGAGTAGAGTAGAGTAGAGTAGAATAGAATAGAATAGAATAAGAGTAGAATAGAATAGAACAGAATTAGAGTAGAGTAGAGTAGAGTAGAATAGAATAGACTAGAATAAGAGTAGAGTAGAATAAGAATAGACTAGAATAAGAGTAGAGTAGAATAAGAATAGAATAGAAAAATAGAATTTAAAAGAATAGAATAGGGTAGAATAGAATAGAATAGAATAGAATAGAAGAAGAATAAGAGTAGAGTAGAATATAGAATAGGATAGGATAGAATTAGAATAAGAATAAGAAGAGAAGAGAATCTGGAAGGGATCTTGGAGATCTTCTAGTCCAACCCCCTGCTCAAACAGAAGAACCTATATACAATTTCAGACAAGTGACTATCTAGTCTCTTCTTGAAAACCTCCAGTGATGGAGAACCCACAACCTCTGGAGGCAAGGAGTTCCAGTGGTTAATTCTTCATATTCTTAGGAAATGTCTCCTTAGTTCTAGATTGGATTTCTTTCTGATAAGTTTCCATCCGTTCCTTCTTGCCCTTCCGGAACAGGTTTAGATTTAAGGGGTGTGTCTGTGTGTGTGTAGAGTAGACCCACACACACACACTTTCTGCCTCCTACTACAGAGTCAAACTTGAATAGAAGCCAGCTGAGACCCAGCACCCTATATATAACATTTGAAGATAATTAAACGTCTCCCTCCGAGGCATAAATTGATAACCCACCAAAAGTTCAGGCAGGAATTCCTAGTGATATTTGCCGACAATTAATTTCAATTCCATTCACAGGCTTAGAGGAAGGGAGCTGCCTTAATTAATTTAGAGTGATTACCGCTAATAGCTAGTAAGTGGGAAAACACAGAGCACAGAGACTATCAAATTGCAAGACAAAAATAAGAAGCAGAAATTGGATAAATGCATTTTGCCAACACTGCTGGCGTTAAAAAGGGAGCCATTTGGGGGGGGGGGGGTTTAATAAAATGAGGTCCTTTTCGTCTTTCTGTCCCTCCTTTTTAAAGAAATAGATTCCAGATGTTGCCTTGGCGAGAACAAGCTGCAGAAATGTGTGGAATTGATATAAGTGTTCTAACCGAGGCTTCCCGAGAGCATGAAGCAAACTCCTTGTCCCGACAAAAAACCCTTTTATTAATTTGTTGTGAATTCTGCTCATTCACATCCAGCAAAGTCTTTCAAGGGAGGATTTACAGTCACAGACCTTATCTGGCTTGGAGAGCTGCCAGGCCGATCTCTGCAGAACTTGGCAAGGAGTCTTGGAGAGTCACGAACCAATGAAGCGAACTAATGGTCTCCTGCAAACTCCACTCCCCTTTCGCTCCTCTTTTATTTCCTCTGGGAGGGGCCATTCATTGTCCACCTGTAGCTTTACTCCCAAGTCGACCCCTGTTCTTTAGCTGTTCCCTTCGTCTGGCAGCTCTGTGCATGCGCACATTGGGAACAGGCTCCAGCTGTTCTTCTGCCTCACTGATGTCTGACTCCGAAGGCAGCTGATCACTGTCAGACTGCCCTGGCCCCCTCTCTGCCTACGACACAGAGCCCTCATCAGAGCCTTCCCCAGACTCCAGGACTGGCCCATCTTCCTCCCCAACCTCCTCACTGTCCGAATCTGCTGTGAGCCACAACAATAAGCAGGAAAAAGAGATGGTCTTGTCAGGCACAAATAACCAAGAGCACTGCAGTTTGTTTAGCGACCGTTCACAGTTACGACAGCACTGCAAAAAGCGACCGAGGACCATTTGTCCTACACTTAACGCCAACTGCAGTATCCCTGTGGTCAAGTGATTGACATTTGGATGACTAAAATCCAGACGCTTGGCCACTGGTTCGTATTTACGATGGTTGGCCGTGTCCCCGGGGGGGGTTTCTGTGTGTGTGTGTCATGCAATCCCCTTTTGCGACCTTCCGACAAGCCGTGTCAACGGGGAGGTGGAGCCAGATTGACTGAACAACTGGGTTATCAGCCGCAGGGATTCCCTTAACGACGGTTGTGAAATGGTGGCCAAGCTCCCTTAACCAAGGTCTCACTTAACGAGCAAACGCTTTTGGGCTCCGTTGCAGGTCGTAAGTTGAGGACTAGCTGTCGGGGATCCTTCTCCGGCATCCTTTGCCCGGTGGCACCCGTGTCTCCTCGGAGGAAGGCAAAGGAAATGAGAGTTGGCACGGCCAAGAGTTAAATTAAGCCTCCGGAATCCTAATTCTAGGCTGGTTTTGAATTTCTGAATTTCTCCTTCTCTTCGTAACTTTTGGGCTGGTGTGAATCGATCGGCTGCTTCTTTCCCAAGACCTCAAGGCTGGTTTTGAATTTCCTCTCTGGATGGCTTCCCAGCCAAAAAGGCCGCTGGGCTCCAAAGTCATCCGTGGCAACTCTCCGGCAAGCAAGACGGCGTTGCTTGGCTTGCCATGAATCAGCGGAAAAAGAAGCTGCCATCCGAGTCGGGAAATCTTTTGCCATCCCTCGGCATCTTTTGCTGCCCTCCGTTTCCCTCCCAGTTCATATTTTGGCTTTCCTCAGCATCGGCTTGAGCTCCTCGCCCCTGGGTCAGGTGCCTGCCTTGGCTCTGTGTGTGTGTGTGTGTGTGTGTGTGTGTGTGTGTGTGTGTAAGAAACCTACCTCTTTGTATGCAAAAGGATGGGCAACATTTGCCTTAGGGTTCGCTTTGAGTGGTGGATTCTGCTCACACTTTAACCTTTGGGTAGATGATTGGAGGGCTTGTATGGGAGGGAGGGAGGGAGGGAGGAAACGGGAAGGAAGGAAAGAAGGAAGGAAATGGGGAAAGGAAGGAAGGACGGATATGGGAGGAGAAAAAAAGGAAGGAAGGAAATGGGAGAAAGAAGGAAAGAAGGAAAGAAGAATGTGAGAGGAGGAAAGAGGGAAGGAAATGGGAGAAGGAAGGAAAGGAAGGAAGGAAGGAAGGAAGGAAGAATATGGGAGGAGGAAAGAAGGAAGGGAAGAGATGGGAGAAGGAAGGAAGGAAAGAAGGAAAAGTATGGGAGCAAGAAAGAAGGAAGGAAGGAAAGAAAGAAAGAAGGAAGAATATGGGAGGAGGAAGGTTGTAGTAGGCCTTCAGAGATTTGTTATTTCTTTGTTGTTTTACACCTTGCTTTTCTTCTTACCTTCCTCTTCCTTCGTCTCTTTCCTCCCTCATTTCCCCCCCCCTTCCTTCATTCTTTCACCCTTTTCTTCCCCTTCTCCCTCTTTCTCTCTCCTTCCTTTTCCTCTCCTCCTTCCCTCCTCACCTTTTCCCTCCCCTCCCCCCTCTTCCTCTCCTCCCCTCCCTTCTCCCCATTCTTTCAATATCCCTATCTCCCCTTCCCCTCTCGTTGGGATTTTATTTTTATTTTTTAAAACCTAGCAGCCATTCTGGAATTCTTGTTATTAAGAGATTATTGCATTAAGAGCCACCAAAATAAAATAAAACGAAAAGAGGGAGGGGAATTTGGGTTTTGAATAGGCAGCTGCTGGATCTTCAAACCCATCTGTCTCTTTCTCTCTCTGGTTGCCAAGCCCAGCAGGAGAGAGGACGCCTGGCCGATAAGAACGACAACTTAATGTGACAACCGGGAATCTGGCAAAGCCACGCGGAGAACAAAGCATGTTAGGCTCTTAACCCTTGTGCTTTGTGTTGTTAACAATGCATCCAACTGTTGATCGGAGGTATTAACCTCCGCCCTGGGTCCTGATCTGCCATATTTGAGACTTTCGGTGTTTTTTCAACGGGGGTTTACTTTTGAAAAAAAGCAAAACAGAACAGTAATTCGCTACAGGTAGTCCTCGGATGTACGACCACGGTTCAGCCCAACCTGTCGGTTGCTAAGCGGGACAATTGGTGAGGGAATGTTGGCCTTAAGCCACAGCGACTGTCATAAACACGGGTCGGTTTTCTAAGCCTCGGAGTTTTGTTCACGGGAATGCTGCAACGGTCGCTAAGGGTGAAAATAGTTTCCCACCCGCTCGTCGTCGTAACTTGGAACGGTCACTAAATGGACAGTTGAAAGTCAAGGCTCGAAGCTTGTACTGCCCGCAAGTACATTCTACACACCATTGTGACACCATTGGAAGCCAAGCAAGACTTTAGGTAAAGGTAAAGCTTCCCCTTGCACATCTGTGCTAGTCATTCCCGACTCTAGGGGGCGGTGCTCGTCTCCTTTTCAAAGCCAAAGAGCCAGTGCTGTCCAAAGACGTCTCCGTGGTCATGTGGCCGGCATGACTCAATGCCAAAGGCGCATGGAATGCTGTTACCTTCCCACCAAAGGTGGCTCCTATTTTCCTACTTGCATTTTTTACTTGCTTTCGAACTGCTAGGTTGGCAGAAGCTGGGACGAGTCACGGGAGCTCACTCCGTTATGCGGGCGCTAGGGATTCGAACCGTCGAACTGCCGACCTTTCTGATCGACAAGCTCAGTGTCTTAGCCCCTGAGCCACTGCGCCCCTCTATTAAGGACTTTACGCACGTCTATTAATTCAACTCCTCTACTCTTTTACTCCCTCCTTCCTTCCGCCTTTAAGTTCCTATTAGCTGGCTTCTGCATGAATGTGTGGTTATTTTAGAAAAGAAATAAAATTCCCGTTAAATTCGCTGCGCATTTTCATCCATCGTTCCCCCGGTAAATAAGCTTTCGAGACGCACTTTTTTCATCCGTTGGGTTGATTAAATAAATGCTCGTTCATTCAGAGTCAATCCTGCTTCATATACAGTTTCTTGGAACTGTTTTCTATAGTTCTGCCCCATTGGCTTGGCCGCTGGCTTAGAAGTATTCACAGGGTGTTATCATCTCGGTATGGATTTCTATCGAAGTCGTTCAAAACTCCCCAAAGAATGAATGAATGATGTATATATTGCTCTTGGAAAATGCATTCCGTACGTACGAACCAGACACACACCGAACAAACATTTTTCAATTCCTATTAGCCATAAGGCAGCCAGTAAAACTTAAATTAAAATCCATCACTTTATAAATAACATCTCCCCCTTCCCCAATGTTAAGACACATCACACGTTGCTTATTCATGGCTGAAAGTTTGATAGCCTTACATATACAGTATATTTCCATTTTCCAGGTTTACAGGAAAGTGACCTGTAAACCAGTGGTGAAATTCACATTTTTTTTACTACCGGTTCTGTGGGCATGGCTTGCTGGGCGTGGCAAGAGAAGGAAACGGCAAAATCTCCATTCCCACCCACTCCAGGGGAAGGATACTGCAAAATCCCCATTCCCTCCCCACTCCAGGGGAAGGATACTGCAAAATCCCCATTCCCTCCCCACTCCAGGGGAAGGATACTGCATAATCTCCATTCCCTCCCCACTCCAGGGGAAGGATACTGCAAAATCTCCATTCCCTCCCCACTCCAGGGGAAGGATACTGCAAAATCCCCATTCCTGCTCCACTCCAGGGGAAGGATACTGCAAAATCTCTATTCCCTCCCCACTGCAGGGGAAGGATACTGCAAAATCTCCATTCCCTCCCCACTGCAGGGGAAGGATACTGCAAAATCTCCATTCCCTCCCCACTCCAGGGGAAGGATACTGCAAAATCCCCATTCCTGCTCCACTCCAGGGGAAGGATACTGCAAAATCCCCATTCCCTCCCCACTCCAGGGGAAGGATACTGCAAAATCCCCATTCCCTCCCCACTCCAGGGGAAGGATACTGCATAATCTCCATTCCCTCCCCACTCCAGGGGAAGGATACTGCAAAATCTCCATTCCCTCCCCACTCCAGGGGAAGGATACTGCAAAATCCCCATTCCCTCCCCACTCCAGGGGAAGGATACTGCAAAATCCCCATTCCCTCCCCACTCCAGGGGAAGGATACTGCATAATCTCCATTCCCTCCCCACTCCAGGGGAAGGATACTGCAAAATCTCCATTCCCTCCCCACTCCAGGGGAAGGATACTGCAAAATCCCCATTCCTGCTCCACTCCAGGGGAAGGATACTGCAAAATCTCTATTCCCTCCCCACTGCAGGGGAAGGATACTGCAAAATCTCCATTCCCTCCCCACTGCAGGGGAAGGATACTGCAAAATCTCCATTCCCACCCACTCCAGGGGAAAAATACTACAAAATCCCCATTTCCTCCTGATCAGCTGGGACTCAGGAGGCAGAGAATAGATGGGGCGGGGCCAGCCAGAGGTGGCATTTGCCGGTTCTCCAGACTACTCAAAATTTCCGCTACCGGTTCTCCAGAACTTGTCAGAACCTGCTGGATTTCACCCCTGGTTTCAGAGGAGTTAATGTTTCTAGGTCGGGAATTGTGCCACTAAGGAGATTATCCCCCTGTCCAGACTGGCCGAGAGGCCTCGGAAGCTCAGTACTCCCAGCTTCCAGAGCCTCATTATTTTAGAAGTGCCTTTGTGATGTCGCTATTGTATCAGTGGATGAGGTGGGTTTGTCTTGCCTCCGTCTGACAACCTCTCGTCCCCTTTTAAAAGAGCTGATCCTCTTAGGCCCGGATGAGAGCTTCAGAGTAAAGAATTGCCCTCAATCTCTCTTGATCCTGAATATGAACCAGGGGGAGCTGAAGCGAACCAGGGTGGCTGAAAACCAGCGGTGCCAGCGATCACAGCCGGCACCACCCAAAACCAGTACAATCAGCCTCTGGGTTAAGTTGCCCCAACCAGCAGGAGTTTGGAAAAAAAAACCAACAACCTCGCCCTTTCTTTTTACAGTTTTACAGGGTAGGGTTAGGCGGGGTACGGCCACAATTAAAAGCCAGAATTTCCATCATTGTGAGGTTGTTACGGTGGCAGCTCAAGTCAGACTTCATTTCACAACCGTTTTTTTTGCAACAACAGCAGGATTTCACAAAATCTCACAGAGGTGAAGCAAATCTAGCGGTTGTTAAGAGGATCCAGGTTTCCCAATGGGTGTTTCCTTCCTTCCTTCCTTCCTTCCTTCCTTCCTTCCTTCCTTCCTTCCTGCCTGCCTGCCTGCCTGCCTGCCTGCCTGCCTGCCTGCCTGCCTGCCATTCTCCCTCCCTCTTTCCTTCCTTCCTTCCCTTGCTCCTGACTTTAATTTCCTTCCTTCTTTCCTCCCATTCTCCCTCCCTCTTTCCTTCCTTTCCTCCCTCCCTCGTGACTTTGATTTCCTCCCTCTCTCTCTCTTTCCTTCCTTTCCTCCCTTCCTCTTTTCTTCCTTCCCTCCCTCCGTCCTGACTTTAATTTCCTTCCTTCATTCCTTCCTCTCTGCCTCCCATTCTCCCTCCTTCTTTCCTTCTTTCCCTCTCTTCCTCCTGACTTCAATTTCCTTCCTCCCTCTCATTCTCCCTCCCTCTTTCCTTCCTTTCCTCTCTCCCTCCCTCTCTCTTTCCTTCTTTTCCTCCCTCCCTCCCTCCCTCGGCCTCAGCCAACCAAATGCTGTTTAAGAGGCCCAGAGAAGATGCTATTATTAAACACATCTCGTATGGTTTGTCCACCGTCCAGATACGGGGAGACAGACGAGAGGAGCCGAATGTTGCATAAGAAGTCTGGCACGCAAGGAAAAAAGTGACGGGGAATCTAGAGGAAAACAAAATGCCCCAAAGAGATGAACATGGGTCTTAGGGCTGCTGTAGGAGACCAACTTGGGAGTTGCCTCCATTGCTCTGTTCTCCCAGGCCTCTTCCCCCAATCGCTTCCCTAAAACCCCAAAGGGAATCCCGAAAAGGACTCCCCACCGTCCCACTCGCAAAGAGAAAACGCCGCAGCCTCCAGCTATGACAACGCAAAGTGCATTATTGATTCGGGCAGGAGAAGAAAAGGGGAAAAATGCTTAGGACACTGGAAAAGGCGGCTGCTCTTTAAAAGCAGCTCTGCCGCCTGCCCTCTCTATTTGCAGCTTTGCAGGGCCATAAATATTTTATTAATGTTTTTTTTTTTAAAAAAAAAAATGGGGAATGTGTGTGTGTTTGCAGGTCTGGCTAATTCAAGTGCAGGGCAGGATAGAGAAACAGCAGAGGAGGGGGAGGGAGGCAGAAAAGAGAGAGAGAGAGAAAGAGAGAGAGAGAGAGACAGAAAAGAGAAAAAGAGAAAGAAAGAAAGAGTAAGACAGACAGACAGAAAGAGAGAGAGCGGCGAAAGAGCGAGAAAGGAAGGGGGAGAGAGAAAAACAGAGACGGAGAGAGGGAGAGGGAGAGGAGAAAGAGAGAGAAAGGAAGAGAGAGAGAGGAAGAAGAAAGACAGAGATGGATAGAGGGAGAGAGAGGAGAAAGAGAAAGACAGAGACACAGAGAGAGATGGAAAGAGAGAGAGGAAGAAAGAGAAAGACAGAGAGAAAGTGAGAGAGGAGAGAGAGAAAAAGAGAGGGGGGAGAGACAGAGAGAAAAATAGAGAAAGAAAGAGAGAGACAGAGAAAGAGATAGAGAGAGGGAGAAAAAGAGACAGAGAGGAGAGAGAGTGAAGATAGATAGATAGATAGATAGATAGATAGATAGATAGATAGATAGATAGAAAGATAGATAGATAGATAGATGCCAAACCAAAACATGCAGCAACTTTTCTAAAAAGCAGGTTAATGATCCCAACCAAGTACAAAACCAACTTCAAAACTTCATGAGGCATCTGGGGTGAGGACGGTTTGGCGGTTCGAATCCCTAGCGCCGCGTAACGGAGGGAACTCCCTTGACTTGTCCCAGCTTCTGACAACCTAGCAGTTCGAAAGCAAGTAAAAAATGCAAGTAGGAAAATAGGAACCACCTTTGGTGGGAAGGGAACAGCGTTCCGTGCGTCTTCGGCGTTGAGTCATGCCGGCCACATGACCACGGAGACGTCTTCGGACAGCGCTGGCTCTTCAGCTTTGAAACGGAGATGAGCACCGCCCCCTAGAGTCAGGAACGACTAGCACATATGTGAGAGGGGAACCTTTACCTGTACATGCGTGAATGCGTGTGCAAGGAAGCTTCATTGGCGTAGACCTTTCTGAAGTTCACCCTCGGATCCTCACATCTCGATGGTTCCCCAAGACATTCTTGTAGCAACAAATTGGGAGTTGATGCTCGCTTTATTGGTAGTAAATTAGTCTTCATTTCTCTTAATGTCGCAGCTGCTTAACTTGAATTAGCAACGGTTGGGCGCTTGACTGGCAAAAGAATTAGGGGGAATTTATGATCAGTTTCCAGACAGGATTGCAATGAAACCGAAACAAGAGTTAGAAAAAGCCTTCCCTCTCTCTCTTACAGAGCTTACAGAGTACAGAATAACAGAGCTGGAAGGGACCTTGGAGGTCTTCTAGTCCAACCCCTTGCTCAGGCAAGAAACCCTACACCACTTCAGATAAGTGGTTGTCCAACATCTTCTTAAAAACTTGCAGTGTTGGAGCATTCACAAGTTCTGGAGGCAAGTTGTTCCACTGATTAATTGTTCTCACTGTCAGGAAATTCCTCCTCAGTTCTAAGTTGCTTCTCTCCTTGATTAGTTTCCACTCATTGCTTCTTGTCCTGCCCTCAGGTGCTTTGGAGAATAGTTTGACTCCCTCTTCTTTGTGGCAACCCCTGAAATATTGGAAGACTGCTATCATGTCTCCCCTGCTCCTTCTTTGCATTAAACTAGATCTAGTTAAATAGGCGATGATAGACACCTCAATTTCACCCATTCTTTTCTATCCAGCCTTGTCTTTCCAGACGGTCACAAAGAGAGCAAGAGAGGGAGAGAACAGGACTGTAAAAGATAGGCTGACTTTCATCCAGGTGCAGATGTTGGCAAATGAACTTCTTCCTTTGACCTGGATTTCTGAACTCACGCATGCATACACAACAGTCCTCGGTGATGCTTCATTTAACACACACACACACCCATCCCAAATGGCAGACTCATCAAATTTATTATGATTCAGGAGGGGGGGGTGGGGAAAGGATTGTGTTCAAAAACGCCTGGCGTTTCAAAAATAGTAAATTGGGTGGTGGCATCTCACGACCTTCTTCTTAAAGCAATCTTAAAGAGATCAAAGGAAGCCATGGGACTAGCCAAGTCGTAGCCTGAAGACTTCTTGAAATATGAAAGCTGCTCCAATCCAATGAAGATTAACCCTTCATACAAATGGGATCTCTTTCTCGGTCATGATCTGAATGCCACCGTACCTACTTTCGGTGCGCCGTTCAGATTGTTGTGATCGCCATCATAAAACACACCAAGTTGGGATGATCTGAAGACATCTCATCCAATGGTCAATACAATTGGGTCCTTACACATCGCAACCTTCTTTTTTGTGCGGACTAATTCATTCACTCTGGAGAGAATCTAGTACCACTCTACTCTATCAATTCCCTTTTTGAGGGACAATCAAGATTTTCTTGTGGTACATTGGTCCCATTCAATCCTTCCTCCAGAACTAAGAGACCGGCCCCAAAACTCAAATTCTGTTACTACCCTGTTACAAATTTAACTTCGGGAACTCTCAAAACAAGCTTCAGTGTCATTCACTACCTCATAGTTAGTTGAACAAACTGGGGCGCAACCCTAAATCACGGTTTGTAAGCAATGGCTGACTTTATACGACATGCTCAATCCCAACCAGATTATGGTTTAGGGATGCTTTATGAATTTTACTTCTCTTCGCCCATCTCATTGACACTGGCTTGATGACTTTAATATGGCGATAATACATGTTTTCCTCAACATACAACTGTAATGGAGCCTGCCCGTTAAGGTCATAAATTGTGACTGTCGTAAATTGAGTCGATCACAAAACCGATCTCTGTTTTTTGGGGGGCAGTCTATCTCCGTTTCAAAGCCAAAGAGCCAGCGCTATCTGAAGACGTCTCCGTGGTCATGTGGCTGGCATGACTCAATGCTGAAAGTGCATGGAGCGCTGTTCCCTTCCCACCAAAGGCGGTCCCTATTTTTCTACTTGCATTTTTTATGTGCTTTCGAACTGCTAGGTTGGCAAAAGCTGGGACAAGTCACGGGAGCTCCCCCCGTTACGCGGCACTCGGGATTTGAACTGCCGACCTTTCTGATCGACAAGCTCAGCGTCTTAGCCACTGAGCCACGCCGTCCCTCTGTGTGTGTGTGTGTGTGTGTGTCCGTTCACCCCTTAATTATATCCAATTTATGCCAATGGCTTCAAATGCCTATTTTTGAAACTTTAGAAACAAAGACACAGGACTAGTTAAAGAGTTTTTGCGGATACTTTTTTCAACATTTAAAAAAAGGGAAAAGAGAGAGAGCGAGAGAGAAATATGCCCTTAATGCTCCTTTCCATCCATTATTCAGCATCTCCAAGCCGATAATGAGATCTAAAACCGACCTTTAGGGCTTTTTTTCCCCCTCCTGAGTTTTTACCTTTGATCTAAAAAACATCATTAGCTCCCTGCCTTCTTATGCAAGGCGGTAGTTTGCTCTCAGCTCTGCTTTCCTTGTGGCCGTAGAGCCCGGGATGACATTCGGAGACAAGGAAAAATCCAGATTTGAGGGGGGGGGGGGGAAATCCAGATTCATCCCCACCTTCTCCATCTTCATTCCATGCATGGAGAAACCTCCTGGAATTCAAGAAGGAATGCATAAACAGTTTTGGACACTTTGATACGAAAGAAAGAAAGAAAGAAAGAAAGAAAGAAAGAAAGAAAGAAAGAAAGAAAGAAAGAAAGAAAGAAAGAAAGAAAGAAAGATGTTGAGATTCTAGAAAGAGTGCAGAGAAGAGCAACAAAGATGATTAGGGGACTGGAGGCTAAACATATGAAGAACGATTGCAAGAACAGGAAATAAAAGAGGAGCGAAAGGGGAGGGGAGTTTGCAGGAGACAATTAGTTCGCTTCATTGGTTCGTGACACTCCGAGACTCCTGGCCAGGTTCTGCAGATGTCAGCCTGTCAGCCCTCCAAGCCAGATAAGGTCTGTGACTGTAAATCCTCCCTCGAAAGACTTTGCTGGATGTGAATGAACAAAATTCACAGCAAATTAACAAAAGGGTTTTTTTGTCGGGACAAGGAGTTTGCTTCATGCTCTCGGGAAGCCTCGGCCACAACACTTCCAATATCTCAGGGGCTGCCCCAAAGAAGAGAGAGTCTACCTATTTTCCAAACTGAAGGCAGGACAAGAAAGAATGGATGGAAATTAATCAAGGAGAGAAGCAACCTAGAACTAAGGAGACGTTTCCTGACAGGGAGGACAATTAACCCCTGGAACCGCTTGCCACCAGAAGTTGTGGCCGCTCCATCATTGGAGGCTTTGAAGAGACTGCCATTTGTTTGAAATGGTGTAGATTCACCCTTGTTGGATTGACCAATCCATATCTTAGACCAATCCATATCCTAGGAGATGACCAGGCTGAGCCTGAAGGAGGGGTCAAACACGTTGCCTTCGGAAGTTGCAGGAGCTTCATCCCTGGAGGCTTTCAAGAAGAGACTGGACTGCTCTCAGTCAGGAATTCTGTAGGGTCTCCTGCTTGGGAGGGGGGTTGGACTAGATGACCCAGAAGGTCCCTTCGAACTCTCTGTTATTCTTGTGTTCCAGGTTCTCGCTCCCTGCTCTTACCTGGACACCTTCAACGTAGCGTCACAGCGGTGATGTCTAGACCAGCCAATTCATACCCTTCTTCCTTTTATCATCCCTCCAGCTTGTAACTTTTATAGATCTATTTGCAAGACAGTTGTGAAATCAAGAGCTCTGCGGTGATTTATAAAGCAGTTGACAAAACAGCGGGATTATTTTTAATTAAAAAGGTTCCAGCGGAGCCGATGAGCTCCTCCACACCAAAGGGGGGGGGGGAAGCCAAAACAAAACAAACATTTTCACGCTCAGGTGTGTGTTTGTGTACATACACACACACACACACATTCCACTTCTGGGCATTTGTAAAGCGTCCTCTTACACCTCACACTAGCTGTGAGTCGCAGCTGCCATCCGGAAGCTCATTCAACAAACTTGGTTGGCATGCTGTTACTTTGCAATTCATAAAACCATGGCGGTTGGCTTTACGTAGCGTGCAAACTCACCCAGTGTCCGGTATAGATAGACCTTGACTTACAACCTTTCGTATCTAGAAAAAAAGTGACTTATGGCCGATTTTTGCATTGTTGGGGGTACGAGATCAAAATTCGGACACTCAGCAACCGGCTCATACTTACGACGGTCACAATGTCCTGGGGTCACGTGATCCCCCTTTTGCGACCTTCTGACAAGCAACGTCTACGGAGAAGACAGATTCACAACCGGGCCCACTGACTTAACCCCTGCAGCGGTTCGCTTAACCACTGTGGCAAGAAAGGTCATAAAATGGAGCAAAGCTCACTTAACAAGTGCTTCACTCAACAACGGTTAATTGGGACCGCAGGTTCGAGGACTATATATCATGAATTCACCGATAAACCGTGACGGATGCTAAGCGTGAAATTTGTTATTCCACACATCACCACCCCGCCTCTTTGTGTGCATTTTTAGTTTGTACTTCTCATTCCGTGTCGAAATGTTCTCTCCCTCGGCACACTGACAATATATCTGCTGAGAAACAAAACTCCGTACTGGCAACAAGAAAGGCATCCAGCCAGGAAACACACAGCTCCATTCAGTTGCCCAGCCGCCATCCCGCAAAGGATTACAGAGTCATTAAAAAAGGATGATTCCTCGTCAAAAATGTTCCTTTTTCTTTAAGATGGAAGATGGTTTTAATCCAAACTAATAAAGATGATTAAAAATAGAGAAAGTCATGATTTAAAAAAAAACAAAAAACCAACTCACCCACTATCTTTCATTTAACTCAATCACGAAGAGGGAAGTTACGGCACACTACAAGTGGTGATTCCAGTAAATAAACAATGCAAAAGAAAACCAAATTTGGACAACTTCCCAAACTTATATTCTGGACACTACGACCAACATGGAAGCATTATTTTCAGTAGCTTTTGAGAGTTTCTCATTATTATTATTAATTCTTTATGAAAGGACTATTATTATCATCATTACTGGCATAGCCCATCTCTCACTATGGCAACTTTAGGAGTTGATATCTACACACACACACACACACACAAACACACACGCACACAAACACGCACGCACACACACACAATTTTCCAGCCCCACCTTCATCTTTAGACACTAATTAATGAGGAAGTGAGGGGACTCTGATTATTCCTATCGTGGCCATATTTAAATTCAGGAATCCAGCCCAGGTTATTGATTCTTAAAATGCATCAGAAAGTCTGCTTTAAGCCAACGCAAGTCATTTATCCACCCAGGCAATTCTGTCAGCTCAATTGACTGGGGGGGGGGGATAAGACCTCTTAAGCATCTTCCCCGACCCTGCTCTACCTTCTTGCAAAGCCATCTCTGACCATCTTCTTTGGGATCAGGGATATTATGGAATGACATGACACACAACACAATAACCAGGCTTGGAAGGGACCTCGGAGGTCTTCTAGTCGTCCAACTCAGGCAGGAAACCCTCTACCGTTTCAGACAAATGCTTGTCCAATCTCTTCTTAAAAGCTTCCAGGGTTGCAGCATTCACAACTTCTGGAGGCAAGTCTTTCCATTGATTAATTATCCTCACCGTCGGGAAATTTCTTCTTAATTCCAGGTTGCTTCTCTCCTTGATGAGTTTCCACCCATTGCTTCTTGTTCTGCCCTCAGGTGCTTTGGAAAATAGATATACCTTAGATATCGGAAGACTGCTATCCTTCTCTTCACTAGACCAGACATACCCAGTTCCTGCAACCGTTCTTCATATGTTTTAGCCTCCGGTCCCCTAATCCTCTTTGTTGCTCTTCTCTGCACTCTTTCCAGGGTCTCAAAATCTTTTTGTTTTTTTAACATCGTGGCAACAAGAACTGGACGCAATATTCTAAGTGTGGTCTTACCAAGGCATTGTAAAGTGCTATCAACACTTCCCGTGAGGTAGAAAAGAGGATCAGGGGGACATAATAGAACCATCTCTAAGTGACTCATTGTATGGGTGTCAAAGCCAACTGGAGACCGTTGCACAAACGTCAGTCAAAGAAGCAGAGTGGCAAAGTTTGACGGTTGCCCAATGCCCAGAGTGGGTGAGCTCTTGGACGGCCTAGCCAAGTATCTACCCTCTTCGGATGGAATCAAGGATGTTGGCCCATCTCACTAGAAAACCAAACCAAAGAGAAAGCAATGTGGAGGTTTTTAAGAAGAGACCGCACAGCCATTTGCCAGGAATGGTGTAGGGTCTCCTGCTTGAGCAGAGGGTAGGACTAGAAGACCTCCAAGGTCCCTTCCAGCCTAATGATTCTATGTTCTAAACAACGTTTCTCCTCTTGTTGGTGCTCCATCCCTGGAGTTTCTGGACAGCCATTGATCCAGAACGATATCATAAGGTCTCCTGCTTGAGCAGGGGAGGGGGGTTGGATTAGAAGACCCCCCAAGTCCCTTCCAACACTGTTATTTGATTATTCTTTCAATTTACAAGAATGGCATTTTGGTCAACGTGGGGCAGCTGTTACTTTCCTGAGGTTAACAAATCAAATTCAATCCGATGACCTACTCATTTACAGTAAGAGCTGGGAAGGACACCTACATCGCTTAAAACAAACCATTGAGTAGCCAGGGCTCCCCCTATGCCCGGAGAAATGCCATCTAGGTTACCAGGAAATTGAGAATTCAACTGATTCCTTCAGCAAAAGAACAAGGTTCTCCTCCCACGGACAGGGGGTTGGACTAAATGACCTCCAAGGTCCTTCCCAGCCCTGAGATTCTATGTTTCTATCCCACATTCCCCCAGATGCAAAGGAGAATTTTCTTGGTATGAAATCCCCCGGCATAATGCCGTGTGCAATTCTTCACAAAGGTTCGTGCCCGGTTGAGGATGTGAATCAACCTGGATCCTTTCACACCTGACCCAGGTATTCTACCCATGAAAAAGACACAAAGACGCACCCTCAACATTGTAGAGCTTCTTCCCGAAAAAGCTGTTTTCGCACACACCTTTGACTCAAAGGAGAACTTTCGGCATGGAGAACACATTTTGCACCAAAACTAGAAATGCCAAGGATCGGATTCAGACTGGACATCCAACTCTCCCGCCCCACCGCCTTGACCGCATAAGGCACACTTTCAACAGCACAGCTATTCCATGTTTGAAAATTCACTTCTCTCTCTGGTCTGTCTCACCTTCACTGGTATTGTCCGTCTCCAAGAAGGGAGAACAACCAGCGTCCCTTTGTTGTAAGGCCAGACCAGGGCTCAGCAACCCGCATGTGGCTCTTTCACCCCTCTGCTGCGGCTCCCTGTCACTCAAAATATGCGTCACAGTCCGACACTGTGCGACACCCGCTGGCATGCAATTTATTGAGCTTTTCAACCCCAGGTAGGCCAACCACGGATAAATCCAAGAAAAGGAAAGTTTCAGAATGTTTAATTCAACTATCTATGCTAGTTTTGTAGCCGCTCAGGCACGGGAAGGGTTTTGTGGCTTTTCTTTTCTGTGGGAAACGGGTCCAAATGGCTCTTGGAGTGTTTAAGGTTGGCGATCCCTGGGCCAGATCACACCCCAAACTGACGCCGACACTCGACAGAAGCGACTCATCGCTGTTCAAACCGCTTCCTTCCCACTCGCGTCCGTGGGCGGAAACGTCAACTGCCTTTTTGAGGTGCTGCGTTGGGCGGCAACCCAGACCACGGGAGCACTGCGAATGCTTACTTCCGTGCCGCGAGCCGCGAACGAGGCGTTAAAATGAAGAAGGTCTACTTACGTGCGTGCAAAACCGCTCGGGAGGATCCCCGCAGGTGATGCCGGAAGGTTCCACCCGGACCGTGGCGAAATCTTTCATGGCCGTCGCTTTGGGCTGGCAAGCGTAAAACTCCCACATGGGTCCATTGTCCGTGGTGACCCAGGATTTGCAGATGTCATACTGTCCCATGACCAGAGGAAGACAATGCAATAAGATTGCCACGTGGTGAAGCATGGCAGAGGCAGCCAAGCAGGAGGGATCCCGGAATCGTGAGCGAGTCAGAGACCAGCTTCTTTGGGGGAATGTTGTGGCTCAGCATGAAAGCTTCCCTCTCAAAACCGACCTTAGAGAGGTCCAGTTGAAAAGCAAGAGGAGGGCATTCTCTATCTTTCCTCCTTAGCCATGGGGAGCAGCCCTCCCGAGGGCCCCGCTTTCCCGACTGATCGGCTGTCAAGTCTTGCTCCACTTCATCCTCTCCTTGTGTCAGCTAAGCAGTCTCGGGATGCAGAGGTAGCCAGAGGTGACTCTCTCCGATCAATCGAGGGAGCTATCAAATTTTCATTTTGCGATGAAATCTGACCAGTCGAGGGCAGCGGGGGTAGGACATATATGAGAAAGAGAGAGAGAGAGAGAGAGAGAGAGAGAGAGAAAGAAAGAGAGGCACAGAGGAAGGGAAGGAGGAGAAGAGGAGAAGAAGAAGAAAAGAGGAGAATGAGGAGAAGGAAGAAGGAGAAGAGAAGGAGAAGAAGAAAAGAGCAGTAAGACGAGGAGAAGGAAGAAGAAGAAGAGGAAAAGGAGGAAGAGGAGGAGGAGAAGAAAAAAGTAGGAGGAGGAGAAGAAGAAAAGAGCAGGAGGACGAGGAGAAGGAAGAAGAGGAGGAGGAGGGTGTGTCTGTGTGAAGAAGAAGCTTAAAAAGTTACAGGATTGAGTACAGTTTTCATTCACACCTGGTGCTAATGGCTACGCAGCATCAAGCTGCCAAGTGCTTCTTTTCACCTTCTTTAAGGAAAAGAACATTTGAGGCTAAAAAGAAGAAGAAGAAGAAAATAGAACGCGTGCCTCACATCTCCCCCTCCCTGGAAGAGAGTCTCTTGACCAATAAAGTTTAAGAAGACAATTTTCAGCCTCTGGGTTGGTTTGTTGTTGTTGTTGTTGTCATCGTCGTTGCTTGCTTTTTAAAAAAAAGAATCATTCATGAATTTGGTGCTCCTTCCTCCTTTTTCCTCTCTTCCTCCTCCTCCTCCTTTTTCAGGAAATGGGAGACGGCGTTAGTAGAAAACGTCCCCTGCTGTCACACCCTTCAGCGCATCATCGGCCTCCAAAGCATGTCCAGCTTTCCCAAGATGCTCCAAGGGAGAACGAAACTCACTCCTTTGGCACTGCAGTCTGCAACAGAGATGTTTAAAAGAAGAAGAAGAAGACGTCAGATGAGCTGGTGGGTGGGTGGGTGGGGGAATAAAGTTTTGTATCAGCAAAAGACAGAGGAAGAGAAGCATTAAAAGAGATCAACTTCGCAGAAACAGGCTTCTCGTGTTACAAGAAAGGACGGGTGTGCTATAAAAAGAGCAGGAATGCGTATATATATATAGTATTTGTACTGATAAATAAATAAAGGGAGACTAGTTTAGATCTATTTCGAGCTAATTAGCTCTCATCAGCTAGCCATACCCTTACTGGGATTTGAACCTATTTATTTATCAGTACAAATACAACACAAATATAAAAAGGCAACATTAAAAATAAAAATATGGTTTTCTGCCTGCATGGTCTTCTGCGATGAGCCGAAGGACAGAAAGAGGGAGTAGTGACCTTCCTCCCATATTTAGGCATACCAGGGGTTGTAACACAAATATATATATATATATATATATATATATATATATATATATATATATATATATATATATATATATATATATATATATATATATATATATATATATATATATATATATATATATATTCCTGCTTTTTTTCTCTTTCTCCTGTTAAATCCATGTCACGTTGTAATCTACAGAACGATGACAAAACCAGAGTTGGTGCCATAGATAGATAGATAGATAGATAGATAGATAGATAGATAGATAGATAGACAGATAGATAGATATAAATAGAAAAGGGGGAGAGAGAAAAGAGAGAGGAGAGAGAGAAAGAAAGAGAGAGGAGAGAGAAGAGAGAGAGAAAAGAGAGAGAGAAAGAGAGGAGAGAGAGAGAGGAGATAGAAAGAGAGAAAAGAGAGAGAAAAAAAGAGAGAGGAGAGATAGAAAAGAGAGAGAGAAAGAGAGAGAGAAAAACACAAGAATAAGCAGGAATCCAGCAAGGGGATGAGCAGAAGCCTTCGGAAATCAAACCCCGATAAATAATGTATCCCACAACTGAAAATTCAGCCCAGCCTCTGCCAAGGAAGATTCATCTGGACCACAGAAAAAAGCAGCAGCAAGCAATTTGAAAGATTCATGAGGATCCCCTCCCCCCCAAAAAAAATCCCCAGAAGGAACTGTCACTTTTCTCTCCTTGGCATCTGGGAGAGAAAGATCCCAGTTCCCAGAGTCTGCTTTGCTCCATTTGCAAACTCTGCCACAGACAGGGACACCCCCCCACCCCTTGCAAACCTTTCCGCTCCTGATCAGGAAGCCAAAGACCACTCCCAATTGCTTGGCCAATATATATTTCCTTGCTCGGTTTTTGCAAAGTGGCACCGTGCCTTCCAAAGACGCCAACTGTCTTAAAACATCACCTCTTTCCTCTTAAATCTCCTCTCTCCGGGAAAGTCCATTCTTTCTGCTTCCCTTTTCTTCTTCTTTTTCTTTAAAAAAAGAAGGAAAGTAAGAAAGGTGAAAGGCCAACTGTGGTCCAGATCTGCAGGTGGCCCCTTGTCTTCCAGCTCATTTGAGGGCTAAATCTCCCAGCTTCTCCAGTCGAAATAATCTCCCCGTTAAAAAGCGAGACCTGGTTACTATTTTTGAACTCAAGATTAAGCTGGAGAGGGGGGTGGGGTGGGGGAAGCTGGGACGAAGCCACGAAGAAGAATGCAAGAAGGATGCAAAAAGGAGGTTATCAACCCCCCCCTTTCCTTCCTTCCTGACATCAGATCTGATTTTCGCCATCAAGCCGTCTCCCCTTAACGTCGCTTCCTTACCCCATCGGATTTGTCACCCGGTAATTCTGACATTAATCACCGAAAAGACGTCGCATCTCGAGGCCAGGCCGTCACAAGCCCACTGGGGGGCCTTCGGGGAGACATCTGTCATGTTATTTGCGAAGAGCCGATGGCCTTGGCGAAGAGAGCGAATATCCAGGACAAAAAAAAACTCTCTCTCTTGAATCTGCAAATTTTAGCCTTTTAGCCCCTCATGGATATTTCATAGAAGTTGCTTCCCGCTGCTGTGCAAAAATTATTATTATGATCCCCGCACAACGCTCTGCCGATGTTTAGGAGTCGTTTCCTTCCCGCACGAGGATAAATCTTGATTATTAAGAAAAGTCCACTTCCTACCAAGAAACGGAATCAATGTCTTGATTTTCTTTTAAGAGTCCAAGGAGGCCATCGGAGACTAGAGGCTCGCCTCACAAAATTAGATTTTTATCTGGGTATCTGGATTGAGCTCCCTTGTCCTCGCTTATTGGATTAAGCATGCTTTTGAAATGGAGAGGAAACACCAGCGGTCACAGCATCCTACTGGGGAATTAAGCAATCAACGGCGCGCTTGGCAATTAAATGCAACGTCCCCCAGAAAACACACATAAAGAAAGAGAGAAAAGAGAAGGAGTGAACTTAGCCAGGAAGGAAACTGTACAAGAATATCGCTTTGCTGTTTGGAAAGTCAGCAATCAAATCCTTGACCATTCTTGTTTTCACCTGTTATTTTTGCTGGAAGTTGCAAGACTGAAATGGCTTGAAGGGGAAATTGCATTGTCCAGGAAAAAAAAAAACAACCACCAAACATGCTCTTAATACCAGAGGTAGGTTGTTCCCAAGCATTTTAAGATGCCTTTCTTCAAACCCATCGCCCTAATCCAAAGGATGTTTTAAGAAGAAAGAAGAAAGAGAGAAAGATATTCCTGGAATAACTTCCCTTAACCTGGAAATCAAGGCAGGAGGCTATGAAATATTTGGAGTTGAGGTTGTCCTTGAAAGTTTTGGGAAGGGAAGAAGTTGCAGTGCACAGGTCAAAAAACAAACAAAACAAACCTACAAAAAAAAAAAAACCCAAGAGATGACATTTCACAAAGTCGGATGGATTCAGATGTCCTGTTTTGTCAACCCCTTGTCAAGCAAATCTACTTGGCAGGCAGGGGCCTTGCAATTTTGCAAATCACCAAGCAACATAATACCTCATTCCTGGGCACAGTGACTCCCGAGTAAGTCAAACTAGAAAGAGGGTATTTTCAACCCTCTTAAGTTTACCAGCGGAGATTAGAAAATATATATATATATATTCTTCTACAGCCTTGCCTGGATATATATATATATTTATCCTATATAGATAAATATCCAGGCAGGACTGAGCTGCTTTCCAAAGGAGTAGAATGAAATGATCTAATCCAGGGCAAGCAGATCCATACCAAAATAAGCAGGGAGAAAAGTGATTCAGCTAGTACATTTTAGTCACATACACAACAGAAACACACACACATAGGGGGGAGGAGAGAGAGGGAGAGAGAGGGAGAGAGAGAGAGAGAGAGAGAGAGAGAGAGAGTGAGTGAGTATCATGCAGGATGCCAAGAACATAGAAAGAAATCTCTGGGGTTGTTATTCATTTCCTGTTAGAAGATCTCTCTGCTTCTCTCTGTTAATAATCATAATATTAAAATCAGATTAATGTATGGTGCGTTCTTTTCCTCGCCGCCGCCCCCCCTTTTTTAAAGGACAGAGTGAATCTGGAGAGAGAGAGAAGGCTGTTTGGGAAGAGAAAGAGGCCAGGAGAAGGATTTGGTAGGGCTGGGGGAAGAGGAGAGTACAGGAAAGATTTGGGCCGGGGTAGGAAGAAAAATTCAAATTGATGCAAATTTGTTAGGAAAGCTTCAGAGGAGCCCAAGAGAAGCTTTAGCCAAAGGAGAGAAGGAAGGAAAGATAGATAGAAAGAGAAAGAAAGAGAAGGAAGGAAGGATAGGTATATAGGTAGGTAGGTAGGTAGGTAGGTAGGTAGGTAGGTAGGTAGGTAGATAGAGATAGATAGATAGATAGATAGATAGATAGATAGATAGATAGATAGAGGAAGGAAGGAAGGCTAAATAGATAGATAGATAGATAGATAGATAGATAGATAGATAGATAGATGATAGATAGATAGATAGATAGATAGATGATAGATAGATAGATAGATAGATAGATAGATAGATAGATAGATAGATAGAAGAAGGAAGGAAAGCAAGGAAGGAAGCAAGGAAGGATGGATAGATAGATAGATAGATAGATGAAGGAAGTAAAGAAGGAAGGAAAGAAGGACAGATAGATAGATAGATGAAAGAAGGAAGGGAAGGAAGGATGGATGGATGGATGGAGGGAGGAAGGAAGGAAAAGGGAGGGAGGGAGGGAGGGAGGAAAGAAAAGGGAAAGGACGACAAGGAAGATGATGGTGCACAAATCCGCGTGGAAATCTGGAACGCGGGATGCAGAGCGTCCCCTTCCTCGTATTTTGGTGCCATTGTAAAGATTCCCACGCGCAAATTGGTAACACACTAGCCCCCCCGCCCCACACCGTAAGCGTCCCCTTCGCAGAAATCAGGTTGTCGCTAACTTTCCCCCCCTCCCCTCAGCCACCTCCTTCTTGCCCGGGCCAAGCCGGCCAGCCGCAGGGACGGCTGCGGACTTTTCCCCGCGCCGGAGCTGGGGGAGAGCCCGAGAGGAGCCCAAAGGGAATCTCCGCGCTACTCACCAGGAACGGGCAGGCGCTCGGCTCCAGACGGGTAGGCGGCGCGCGGGATGGGATGGAGACCCCCACTCCCGCCCCGCCCTGCAAGAGCGGGACGGGTGCCAGGAAGAGAGGGGGCGCCGCGGAAGAGGGATGCACCTCGTACCCCCGCCGGCACCCACGTTTCTGGCCAATGGGCCTTTCTCCAGGCTTCCCCCCCCTCTCCGGCGAAGTTGGGGAAGGGGGTAACTGCGGTGGAGAAAGGGGGGGGGAGAAGCGATGGAGAATGGGCAAGGCAAAAAAAGGAAGGAAACCTTGCCTCCCGTCCTCCTCTCTCTCGTTCCTTTCTTTCCCCCCTCTTCTTCTCTCCTTTCTTCCCTTCTCCTTCCCTTTTTTCTTTCCTTCCTTCTTTCCCTCCTGGGTTCTTTCCTTCCTTCCTTTTCCTTCTTCTTCCTTTGCTTACTTGCCTTGTCTTTTTCTCTTTTATCTCTCCATTCTTTCTCTTTCCTCCCTCCCTTTCTCTCTCTTTCCTTCTCTCCCCTTCCCTTCTTCCCTTCCTTCGTTCACTTTCCTCCCCCTCTTCTCTCTCTTTCCTTCTCTCTCTCCCTCCCTCGTTCTCCCTTTTCCTTCTTCCCTTCCTTCTTTCGCTTTCCTCCCCCTCTTCTCTCTCTCTTCTTCTCTCTCCCTCCCTCCCTCGTCTTTTCCTCTTTCTTCCCCTTTCCTTCTTCCCTCACTTTCTTACTTTTTCTCCTCCCTCTCCCTCCTTCTCCTTCCCTCCGTCTCCCTCGCTCGCTCTCCGCCTTCCCAAAGTATAAAAGGAGGGGAGGGGGCAGAGGTCTGCGGGGAGGGGGCAGTGGGGCAGGCGCGGAGGGCGGCGATCAACTTTCCTCCTGCTCGGAAGAAACGCCCCGCGGGAGGGTCCCGATGACCCGCATCCCCCCCTCCCCAAACCCGCCCGGAGCCCCCTCCCCAACCCCGAGAGGGGCTCAGCCTGCGGGTGGGTGGGATGCTCAAGGGCGCCGCCGCAGGGGCGACGTCCTGCCGGTCTCCCCAAGTTCAGGCGCCGCCGAGGGGACCCGCCGCCCCGCTGCCCATCCCGCCGCCCTGCCTGCCCGGGGCTGCGCAACTTCCTCCGCGGGCACCGAGCACAGCCCGGCCGCGGCCATCCCGCGGGTCGGGCGCTCTTAAAGGAGCAGCGCGGAGGATGCCCGGCCGCGCAAGGCGGAGCACGGGCGGGGCGTCCGAGGCAGCCGCTGCAGGGCGGGGGGGGGGCAGGGGGGATGCTGAGGGGTAGGAAGTGGGACGGGGCGGGGGGGGGGAAGAGAGAGAAGCAAGACTGGGTGGAAGGAGGGAGGGGGGAGAAGTGACCGGGAGGAAGGGGAGCTCTCAGGATTTGGGGTGTATCGGGGAGCTTTCTTTCTTTCTTTCTTTCCTTCTTTCCTTCTTTCTCTCTCTTTTTTCCTTCCTTCTCTCTGATGTTTCCCTTCCTCCCTCCTTCCCCCCCTCTCTCCTTCACCCTTTCCCTTTCTTCCTTACTTCCTTCCCTCTCCCTCCCTCCCTCCTGATGCTTCCCTCCCTCCCTTCCTTTCTCCCTTCCTCCCCCTCTCTCTCTTTCACCCTTTTCCTTCCTTCCTTTTTTCTTATCATTTTTCTCTTTCTGGGTCTTCCCCTTTCCCTCTCTCCCTCGTGCCCTCCCTTTCTCCTTTCCTCCCTCTCTCTCCTTCACCCTTTTCCTTCCTTCCTTCCTTCCTTCTTTCTTTCCCTCTCAGCATTTCTCTCTTTTTATCTCAGTCTTCCTTTCCCCCTCCTTCCCTCCCTCCTTCCCACCATCATTTAGGAATATTGAATTGCCAGACTCAAAAACAATTTCCCTTCCCATTGGTGTGTGTGTGTGTGTGTGTGTGTCAAATTCATAGGGAACGCTGGAATTCTGTTGAAAGTTGCCAAAGTTGAGAAATCCTGATCTGGTGACCTTGGTCTCGCCCAACTCCACCACTGTTAAGCAGTGACAGATTCGTCAGATGGGGGGAAATGGACACTAAATGAACCAACTGCCTCTGCAGCCTGAGTGCTCCTGTAGAGCAGCCCAAAGGGGCCATAGGCACAGCTGACCTTGGAGAAGGAAGGAAGGAACTTCGAAGAAGAACGCAGAAAAGAGATTGCAAAGCCCCGGAGAGGAGGAAGGAGGAGGGAGAAAGTCCAAAAGATCCCTGCTTTGCTTTTGCAGGCTTTCAAGACTCTGCTATTAGACCGTATCGCTATAAAGTCATATTCCTGGAATCCCTGTGTTATATCTTGGCCAGGCCCATCTCAGAAGGCTGATCAATGCTCCCATAAACAAAGGATGAAAGAGGGAAGGAGGGAGGGAGAGACAGAAATGGATCAAGAGAGATAGATGGAGGGATAGACGGAGGGATAAAGATTGATGATAGAATGAGAGAGAGAGACAGACAGACACAGAACGAGAGGGAGAGAGAGAGACATGGATAGAGATGGATAAATGGAAACGAGTGGATGGATGGATAGAGATAGAAGACCGAGCAATACGATAGACAGACAGATATATTGTAGAGCAAAAGAGAGACATGGATGGATAGAGATGGATAAATGGATGGATGGATAGAGATAGAAGATAGAACAATATGATAGATAGATACAGAATGAGAGAGAAGACATGGATAGAGAGAGATGAATAAATGGAGCTGGGTGGATGGATGGATAGAGATAGAAGAACAATCTGATAGACGGACAGACAGATATATCGTAGAGCGAAAGAGAGACATGGATGGAGAGAGATGGATAAATGGATGGATAGATGGATGGGTGGTTAGAGATAGAATATAGGATAGACAGACAGACAGACAGATAGATAGATGATCGATATAGATAGATAGATTGATAGATAATAGATAGACAGACAGACAGACAAGGTATGTGTACCATAGTCTATTGAGGACAAAAGAAGAAGGGGACAACAGAGAAGGAGGTGGCTGGATGGAGTCACCAAAACAGCTGGCGTGAGCTTAAATGAACTCCAGAGGATGGTAGTGGACAGGAAGGCCTGGAGGAACGTTGTCCATGCGGTCGTGATGGGTAGGAGACAACTTTGCAACTAACAACGACAACATGGATGGAGAGAGAGAGAGAGAGAGAGAGACGGATGGATGATTGGCTAGATAGGTCTCCAAATCTTGATCACATGACCTTGGGGGAAGCTACAACAGTTGTAAGTAGGAGGGCCAGTCATGCCACTTTTCCCAGAGCCCTCCTAACTTCAAACAGTTGCTAAACAAATGGCCGTACGTCGAGGATCTACCTGTACAATAAATAAGCCCAAAGCATCTACAGGCTACTTAAAAGAAATCGAAACTGATCCATCAATTACTCGCTTATCAACCGGATCTCAAAATAGTTGTCGAGGTGGGAAGCAGGCGGCAGTTTTATTGATTAAACAGCATAATTGTATGGTTAATGTCCCTGCTGCGACCCGTACATGACTCGGTCACGCAAGAGTGATTGTTATCATTCTCATTCTGTGCACAAATTCTTCTTGGCAACGTCCATCAATTTAAAACAAGGGCTGTGGAATAAAAACCACGAAATCGTGCCATAAACTATTCTCGCATTAAAAAAAAACCCAGCAGCACCAGCACGGACTATAAAATACAATCACTTTGCAATTAAATTGCCGTATCACCCACAGAGAGCTGCAGACAATACCATGTGGCTAAAAATTGATAAAACAAGCAGCGGAACGTGGAATTGGGAGGCAGGAGTTACGAGTCCCAGCGTCCCTTCTCTTTGGGGCTGCTGGGATTTGTAGTACAATAATAGGGGTCTCCAGCTAATAAGAACCACCATAAATATCAAGCTCTTGGAATGAAGTCAAAAGGGCTTGGCCCACCCTATTAGTCTACATTCTGTCCCATTTTCTGCTGAGATGTTGGAGAGAGAGAGAGAGAGAGAGAGCTTGTGAAAGTAGTGCTTTAAAAGTCTTTAAAAACACTTTAAAAATAGCCTCTCAGGATGCTTTTCGCAGCCATACGATCCAGGGTCGGTGGGTGAGTAGGGGAGGGGCAAGTACAGCAAGTCCCTATGACCACCGAGCCATGCCCACCAAGTCACATGATCACCGAGCCAAACCCACCCACCCAGCCGGTCTGCCCTACCCCCCAGTCTGAGGGACCGTGAATTGGCTCCCTGTTTAAAAAGTTTGAGGACCCCTGGACTAGATGTACCTAGTTCCTTCAAGGTTCATCGTACAGCGAAAGAACTTGGAAGAAGAGTGCATGGTCATATCTCCAGGGCTACCTCTTCCTCTCCCGCTTCCCACAAATTGCCGGAATAGATGGAATACTTAGCGATTCCTTGGGGAGAAGAAGGTATCCAATATTGCTTACGGAGCAACTGTTTGGGGGGGTGGGGGGAAGCTTCTGGACAGATTCAGACCTAGTCGATCTGCCAAACCAGAATGATAGAGAGTGACCTTCCTTCCCGCCGCCGGGGCTGAATACTAAGTAGCTGGTTGATATAATTTATTCTTGGAAAGACAAATTCTAACTTCAGAGACCAAATTTCAACATGGCGGGGAGTTGTATCGGAGACAAATTCCTTGTGTGTCTAATCACACCTGCCAAAGAAGGTACAGTTAGTCCTTCACTTGGGACCACAATTGAGCCCAAAATTTATGTTGCTAAGCGAGACATTTGTTAAGTGACTTTCGGCCCGTTTTACGATCTTCGGCTTCGAAACGGAGACGAGCACCGCCCCCTAGAGTCGGGAATGACTAGCATATACGTGTGAGGGGATCTTTTACCTTTACAATACCTTCATTCCTTCGACTCATCTGCTTTCTGATTATCCCTTGGGGGAAGAAGCGGAATAGACAGTTGTTCATTATCGCTCCTAGTATTATTATTACTATTATTATTATTTCAGGAACGAGGCAGGGCTGAAAGGAAATGATGTTTGCGATTGTTATGACTGGGGTTTTTCCCCACCTTCTTATACTGCCGAGTAGATCTTTCGGTTATCAAATCTGAAGGGTTTATTTTGGTGTAATAATACGGGAGGGAGAGGAACAGGCAGAGAAAGAAAGCAAGGAGGGGTCCGGGTGGGGGAAACACCCCCCTCCCAACATGTCTACGGTGTCAAGTGAGCTGAGAATTCGTTTTCCACATCAAATTGTCAGCATTTATTCATTCCCGTCGCTCCTTTTGACCCCCCTCTTCAGTAATGGAGCTGTAAAATCTTTTACCTGTCCTCGCTTGGACACCTGCGTTCGGAAACTCTCTGCTTTCAATAAGCACGTGCCGGTAGTTCCCGAACGTACGACGGTTCACTGACTGACCGTTCCGAGCTACAAAGCTACTTGAAAAGAACGACTCGGGGGCCGCTGGTCACACGTATGACCGTTTGCCGCCTCCTCCCCGTGGTCGTGTGATCGAAATCTCATGGCCAGTTGGCCATTGACTTGCCGTTTAGGATGGCGGCAGCGTCCTGGGGTCGTTCTGTGATGTTCGGAAAGCAAAATCAACTGCAGTGATTCACTTAACAACTGTGGTAAGAAAGGTAGTAAAACAGGGCAAAACTAACTCGTTTTAATGTATGCTGATTAATGTACATTTAAAGTGACAATAAAGTTATTCTATTCTATTCCATTCCATTCCATTCTTCTACTCTACTCTACTCTACTCTACTCCACTCCACTCCACTCCACTCCACTCCACTCCATTCCTCTATTCCATTCCATTCTATTCCATTCTATTCTATTCTATTCCATTCCATTCCTCTATTCTATTCTATTCTATTCTATTCCATTCCATTCCTCTATTCTATTCTTTCTATTCCATTCCTCTATTCTATTCTATTCCATTCTATTCTATTCCATTCCATTCCTCTATTCTATTCTATTCTATTCTATTCTATTCTATTCTATTTTATTCTATTTCATTCAGTTCCATTCCGTTCCTCTATTCTATTCTATTCTGTTCCGTTCCATTCCATTCCATTCCTTTATTCTATTCTATTCTATTCTATTCTATTCTATTCTATTCTATTCCATTCCATTCCATTCCATTCCATTCCATTCCTTTCCATTCCTCTATTCTATTCTATTCTATTCTATTCCATTCCATTCCTCTATTCTATTCCATTCCATTCTATTCTTCCATTCCACTCTCTTCTCTCCGTCCATTTCCCTTTCTTCTGTCCCATCCCATCCCATCCCATTCCATCCCGCTTCTTCATTTCTGTGGATACGAGGAAAAGAGATTCGTCCCTAAGTCTATATTGGTGGATGGAGCTTTTGATTACACTTTCATTTTTTATTTTTAGGCACTGATTGAAACCTTTCCCCCCCCTCCCCCCTCCCCAAGAGAAATCCAGGGAAGGCACACACACACAAGCCTACCCATAAAATTTGTCTTTCTCTTGTCTTGTAACTTCCTTGCACCAGAGTCTATTGCATGGCAACTGCGTTCACACTTCTCTATAATAAAAGACTGCAGCAGATGGGCCCACTATTAAAGTCTATCCCCATATTTGCATAATTATTATTCCTGCCAAGATGGAAGAGGGCTGATGCAAACTCAACAGGATTGAGTTTTAAGGATAGGCAGAGGGAGGAGGGTGTGTTTGTGTGTGTAGGGTGGTGGTGAGGTTTAGCCAGCTCCTAGAATTCCCAAATTCTTAAGCTAGGAACTGACAACGTGCCCCAGAGATCTCTCACTTTAACCCCCCACCCTTCCCAAAAACAGCTTCACACAGTCCCAGCTGAGTTTCTTTAATTTCTTTTAAAGAAGATTTTAATTAAAGAACATAATGCATGCCACGCTTTTCTTCTGCAAAGCAAAACACCCGGCTTTTAGCGTCTAGCTGGGTTCCCCGCAAAGAGCCCGAGGCCACATCGAGGCCCCAGCGGGGCCCTTGCTAAAATGAAAATTAGGGAGGGGTTGCAAGCCACAGCTTTGTTTGAAAAAGTTTCCCCCAGGAGGTTCCCCTCTAGGAGAAGAGCAAGCTGAGCTGGAAGGCGGACTTAAATGTGTCAATAGTTTGGAATCACGTTGCCGCGAGCAAGCTAGTTGAATTCCATTGACGCTCATCTGGTGACAGTTTAGCTCTGGTGGCTCATTGGCTACAGGCAGTCCTTGACCTACGATTGAGCCCCCAATGCGTGTTGTTAAGTGAGAATTTTGTTACGTGGGTTTGGCCCCGTTTTACGACCTTTCTTGCCACCGTTGTTCCGTGAATCACGGCAGCTTTTAAGTTGCATAGCTGGCATGGTTGTGAATTGAATCTGGGTCCCCCCGTTGGCTTTGCTTGTCAGAAGGTCACCAAAGGGGCATCACATGATCCCAAGACACCATCAATATCTCTGGCTTCAAAACCACTGCTGATAACTTTGATCATCTTTCATAGGAGCAGAAAGAGAAACTGGGATTTTTCTCCTTCAGATGTGTGCACCTCGTGGAGCCCTACCTACGTAGGAAAAGCGGAGAAGAAGGACACTTCCAATGAAGGTGGTTGAGCTGCAACATCCAACTGAAAGGAGCAGGTCAAAACAACATCTGGAAGAATGTTTATGGGGTTCACCAAGCACCATTGCGAAGGAGAAGAGAACATTGGCGAGATCTGGGTGAGTGGGAGTGAAGTCCTTGGATTAGATCACGTGTTCTTGGGCTTCTTGTAGTTGGTACGTCTTTGAGTTCTTGAGCTTCTTGATGTTCCGCAGGTTGGTTCTTCTGCTGGTGCTTGAGGTTCTTGAGACTGGTTCTTCTTAAGGTTCTTGGTTCTTGGAGTTCTTGAGCTTCTTGATGGTATTTGGGTTGGTTCTTCTACTTGTTCTTAAAATTGGTTCATCTTGAAGTTGTTGGGGTTTGTTCTTGGAGTTCTTTGAGTTGGTTCTTCTGGTGGTTCTTCGGGTTCTTGAGATTGGATCTTCTCGAGGTTGTTGTGGTTGGTTCTTGGAGTTCTTGAGCTTCTTGAGGTTCTTCGGGTTGGTTCTTCTGGTGGTCCTTGAGGTTCTTGAGATTGGATCTTCTTAAGGTTGTTGGGGTTGGTTCTTGGAGTTCTTGAGCTTCTTGAGGTTCTTCGGGTTGGTTCTTCTGGTGGTCCTTGAGGTTCTTGAGATTGGATCTTCTTGAGGTTCATTCTTGAGGTTTTTGCAGTTGGTTGAGCTTTGCGTTCTTGTGCTTCCTGGGATTGGCAGTGGGGGGTTGGTTTGAATTTGTTTTGGGGAAAACAACACATAGCTGTTTCCCTACAGGCGTTCCATTGTCAGGCTAGGCAACATCATCAGTGTTCCCTGGGTGTTGACACAGGGTCGTTCTTCTCTACTGTAGATCAGTTCCTGGATTTGATTTCATGATTCAGTTGGACTTGATGGAGAACCGAACCATCAAAACTTTCCTGTTCTGATCTAAAAATCCAACAGTACCACCACCAGCCACAACCCTGTGGGAAAATGGGAAGGGGGGTTATATGGAGTATGGGTGATGTGTAGCCATAATAACATTCTTTTCTCCGAGTCAAGGACACCTTGCCCTGCAGCTATGATGGTGTGACTGGGAGGCATCTCCAGTTGGGACAGTGCCTGGTTGGATCATGTGATGGACATGTGAACTTTCATTTAGGTGGGGGAAATCTGGAAGCTTTCAGATTTGGGTTTTCCCAGATGTGCCAATATGGGGCATCTCTAATAAAATGGAACTTTGAGAAAACTCGGAGTCGTCTTGCGTTGGGGTTTTAGGCGAGCGGAAGAAATAACTGTTTGAATTAACACGTTTATGGCTGCTGGAATTAAGTGAAGGCAATGTCGAGGAAAGCTCTCGTAAAAGTCCCCATTTCATTTGATGGAGGCAGAGGGAGTTCGCTCACCGAGGCAGCAGGGAGATGGAAAATGAACTGAGGGCATTTCCATATAATTTGCACATTCTCGGGCAATCTACTCAGCGCTTTTCTATTACGCTAGTTTTGACTTGCCATTAAATCTACTTTTCTCTCTCTCTCTCTCTCTCCGATATATAGCCGTGACATCCCTTCCTTTCTGACAGCAAACACTATCCTCTCTTTAACCAGTTAGGGAAGGAAGGGAAAGACTCTTTGAGGGAGGGACAGCTATCAACTTTCACTACAAAGTAGAAAAATGCAGGTGTTTTTTGAGTCCTGTTTGTTCACATTGGATTTGATTGGCGGGGTGGGGGATAAATGAACCAGGAAAGAAAGAAAGAAAGAAAGAAAGAAAGAAAGAAAGAAAGAGGGAGGGAGGGAGGAAAGGAAGGGAGGGAGGGAAGGAAGGAAGGAGGAATGGAAGAAAGGAAGGCAGGAAGGAAGGAAGGAGGAAGGGAAGGAAGGAAGAAGGAAAGGAAGAAAGGAAGGAGGAATGGAGGAAAGAAAGAAAAATGGTTTACGACCATCTGCAGAGGACAAGAAAATCTCAGGGAAGCTATTTTGAAGGTTTTCACGCTTATTCTGATGGTTAGATAGGATCTTACAAATGAGGTTTAAATCATTTCTTTATTAAATGACTTTTATTTAAATCATTTCTTTATTAAATAACTTTCAAATCATTTGTGAGCCAAAGAGTTGGCTAAGAAGATATTTATCAAGAGAGTGTCCTGGTGAAGGGATCAGACTAGAAACTAGGAGACCGTGAGTTCTAGTCTTACCTTAAGCACGGGAAGCCAGCTGGGTGACTTGGGGCCAACCCCCAGGAAAGATTAACCAACGTCTCGCTTAGCCACACAGAAACGTTGGGCTCCCTTGCGGTCGTAAGTCGAGGACCACCGGGAGATTGAAGCAGCGTACTTCTGCTCCAGCAAAGCCATTCTTCCATTCTCCCCTGGAAATTAATCTGGACTCTGTCACAGGCAGGAGGTCGAATTAAACCAAAAAGTCACACCGTTTTTCTTGAGTGGTAACCTTTTACCAAGCAATGATTAGGACACATTTTCAATCCGGTCATTTAAGGAAGACCTTCTGTTGCTTAGCAATTCCCCAGCAAGCCAGGATCCTTTTCAGACATTCACACACCCCCTCCCTCCCTCCCCTCTCCCCCCTTCAGCTCTTTTAAAAGAAATGCACTCCTAAAAAGTGTCCCTGGCATTTGCTCTAAAGAAGAACGTAGCAAATTGTCTATAAAGGGAGCCCTTCGCTTTGCAACGGTTCGTTTAGTGAAAATACTGTTCTGACCTAGGCTTCCTGAGAAAGCATAAATCACCATCTTAGTCCCCCCCCCCAAAAACCCTCTTTTATTTCGACGGCTGTGAATTATAGTCGTTCCCAGTCCGCGAGGCTTCGCAAACAGCCCGTAAGCCAAAGAATGGCGGTGCTTAAATGGAAATTTCACGATGGTAATTTCACCATGGAAGTGTGTTTTTTTCCCCCCTGCCAATCATCCAACCATCGTTGGGGCAGTACAAGGAATCCTTGACTTATGACCGCAATGGAGGTTGTTAAGTGAGACGCTGGTTCCGCGAGTGTCGCTCCATTTTACGACTCTCCTCGCCACCGCTGTTAAGCCAAGCCCCTGCGGGTGTTAAGTTAGTCACACACCATTGTTAAGGCGAATCTGTCGGCTTTTCGGTCGCAAAAGGGGATCACGCAACGCCGGGGACACTGCGACCGTCGAAACTACGAGTCGGTGGCCAAGCGTTTTGAGTTTTGGATCACGTGACCACGGGAATAGTCAGCAAGGGTGACAAAATGGCCCCATTGCTTTTCCCAGTGCCGTGGCAACGTCAAACGGTAACTAAACGAACCGTCGTAAGTCGAGGACCACCCCATAATAAGGACGCTTCACTTTGTTGATGGGCAGGCGACGCTCGGAAGACCCACCCGATGAGTTGGGGGAAGGTGGTTTATGACTTCATCGGATTTGGAAGCTGGTTTATCGTGCAGAATCGTTGGCTTTGGATCGCTGTGAATTTTTCCACCCGCTACTGATCCCATCGAGGGCAGCCTCCTCCCTTCCCATATGCTCAAGATGCCGTTCTTGGCTTCCAGAGGGGAGGAAAAGGGTCGAGATACATTTTTAAATGCTTATTTTGAGAGGGAAACCATGTGCCAAAAATGGCAATCTGTATTTTGATCGAACGTTACTCCGTGTGCACTGAAGAAAAATAGGGAGTAGAAGAAGATCAAAGGGATAGAAGGAAGGAAGGATGTCGGAGGAGGAAGGAAGGAAAGAAGGAGGGAGGAAAGGAAGGAAGGATAGGCGAAAAGGAAGGATGGATAGAGCAGAAGGAAGGAAGGAGAGAAAGAAGGAAGGATGGGTGGATAGGTGAGAAGGAAGGATATGGGAGAAGGAAGGAAGGAAGGAAGGAAGGAAGGAAGGAAGGAAGGATGGATGGATGGGTAGGGGAGAAGGAAGGAAGAATGGATATGGGAGAAGGAAAGGATGGATATGGGAGAAGGAAGGAAGGAAGGAAGGGTGGATGGGTAGGGGAGAAGGAAGGAAGAATGGATATGGGAGAAGGAAAGGATGTATATGGGAGAAGGAAAGGAAGGAAGGAAGGAGGAAGGAAGGAAGGGGAAGGGGCTGAAGAGGAGGAGGAGGAGGACTGTGGAATTCTTGGTGCTCTCTGAGTTTGGTGACTTTCTTGCAGACATTTCATGATCCAATTAGGTGACATCATCAGTGCTGGAAGGGAATGGGGTTTGTGGAGGAGGAGGAGGAGGAGGAGAACGTGGTGGTTTCATTGTCAGCACTGATAATGTTACCTAGTTGGGTAATAAAACGTCTGCAAGAAAACCACCAGGCTCAGAGAGCCCCTTATCTATTTTTCCATCACCTCCTCCTCCACCTCTTCCCCTTCCCCTTCCCCTTCTCCTCCTCCTCCTCCTCCTTCTTCTTCCCCTCCTCCCCCCTCTTCTTCTTCTTCTTCTGCCCCTCTCCCACTCCTCCTCTTCTTCTTCTTCCTCCTCCTCCTCCTCTTCCTCTTCTTCTTCTCTCCTCCTCCTCCTCCTCCTCTTCTTCTCTCCTCCTCCTCCTCCTCCTCCTCCTCCTCCTCCTCCTCCTCCTCCTCCTCCTCCTCCTCCTCCTCCTCCTCCTATGTCGAGACATACCTAGTTTCCTCGCCCATTCATTGTATGATTTCAGCTCAAGGCTCTTTATTGTCTCTATTGGGGAGGGAATAAAAGCCACGTGCATGAAAAAGGACCCAGCTAACTTGGGTTTTGCTTCGTTGTTCCGCAACTGAAAACAGAACCAAAACAAAACAATTTCCTGCCTTATTTCTTCCCGGCGTCCCGGCAGAGCCCTGGAATTGGATGAATGCGGCATTGCTTGTTGTGAATCAAGAGTGAAGGACCCAAGGTCATCCTTTATGGCTCCTTTCTTCCAGCCCAAAGCCAAAGAAGGGGAGATACAAAAGGAAACGTTTTTAAAAAGAGAATTTTTATTCTTCTTCTTCTTCCTCTTTTTTTTTTTTTAACAATAGGGAGGTCTGGCTGTTGTACAGGTTTTTCTTCCTCTTCCATCAAAATAGGGAGCGAGAAAACAGTTCAGTGGTTTGTTAGCAAATTAGCCAGAGATTTCAGTCAAGGCCTTTGTAGCTCCTAGCCCAGATTGATTATTTATTTATTCATTCGTTTGTTTGTTTATTTATTTATTTATTTATTCATTCATTTCATCTATCTATCTATCTATCTATCTATCTATCTATCTATCTATCTATCTATCTATCTATCTATCTATCTATCTATCTATCTATCGGAGAGTCCTGAACCAATGAAGCGAACTAAGTGTCTCCTGCAAACTCCACTCCCCTTTCTCCCCTCTTTTATTTCCTCTGGGAGGGGCCATTCATCGTCCACCTGGGACCTTACTCCCAAGTCGACCCCTGTTCTTTAGCTGCTCCCTTCGTCTGGCAGCTCTGTGCATGCGCACACTGGGAACAGGCTCCAGCTGTTCTTCTGCCTCACTGATGTCTGACTCTGAAGGCAGCTGATAACTGGCATACGACCCTGGCCCCCTCTCTGCCTCCGACACAGAGCCCTCATCCGAGCCTTCCCCAGACTCCAGGACTGGCCCATCTTCCTCCCCAATCTCCTCACTGTCCAAATCTGCTGCCAGCTCCACTGGCGGGCCACAACAGAAATAAAAGAAAAAACAGAAAGTCCAGTTGCCTCTTGAAAAAGCACCTTTGGGACAACCATGACCTGGATGACAGAGAATCTCTGTAGTCAGATTGAGGGCTGCGAAGCCCACCTACTCCCGGGTGGTCCAACAAACCAGGATTAAGCAAGCATGACCAGAGGCGATCTCTCCTGCTCTGGGCTGGCTGCTGCTTTTTCCCTCCACTTCTCTGAAGTCCTCCACCTTTTGCCCAAGCTCCTGACTCATTTCTCCTCTCCTGCAACGCCCGACCTGCCAGAAACTAGGACCAACAAAAAAATGGTTTAAAAAACACCGCAAGAAACCGAGCGATGGGAGGACTCTCCAGGCTCCCCCCCCCCTTTCTCCTGCCAGCATTGGCGCTGGGATTTTTGCAGTCTTGTTAATATTCAGCATACATATCGCCGAAACGTCAAGAGTTTAAAATATAGCACTGCAAACGGGCAAATTTCTGGAAATCCGGCTCTTAATTGTGGGGAGGGAAGGTGGATACACCCCCAATCCCACCACACCCCTCCACACACCCCCTCGGTGCCTTCCCTCGGCCATCCGAAACAGCAAAGGGGAATCTGAGCTTCGGGGTTTTAAAAAAGAAGGGATTTGGGAGGTTGGGTCCAGCCCAAGAGCTCTCAGTTTGGTTACGTTTGCAAGAAACCCCCCCCCCCCCAAAAGAGGAGAAACTTCTCAAGTAAATAATCCCTTTTTCACCTCTGTTGCCCTTGAGAATATTCGCAAGCTGGGTGCCAGCGTTCAAACATGCGCGGAGGGTTGCCAGGATCTTCCCAGGCACTTCCTCCTCCCTTCCCCACCGCATTTTTTATTTTCCTGGCAGAGTTTGGACCAAATTCCATTTTAATGTTGTCCCCCCCCCTCCCCGGGGTCTGCAAATGTGACATTACGGAACATTTAAATTCCAGGAAAGTGCCCAGGTCGGCTGACACATCAATAAACTGGTCCTTCCCATAACCAGATTCAAAGAATGTTGAGGGCTGGAAGGGCAACTCGGAGTAGGTAAAGGGAAAGGTTCCCTTCGCAGAAATGTGCTAGTCGTTCCCGACTCTAGGGGGCGCTGCTCATCTCCGTTTCAAAGCCGAAGAGCCAGCGCTGTCCGAAGACGTCTCCGTGGTCATGTGGCCGGCATGACTCAATGCCGAAGCCGCACGGACCGCTTCCCACCAAAGGGGGTCCCTATTTTTCTACTTTTATTTTTGACGTGCTTTCGAACTGCTAGGTTGGCAGAAGCTGGGACAAGTCACGGGAGCTCACTCCGTTACACAGCACTAGGGATTCGAACTGCTGAACTGCCGACCTTTCTGATCAACAGGTTCAGCATCTTAGCCAGTGGTAGGTTCCTACTGGTTCGGCCGAACTGGTATTGGTTTGGTGGCCTGGAAGAGACCCAGGCCTCCCATGCCCCCGAACCCGTTTCCCAGTCAGTGCTGTCGGTGTTCCTCCACCATAGAGTCTCCTCCTAGTGCAGCGTCCTTTTCCCCCTGCTGACTGGAGGTCTGGTTCCCCCCACCACCATAGAGTCTCCTCCTAGTGCGGCATCCTTTTTCCTCTACCTGCCCTAACCGAAAGCCCTATCAATTGTTGAGCCGGCCAGTGGCAGGCTCCAGAGCTATGGGTTGCTGGAGTAGATGTCCCTGGACTAGATGTTCCTCATCCCAAAAGGGATGTGATAATTAGGAGACTAACTAACTTGCAACCCAAAGCTTTGAATATGACCCTCAAACATGGCTGGATAGAATGAGGAAAGGTTCCGGCTTCAAACTCTGAAGTTTCTATTATAAGCAATCCTTGGCTTACGACCACAAATGAGGTCCACATTGATGCTGCTAAGCGAGACAGTGGTTCAGTGAGTTTTGCCTCAGTTTACGACCTTTCTTGCCACCGTTGTTTGGTGAACCACTGCAGTGGTTAAACGAGTCACACAATTGTTCAGGGAACCCGGCTTCGCTTGTCGGAAAGTCATGTGACCCCGGGGCACTGCGACCGTCATAAATAGGAAGCAGTTGCTAAGCTTCCAAATTTTGACCACGGAGGATGCTGCCCAGTAAGCGTGAAAAATGGCCAGAAATCACTTTTTTCAGCGACGTCGTATGTCCGGGGGCTGCTTGTAATCGGTGGACGCCAACATCCCCCAACCCGCTGTCTTTCGTATCTGGTTTGGATTTTAGCTCCCAGAATCCCCACGTTACTGAAAGGTTCTGGGAGCTGAAGTCCAACACTCTTGGAGGACATCACGCTGGGGTTCAGATGGTCCTGTGGATGGACTTCCCCTCAAAATATTCGTCTCCTCGCACCCAACATCTTGCAATGAGTTCACCTTCCGAGTCCTGGGAAGCATTTCATTCTTATAACTGCGACACTTTCCCAAAGACAAAAATACATCAAGGGAAGCTGGAGATGAAGTCATCTCCAAAACCCTGTCTCCAATTCTGAAGAACTAGGAGGAGAAGAGCTGACTTTGGTGTTGTCACATCTTGGTTAAGAGCTGCCAACTCCATCTCTTACCTAACTGGTTGTTTACAGCAGAAACTAGGATGAGTTGCCTCGTATTTTTGTTTCAATCCTAGCAACTGTGTCTAAGTTTAACCCAATGCATATGGATTAGTCAAAAAGCAAATTGCTAATTTTTTAAATATATATTTTGTGTGTCTGTGTGTGCATGCATGCTCAAAATGTGGGCTGACTACCAAGACAGCGAAGATGTGAAACTTAGCTCTGGTTAACAATCTGCTCAACGGATGACCTGGTAACATTTGGAGGTCAAACCAAGTAGGAAATCAACAAATCGTTCTTTTTATGAAACTTATTATAGTTGCCCTAGGTGGCTCAGTGGCTAAGACGCTGAGCTTGTCGATCAGAAAGGTCAGCAGTTCGGCGGTTTGAATCCCTAGCGTCGCATAACGGAGTGAGCTCCCGTGACTGGTCCCAGCTTCTGCCAACCTAGAAGTTCGAAAACACGTCAAAAATGCAAGTAGAAAAATAGGGACCACCTTTGGTGGGAAGGGAACAGAGTTCCATGCGCCTGGCTCTTTGGCTTTGAAACGGAGATGAGCACCGCCCCCTAGAGTCAGGAATGAGTAGCACATATATATGAAGGGAACCTTGAAGATAGGTTGGCACCAGTCTAGCACCAAAGAATGGAGGCCTTTGAACTCTGGTGCTGGAGAAGACGCCTGCGAGCCCCTTGGATGGCAAGGCCATCCAACCGGTCAGTCCTAGAGGAGATCAACCCTGACTGCTCTTTAGAAGGCCAGATCCTGAAGAGGAAACTCAACTATTTTGGCCACCTAATGAGAAGGAAGGACTCCCTGGAGAAGAGCCTCATGCTGGGAAGGATTGACGGCAAAAGAACAATATGATAGATAGACAGATAGACACAGAATGAGAGAGAGACAGAGAGACAGAGAGACAGAGGGAGAGACATGGATAGATAGAGATGGATAAATGGATATGGGTGGATGGATAGAGATAGAACAATATGATAGACAGACAGATATATCGTAGAGCAAAAGAGAGACATGGATGGATAGAGATGGATAAATGGATGGATAGATGGATGGGTGGTTAGAGATAGAAGATAAAATAATATTAGATAGATAGATAGATAGATAGATAGATAGATAGATAGATAGATAGATAGATAGATAGATAGATAGATAGATACAGTAGATGATAGGTAGGTAGGTAGGTAGGTAGGTAGGTAGGTAGGTAGGTAGGTAGATAGATAGATAGATAGATAGATAGATAGATAGATAGATAGATAGATAGATAGATAGATAGATAGATAGATATGTGTCCCATAGTCCATTGAGGGCAAAAGAAGAAGGGGACGACAGAGAAGGAGGTGGCTGGATGGAGTCACCAAAGCAGTCGGCGTGAGCTTAAATGGACTCCAGAGGATGGTAGAGGACAGGAAGGCCTGGAGGAACGTGGTCCATGCGGTTGCGATGGGTCGGACACAACTTCTCAATTAACAATAACAACAACAGCAAACAACTGCCTGGAAGTCATTTGTGCATGGAAATTAGGGTAGACTTTTGTTTTTAAATCGGAGAGCTCTCTTGATAGAGGAAGGATACTTTCAAAATAGCTTTAAATACCAACCTTTGAAGGACACAAGTCCTCATTTCACATTTCTTTCCTGGCGGAAGACTGCTGTAAGCGTTCGTTCTGAATCCTTGAAGGCTCAGATATTACAAGCTTAAAGAACGGCCTGTTTTTTTGCTGGGAGAAAAATATGCCTTTCCTGTGACTTGAGCATAACGCTTCTCTCTCTTACCCCGATCCCAAGAGGAAGGGAACTCAAAGTTCAATGTAAAATCTGCTTTGTTGTTTTACAGTAAATAATGGATTACTAATAGTTGCAGAAGTGTTTGTTCCCACTCTAAAAGAGCGATGGAAACCTGAGGCTAAGTTAGTCTGAAAACACTTTGTGGAACATGGATTTCTCCCCCCCCCCTATTCTTTTTTTAAAGTTACAAAGTTTGCCTTGAGTCAAAACTGAACTCCTGGTGCCCGGAGGGGCCTTAGGTATGTACTTTTGGGGGGGGTGTGGAGGCACAATTATACAACTGTTTTGTCCTTGTTGTTTCTACAAAAGTGTTTCGTCTTCCAAGTTTGGCCTCGAAATCTAAGGTGATTTTATCTCTCGATTTGGCTGGTTTTCCTTGCAGGAACTAAGTAGGTCTGTTCCCGCTAATCATCCGAGTAAACGAGAATGATAGAGTAGAATAGAATAGGATAGAATAGGATAGAACAGAATAGGAGTGGAATGGAATGGACTCTTTATTGTCACTATAAATGTACACTAATCACATACATTAGTGACATTAAAATGAATTTGTGTTGCATTCAGTTCGCAAAAGATGCATATACCCACATATATGTCACAGAATAGGAATAGAATTTGAAGTGGAGTGGAGTAGAGTGGAGTGGAGTGGAATGGAATAGAATAGAATAGGAGTGGAATGGAATAGAATAGAATAGAATAGGAGTGGAATGGAATAGAATAGAATAGAATAGGAGTGGAATGGAATGGAATAGAAAAGGAGTGGAATGGAATAGAATAGAATAGAATAGGAGTGGAATGGAATAGAATAGGAGTGGAATGGAAAGGAATAGAATAGAATATAATAGAATAGGAGTGGAATAGAATATAATAGAATAGGAGTGGAATAGAATAGTATAGACGATAGGATAGGTTAGAATATAGAACAGGATAGAATAAGAGAAGAGAATATAGAATAGAAAAGAACAGAATAGAATAGAAAATAGAGTAGAGTAGAATTGAATCAAAATAGGAATAGAATAGAATAGAAATAGGAATAGGAATAGAATAGAATAGCACAGGATAGGAAAGAATAGAATAGAATAGAAGTAGAGTAGAATAGAGTAGAATGGAATGGAATGGAATAGAATGATTTTGGTGCATAAGCTCTCAATGTACGTAAAGGGAAAAGAAAAAGAAAAGAAAAGAAAAGAAAAGATATACATTCATGAAGAACATATTTTTTTGTCAGGACAAGGAGTTGCTTTGTGGTTTTGGGGAAGCTGAGGTCAGAACAAATGGCAGCCACAAAAGTGGGGCAAAACCCACTTCTCGCTTAGTAACAGAAATGTTTGGCTCAGTCGTATATCGAGGACTATTCCGGTCTCCTGATTGAAATGCGATCCATAAAACTACCTGTGGTCCCTTTGCGTTCCCTCGCACACACAGAGAATTTTTTTAACAGATGGAGTTTGGTTTGCTGGCTGTTGCCCGCGATCCGTTTATTCTTCTAAATTGACAGTAGGGAAGCTGTAAAACTGAACTTCCCCTGGGAGGCAAAGCTTGGCTTTTAAACTGGATCTTAGCCTTTTGCACTGCAAAAGAGATTGCTTCCATCTGAATCTCTGGAGGACATCGATGCTCTTGTGATATTATGGCTTGTTGTTACTCTTTTTAGCTTTCTGTTTAGATTACGGGCTGCTCAGAGTGGGCTGGAATTGAGCGGCAGTACTGGGAACGCAAGGAACAAGGTGGCTCAGTGGCTTGAGCTTGTTGATCAGAAAGGTCGGCAGTTCAGCGGTTCGAATCCCTAGCACCGCATAGCAGAGTGAGCTCCCATGATTTGTCCCAGCTTCTGGCAACCTAGCAGTTCGAAAGCAGGTCAAACATGCAAGTAGAAAAATAGGATCCACCTTTGGTGGGAGGGTAACAGCGTTCCATGCACCTTTGGTGTTGAGTCATGGCGGCCACATGACCACGGAGACATCTTCGGACAGTGCTGGCTCTTCGGCTTTGAAACGGAGATGAGCACCGCCCCCTAGAGTCGGGAATGAATACCACATATGTGTGAGTGGAACCTTTACCTTTTACCTTACTGGGAACGCAAGAAAGGCACGCAAATTCTGTTGCGAGCAAATTTATCTGGCTGCTTTTTCTTATTTTATTTATTTTTATTGTGTTTGTGTCCCGATTTTATTCTTTTTACAAATAAGGTGGCGGAGATAACCAACACAACTCCCTTCTCCTATTGTCCTCACAACAACCTTGTGAGGTGGATTGAGATGAGAGAGAGAAGGACTGGCCCAAAGTCACCCAGCTGGCTTTCATGCCTAAGGCGGGACTAGAACTTACCATCTCCTGGAGTTTGGCCCAAAATCACCCAGTTGACTTTCATGGTTGAGGTGGAGCTGGAACTCACAGTCTCCTGGAAATTAGCCCATATAGTCAGCAAGCTGGCTTTCGTGCCTAAGCCACTAGAACTCCCAGTCTCCTGGTGATTGGCTCAAAGTCTTCTACTGTACTGCCGTAAAATGGCTTCTACTGTACAGCGCAGTGGAGTTGCCATGGTAACGGCTTCAGAGTACTCTGCAAGGGGGCTCCTTCTGGTGAGGGGGAAAATCCAAATTAGAAATTACATTTGGCCTGGACTTTTCCCCCCTATAAATAAATACCCGGGCAACGACAGGTTATCGGCTACTATTTTAATAAATTATCTTTAACATTGTAATATTTTATAATAATGTTTGGCTTTTAAAATTGTTTGTATTCCACTCTTTTGTTGGTCTCTGAGCATCATGTAGATGTGATTGATTGGTTGATTTAACGATAGCTTCTTAGCATAAATTAAAATACCATCTCTATAGAGATGATAACACTTTTCTTGGTATGGGCCCATGCGTCATTGGTAACCTTCCATCAGTTTTGTTTCTTTCAATGATATAACCCACTTTCCCAGCATGCAAAATTTATTACGGGGCAGCAAAGCTGCGAGGTTAGAAGTGGTGATTTTGTTGCTGAACAGTGCAATATCTCTTCGGGTTGCACACGGTGTCAGGCCTGCAGCCATCTTTCCTTTCGGATCTTTGGCCTGCCCCACTTTCTATTATCCTACTATGCCTTTTCTATGGTGGGAAAATGGGATTGTACGGAGTTAGATGCCATGTAGCCATAACAACATTCTTTCTAGAAAGCCAAGGTCACCCTTTGTCACTGCACCTGTCCGGAACTGGATGGGTGGAAGCTGCCAGCATGGCAGTGGGAGATTGGACCATGGGATGGACTTGTGGGTGTGGGGGGGCAAGATCTTGAATTTTCAACTGGATGGGGAAAACCGGAAAGCCTTCAGATTCAAGTTTTCCCAGATGTGCCAACATGGCTCTCTTCATAAATTGGAACTTTGAGCAATGCTTTGCCTTGGACTCTGATTTAGTTTTGGATGCTATTTGGAATGCTGACATTCTCTATCTTTCTGTTTTCTCTAAGAAAGATAATCTTGTTGTTGTTTTTTTAAAAAAAATCCTATTAAGCAGTATATGTTCGTTTCCTGAACTCTAAATGTAGAATATGTTGCATCGTGTGTCTTTATATAACCAGCATCTCTTGAGGGCCATGCTACCAATCTCAGTTTCTCCATGTTACAATTACTCGGGCTTGTTTCTATATGCTCACCAAAAACGACCTTGTCCAAAAATAGCCTTTAAAAATTTGAAGGTGAGAAAGCAAAACCACGAACTGCATTTGGCAAAGCCGGATTAACGTATTCACGGAGTGAGCTCCTGTGACTTGTCCCAGCTTCTGCTAACCTAGCAGTTCAAAAGCACATCAAAAATGCAAGTAGAAAAATAGGGACCACCTTTGGTGGGAAGGGAACAGCGTTCCGGGCGCCTTCGGCGTTGAGTCATGCCGGCCACATGACCACGGAGACGTCTTCGGACAGAGCTGGCTCTCCGGCTTTGAAACGGAGATGAGCACCGCCCCTTAGAGTCGGGAACGAGTAGCACATATGTGGAAGGGGAACTTTAACCTTTACCTTATATAAATATATTATATATTCTCTTTCCTTCCAGCCATCTGTAGAGCTGTTATGTACTTTTTCATGTTTTTCAACAATTTTTTCCCCTAGGTTCTTGTTCCATGCACGCCTGCCTATGCAGCTCTCACAGAAGAAAGGATTATTACGGACTTATGAAACATTGGAAGGAACCAAGAGTGCCAAGAAATACTTGTGAGTTTTGATTTCCATGCAAATTCAAATGAAGCTCTCTTTCCCATCCCAGCAGATAAAAATCGGAGCTCTTACAAAAGGAGTTGCTACGTTATTAAATTTGGAATTCATCATCTGATTAGAGCACCCTTTCGAGAGAGAGAGAGAGAAATGAATGTTTCTGATCTTGATTTATTTTTATTTTAGAAGAACCCTCTTTTTTTAGGGACACCAGTGGAAAACAGATGTTGGGGAGGCCAGAGGGGTTGGGGGTGAAAGGCTTCCCCCCTTATTTATAGAAAGCCCCAAATGTTTGAGGTGGACACACACACAGAGAGAGAGAGAGAGAGACAGAGACAGAGAGAGAGACAGAGAGAGAAATGCTGATTGGGGGGGGGGGGGCATAGGCAGGAAATGAAAAGAGGGAAGTGAAACGAGTGATAGGAAATGAAAAGGGATAGAAAGAAGGAATAAGTGCCAACCATAGGAGAAGCCCAGAGATTTCAAAGATGGGGTTCCAGAATACTCTGAACATCACCAATGTCCCACCTGCTTAGAGTTTTGCAGAAAGAGAAAAGTTTGAAATAAATCAGCTAAAGGGACCCTTCGCATTTCTCTCATTTTTTACCCCCATCCCAAAACTGTCCTTAGAGTGTTGAACAAAACTAGAAAATGCATAAATAAGGTAACTACCTAAATAGAGATATAAAGATATAGATAGGTATGTAGGTAGGTGGGTGGGTGGGTGGGTGGGTGGGTGGGTGGGTGGGTGGGTAGGTAGGTAGGTAGGTAGGTAGGTAGATGATAGATAGATAGATAGATAGATAGATAGATAGATAGATAGATAGATAGATAGATGATAGATAGAGATAGATAGTGATAGATAGATAGATACCGATAGATAGATAAATAGATAGATAGATAAAATAGATATTGTACATAGATAGATACGATAGATAGATAGATAGATAGAGAAATAGATAGATAGATAGATGATAGATAGATAGATAGATAGATAGATGATAGATAGAGATAGATAGTGATAGATAGATAGATACCGATAGATAGATAAATAGATAGATAGATAAAATAGATATTGTACATAGATAGATACGATAGATAGATAGATAGATAGATAGAGAAATAGATAGATAGATAGATGATAGATAGATAGATAGATAGATAGATAGAGATAGATAGTGATAGATAGATAGTGATAGTGATAGATAGTGATAGATAGTTACCGATAGTTACCAATAGATACCGATAGATAGATAGATAGATAGATAGATAGATAGACAGATAGATAGTGATAGATAGATATCGATAGATACCAATAGATAGATAGACAGACAGATAGATAGATAGTGATAGATAGATACCGATAGATACCGATGATAGATAGATAGATAGATAGATGATAGATAGATAGATAGATGATAGATAGATAGATAGATAGATAGATAGATAGATAGATAGATAGATAGATAAAGACAGACACAAACAGACAGACAGAGAGATGAAGGAAGGAAAAGTTAGAAAGGAAGCGATGAAGAAAGGAAAGCGAGAGAAGGAAGAAAAGAAAGAAGGGCAATCCAGGAAAAGAAGGGATGGGGAGGAGAGGAAGAAAGAAAGGAAGGAAGGAAGTGATGAAGGAAGAAAAGCAAGAGAAAAAACAGAAGAAAAGAAAGAAGGGCAAGCAAAGAAAAGAAGGGGAAGAAGGAAAGAAGAAAGTGGAGAGAGATGAGAAAAGAAAGGAAGGAAGGAAGGAAGGGAAGGAGAAGAAGAAGGAACACTCATAGGAAGGAAAAGCAGAATGTTCAGCTTGGAGACAACTATTATTGTTACTATACTTTTACTATTTGTTTTCTGAGTTTCTGGGCTGCTTTGGAGGAAGAGCAATGCCTGAGTAACTAGTCACTGTAATTTCGGAAAGCATGTTCCGCCGAGAAGTTCTTGGAAGCTGACGGAGTGAGACAAATACTGATGTTGTATAGGTAGTCCTCAACTTATAACCTTCATCTTGTGACCATTCAGAGTTATAACAGCTGTCAACAGCACTGAAAAAAAGAGACTGGTGGCATTTTTTCACATTTATGACCCTTACACATCCCCACAGTCAGGGGATCAAAATTCAACAGGCAACCGACTCACATTTACGACGGTCATCGCATCTCGGGGGTCCCACGATCCTTGTTTGCGATCTTCAAAGTCAAGGGGAGGGAGCCAGATTCGCTTAACAACTGTGTGACTAATTTAACGACCGTAGTGCTTTGCTCAACGGCTGCGGCCAGAAAGGTGGCAAAATGCGTCAAAAGAACCCCTCCTTAGTAACTGTCTTGCTTAGCCACGGAAATTTGCTTCGCACGTCAAGGACTGCCTGTAATATGCAGAGTCTTGAATATTTCGGTGAATTTTGGAAAAGAATCGGTGCCAAAATGTCCTATCTCTGATGCTGAGGGTTTTGGTTTTTTTTTTTTTTTAATCCCTGCCTTACTTTGCTTTTTGGTTTGGTTCTTTGCAATCAATAGAAAAAAAAAGGGGAATAAATCTGCAGGATTGGTACGGCTACAAAGCAGCGCCAAGAAATATTTTGCTCCCTGAATACCAATTGTAACCCTGAAACCTTTCCGTGGATAGAAATATGGGCTCCGGAGCGAAATGATGGCCTGATTCTTGGAGCGCTCTGCTTATTCGGGGGGGGCGAGGTGAGCCGGCCGAATAAATGTGTAAAAACGAAAAAAATTACGAAATGAATCGCACCTTTTATTTTATTCTTTTTCCCTTTTGAACAAAGTCTCACGAACCTGCGCCCTTCAATTAAATTTTCCTCTGGTTCTTGCAAGGGTTAGTTTTGCGTTATTTGTTGATATATCCCGCCTCGATGGTTTAATTCAGGTCGGCAAATAGATGCAACTCACCTTCCCCCATCTATTTTCCCCACAACGACAAGCCTGTGAGGTGGGTTGGGGAGAGAGGGAGGAAGGGAGGGAGGGAGGGAGAGACTGGCCTCATCCAACTGGGCTTCATGGCTAAATTGGGACTAGAACTCCCATCTCCTGGTGATTGGACCCAAGACACCCAGCTGGCCTTCATGGCTAAATTGGGACTAGAACTTCCATCTTCTGGTGATTGGCCCCATGTCACTAAGCTGGCCTTCATGGCTAAATTGGGACTAGAACTCCCATCTCCTGGTGATTGGCTCCATTTCACCCAGCTGGCCTTCATGGCTAAATTGGGACTAGAACTCCCATCTCCTGGTGATTGGCTCCATTTCACCCAGCTGGCCTTCATGGCTAAATTGGGACTAGAACTCCCATCTCCTGGTGATTGGACCCAAGACACCCAGCTGGCCTTCATGGCTAAATTGGGACTAGAACTTCCATCTTCTGGTGATTGGCCCCATGTCACTAAGCTGGCCTTCATGGCTAAATTGGGACTAGAACTCCCATCTCCTGGTGATTGGCTCCATTTCACCCAGCTGGCCTTCATGGCTAAATTGGGACTAGAACACCCATCTCCTGGTGATTGGACCCAAGACACCCAGCTGGCCTTCATGGCTAAATTGGGACTAGAACTTCCATCTTCTGGTGATTGGCCCCATGTCACTAAGCTGGCCTTCATGGCTAAATTGGGACTAGAACTCCCATCTCCTGGTGATTGGCTCCATTTCACCCAGCTGGCCTTCATGGCTAAATTGGGACTAGAACTCCCATCTCCTGGTGATTGGCTCCATTTCACCCAGCTGGCCTTCATGGCTAAATTGGGACTAGAACTCCCATCTCCTGGTGATTGGACCCAAGACACCCAGCTGGCCTTCATGGCTAAATTGGGACTAGAACTTCCATCTTCTGGTGATTGGTCCCATGTCACTAAGCTGGCCTTCATGGCTAAATTGGGACTAGAACTCCCATCTCCTGGTGATTGGCCCCAAGACACCCAGCTGGCCTTCATGGCTAAATTGGGACTAGACTAGAACACACACACACACACACACACAGGTAAGGTAAAGTTTCCCCTCGTACATTTGTGCTAATCGTTCCCGACTCTAGGGGGCGGTGCTCATCTCCATTTCATAGCCGAAGAGCCAGTGCTGTCCGAAGACGTCTCCGTGGTCACGTGGCCGGCATGACTCAACGCCCGAAGGTGCACGGAACGCTGTTCCCTTCCCACCAAAGGTGGTCCCTATTTTTCTACTTGCATTTTTTACCTGCTTTCAAACAGCTAGGTTGGCAGAAGCTGGGACAAGTCACGGGAGCTCACTCCATTATGCGGCGCTGAGGATTTGAACTGCCGACCTTTCTGATCTACCAGCTCAGCATCTTAGCCACTGAGCCACCCTGTCCCTGTTGGTGTGTGTGTTAAAAATAAATTTAACAGAAGTGGGCCACAAACAGTAGAAGGCCAAAAGAGAAGTCAAAACCTAACTCTTGATGGAACGGTGGGGATGTTGCTTCAGAGCTTTTTTTGGGGGGGGGGAACAGAAAAGCATTCCCCCCACCCCCATTTGGGAGGGAGATAAGTAGATTGACTGCAGTTGGGATTTATATCCGAACCATCTGTGAGTTCTGTTTGCTTCTCTCTCTCTTTGCCTTGCCTCCTCCTCCTTCAAATGTCTTCACAGCTCTATTTTCAAGCAATTATTCCGCCTGGATAATAATAAAATATTTCACTCTTATAGCGGGCTAGATTCTCCGCTCCTAAATTCCAGAATAATTCGCTTATTCTTCATCTTTTGGAGGTGGCGGTGGGGAGGTTTTGCAAAGGCAAGAATCACTTTTATAACGCACCGCAGTCCGACCATAAAGCCAAATTATTGCTGCCGATAAAAAATACACCGAGGTTTGGGGGACGGGGTCCTTTTTTTCCTGCAGAAACAGCACGACGAATATTTCTGGGAAAGTTTTATCTGTTTTTCCTCCTTCGCGCGAAAGTGTTGTCATGGAAGGAACTTCTTGCGGTGACTTCAGATGGCAAGGATTTGATTCTCGAGGCTTCCCAAGAGCCTGAAGCAAACTCCTGGTCCCGGCAAAAGCCCCTTTTATTTATTTACTGTGAATTCTGCTCATTCACCTCCAGCAAAGTCTTTCAAGGGAGGATTTACAGTCACAGACCTTATCTGGCTTGGAGAGCTGCCAGGCCCTTATCTGCAGAACTTGGCAAGGAGTCTCGGAGAGTCATGAACCAATGAAGCGAACTCCTGCAAACTCCACTCCCCTTTCTCTCCTCTTTTATTCCCTCTGGGAGGGGCCATTCATCGTCTACCTGTGGCCTTACTCCAAAGTCGACCCCTGTTCTTTAGCTGTTCCCTCCGTCTGGCAACTCTGCGCATGCACACACTGGGAACAGGCTCCAGCTGTTCCTCTGCCTCACTGATGTCTGACTCCGAAGGCAGCTGATAACTGTCAGACGTCCCTGGCCCCCTCTCTGCCTCCAACACAGAGCCCTCATCAGAGCCTTCCCCAGACTCCAGGACTGGCCCATCTTCCTCCCCAACCTCCTCACTGTCCGAATCTGTTGCCAGCTCCGCTAACTTCAAACGGCCTCCATTTACCTGTTATAAGTCAAGAACTCCCTATACTTTGACCCTTGATTTTGTCTCTCAATCTTGGCACATATTCAGCCCTTTTGTCCTGGAGAATCAGTTATCTATTCTCTCCTCTGTGTTTCTTGGCAAGCAAACACAACATGCTGCGTAGGTATCACACAACAGGTCTTCTCATCTGCCCTATTATGTAATACTCCCGGGATCCTTTGTTCCATCTGTTGCCATTCAACGCAAGGCATCAACATTTTCGGGTTTGCTGCTGGGGTAGATTTAATTAAGATACAGGAATCGCTTGGCAGGAATTCCAGGTTTTCCAAGAATGTGAAAATTAGACGTTTTGGGGGGAAGTCAGGAATCAAACTGCAAGATTGCTTCAGTGGAATTATTGATTTACAGCAGAATTGTTAGTAGAGCCCATCGAAATGATGAGTTCTAGTCCTGCCTGAGGCATGAAAGCCAGCTGGGTGACCTTGAGCCAATCACCAGGAGACTGTGAGTTCTAGTCCTGCCTCAGGCATGAAAGCCAGCTGGGTGACTTTGAGCCAATCACCAGGTCACTGTGAGTTCTAGCCCTGCCTTAGGCACCAGTTGGGTGAACTTGGACCAATCCCCCCTCTCTCTCAGCTCAGCCGACCTCACAGGATTGTTGTTACGGGAAAAATAGGAGGAGGAAGGTATGCTGGATATGTTCACGGCCTTAAATTATTTTTTTCAGACAAACAAATGAAAACTTGGCCTTGCGTACATGTTACCAAATAATAGGCTTAGGTGCCCCTGTATTTCCCACCCAAATTTCCATTTGCAGCTATTAATCGCATTTGAAGTCTTCCTATAAAAGGTATTCCACCACTTTTCAACTCCTGCTCCGAACGGTTGACGTCCAGAGGACATAAATGTCTCCCAAATCAAAATATACTCATTCTCACACGGAGAAGCGAAAAGGCTTGTAGGGCTGAGGCCCCACAAGCATTGTGAAGGTTTATTTTCTTTGTGTAAAATTTGCCATCGCAGCCAGTCACAAAAGAACCATTAGCCCGAAGCTAACCTTCCAGATATTCTCTCATAAGATGTTCTCTTATTTCTTCCTACCTTCGACCATTTGTCTTTCCAACCCACGCTTCCTGTCGCCGCAAGCGCACTTCTTATCCGAATCTGTTGTTACACTCAACAAGGATTACTCACGAGTTGCCTTGCACAATTAAATAAATAAATAAGCTGTGCAAACTGTGATTCAGAGTTTGACTCCCGTGTGTGAAATTAGCGGCATTCCCTTGTTCCCAGGAGTGAGATTCAGCCGGATCGCACCGGTTCGGACAACCGGTTGTTGCAAGGACTGGCTGGCCCCGCCCCGCCCACCCCTCCCCTCCCAGGAGTCTCCATGCAGCCTGTTCACTATGCCAGGTAACTGCGGAGCCCGCACGGAGGCTCGGGGGGGGGGGGAAATGGGGCTCCCGGAAGTCTGCAAACGAGTCTCGTTTCCGGCCTCCCAGTTGTTTTCTCCCTCCCAGAGGTTCGAGGAAAGATTCCAGAGCCTGGGGGGGAGGGCAAAAAAGACACCTCCCCCACCGTGGTGCAGGAGGCTGAGTAGGCCACCCCCACCATACCCACGCCCAGCCAACAACCGGGCAGAGAATCGGTTGTTAACCTTTTTTCAATCCCACCCTTCCTTGTTCGGTTTCTGAGCAAGCAAGCTTTCCCCCCCTCCAAATCTCTACCGCGTAAAATGCAGGTTGTCTTCAACATACGACCGAAACTGGGCCCAAAATTTCCGTGGCTAAGCATAGACAGCCGCTAAGTCAGTCTTGCCCCATTTTACGCCATGTCTTCCCACAGTCGTTCAGCGAATCGCTGCAGTTGTGAATAACACGATTGTTAAGCGAACCTGGCTTTCTCTGCTGGCTTGTCGGGTCAGAAAAGGGAATCACACAAACCTTTCCTCCCCCGCTCCCCGGGGCACTGCAACTGTCATAAATACCAGCCAGTTGCCAAGCCTCCCAAATTTTGATCACAAGTCGTAACTTTGAATGGGTCAGTAAACGAACGGTTGTGAAGTCGAGGATTACCTGCACCACAAATTGGGTAATGTATTGTTCGGAGTATAAGACGCACCTTTTTTCCCTCAAAAGAGGGTGAAAATCTGAGAGCATCTTATACACTGAATACAGCAATTTTTGCCTCCCGAAATCCTGCCCCCTTCACCAAAATGGCCATGTAGAGCCTTGTAGGCAGCTTTTGGAGTGCTCCTGGAGGCTGGGGAGGGCAGAAATGACTAAAAAATGGGCCATTTTGTGCTCATTTTTGGACCTCCCACCCCCCAGGAGCACTCTACAAGCCTCCTAAAGGCTATTCATGCCCTTTTTTTTTGAAAAAGAAATGGGCCCGTTTTAGCGAAAAACGGGCCGTTTTGGGGAGGTCTGCAGTGCAAAAACTTTTTTTTTTTGAAATTTGCCTCTTCAAAATCTTGGTGCGTCTTATACTCTGGTGCATTATATACTCTGAAAAATGCGGTAATTCACTCCTTGTTTTAGTTTGCCCCAAACCTTTAGTGGCCGAGAAATATATATTTTAACTCTGCTTGCCCTTTCTTTTTTTACGATGCTTCTCTCCTCTACTGTGGATTTTAAAAGCCGTTCTGGGACTTTTGAAAAATGAGTGTGATTAAGATGGTTTTATTTGTGCACTTGCTGGAAGTCACTTGAATTCGTTTGCATCTTCTTTGGGGAGCTGCCATAATAAAATAAAATAAAAAAGGCGAGTTGTGTACAGCACTAAAATGACAAGGAGAAAAATGCAGGCAGCAAAAGCAACTAAAGTTGCAAATGGAAAAAAAAATAATAATTAAAGGGCAAATACAAATGTTACCAGTGAGACCAAGACAGATGAAGGAATGGCTTTATTTGACCGTAACCAAACAGAACACACCAGAAGTAACATCATTACTGGAAGAAATAACTATAAAATGTAATGATCAATACTGTGATAAGATAAAACAAAGGTCAAAGCAAGGAAGCAAAACGAAGAAATGCTTCCAAAGTGGCAAAATCAGACAGAGCCAATAAAATGGGAAGTGCGTTGAGATAGCATTGAGCTGAAACAATAAGAATTAGAGGTAGGGAAGGAAGGAAAAGGAAGGAAGGAGAGAAAGAAAAAAAAGAAGGAAGGACAGACAGAAAGAAGACAAAGAAAGGAGTGAAGGAAGGAGAAAGAAAAAGGAGAAAAAAGAAAGCTAGAAAGAAATAAATAAAAAGAAGGAAGGAAAAAGAAACGATAGAAAGAGAAAAAGGAAAAAGAAAGGAAGGAAAGAGAAAGAAGGGAAAAGAAAGAAGGAAAGAAGAAAAAAGTAAGGAGGGAAGGAAAGTAGAAGAAAACTAACAGCAAAATTAACGACATTAAGTTAATGCAGCTTTCTCAGGAGCATTATTTCCTGTTTGTGAAGTATTGGCCTTTATTAATAAGGAAGCAACAGTAAAAGCCACTTGAAACCAGCCAAATCAAACTGATAAATCCCGCAATAAATCAAAACAAAATACATATTTTATTTCAATTCAGCAAGAGGGAGTCAAAGGCGGAAGCGAGCAGCTGTCCCTTTCAGCACCTGAAAAAAAAAACCGCACGTTTCTTCCCACTACATTTCCCGGCAGGCTCCGCGGTTGCGGGGGGGAGTCCTTCGCTCTTTCTCCCAGGCTGCTTTGCGACGGCCGCTTTCCTGCAGAAGCGGGAGCCACGCGGGCGGCGCGCTTCCGCCGGACGGACTACATTTCCCGGCGCTCCCCGCGTCCTGAGGGAAAGGAGGGAGCCGTTGGTTTTTGTTTTTCTTTGCAAGATGGCGGACGGGGTGCTGAGCGCCGGCGTGAACCTGGAGGCCTTCGCGCAGGCCATAGCCGCCATCCAGGCGCTGCGCTCCAGCGTGACGCGGGTCTTCGACTGCCTCAAGGAGGGACGGCGGCACAAGGAGGCCGTGGAGGGCCGCGAGAAGGGCTTCCCCGCCAACTTCCAGGAGAGCCTCCACTCCGTCAGCCGGGACTTGGGGTGAGGGCGGGGCAAAAGGGGGGCGGGGGAGGGCGGGTGCCACGCCCCTTTCATCTGGCGCCCGGCTGGAGGGGCGTGGCCACGTAGGATAATCAGGGAAGGGAGGGCGTGTCCCGGCCTGCTTTCTTGCTCCTCAGGTAGTGGGACCACCTCGCCCATCATCCACCCCCATCCTCTGGCAATACATGGGATATAGCTGGGACTTCCATGCTGCACTGCAGGGCAGGGCATGATGGTCCTTCTTTGGGGGTGGGAGGAGAGCAGGCTGGTCTGCCCTTCTGTGGAGCCTCCCCAGCCTGTCGCAGTGCAGGTAGGCCTCGGCTTACGACTGCAATGGAAACCCGAAATGTCCGTTACCCAACAAGAGGGTTGGCCAAGTGAGCTTTGGCCTCGCTTTACGGCCTTTCTCGCCACCATTGTTGTGTTAGGGACACGGCCGTTAAGCGAATCTGGCTTCCCCATTGACTTTGCTTGTCGGAAGGTCGCCAAAACGGATCAGCTGACCCCCGGGACGCTGCACACCGTCATCAATAAGAACCAGTTGCCAAGCGTCTGAGTTTTAATTGCAGGGGATGCTGCAAAGGTCACATGTGCGAAAAATGGTTGTCAGTCACGTTTTTTTGGTGCTGTCAAACGGTCACTAAATGAACCGCTCTACGTCGAGGAATATACAGGCCAGTTGCCAAGCACCTGAAATTTGATCGCCCGGCAACGGGGATGCTGCCTTGGTCGTAAAGTACGAAAAAGGGCTTTTTTCAGCACCGTCGTAACTTCGGATGGCCGGTAAAGGAACGGTGGTAAGTCGAGGACTAGCTGCCTTGCGATTCCTGGTTGCATCTGTACGCGGGCAATTCAAAAAGACTCCAAACAGAGACCAGGAAACTCCGGAGGCAAACAGAACTCCCCAAAAGTAACATAGCAACCTGCAGAAATAACAATAAAAGTGAAATAACAATAAAATGAAATATTCTGTGTTTATGATAAGGAAATAAAGGAAGCAAAAACAGAGAAAACGCAACTGAAGTAGCCAATGCAGACACAGGAAATAAAATAGGAAAAAAAGGCTTTGAAGTAGCAATAAATAAAAATTAAGAGGTATGAATGGAAGGTTGGATGGATGGACAAATGCATCTTATCTTCTATCCATCAACTCTTCTATCCATCAACTCTTCTATCTTCTATCCATCAACTCTTCTATCTTCTATCCAACTCTTCTATCCATCAACTCTTCTATCTTCTTTCTTCTATCCATCAACCTATCTTCTGGCCATCAACTCTTCTATCTTCTATCCATCAACTCTTCTATCTTCTATCCATCAACTCTTCTATCCTCTATCCATCAACTCTTCTATCTTCTATCCATCAACTCTTCTATCTTCTGTCCAACTCTTCTATCCATCAACTCTTCTATCTTCTTTCTTCTATCCATCAACCTATCTTCTGGCCATCAACTCTTCTATCTTCTGGCCATCAACTCTTCTATCTTCTATCCATCAACTCTTCTATCCTCTATCCATCAACTCTTCTATCTTCTATCCATCAACTCTTCTATCTTCTGTCCAACTCTTCTATCCATCAACTCTTCTATCTTCTTTTCTTCTGGCCATCAACCTATCTTCTGGCCATCAACTCTTCTATCTTCTGGCCATCAACTAACTCCCAGCAACCATGTAGTTTGAGATGGATGGATGGATGGGGGACCAGCTTCCAATAAACAAAGTCAGTGGGGAAACCAGATTCGTTTAATGACCGCATGATTCACTTAACAACTGCAGACATTCGCTTAACGACCATGGCAAAAACAATTGTAAAATTGGATGTGACCCGTTTAACAACCGCCCTGCTTAGCCGTGGAAATTCCATTCCCCGTTGTAGTTGTAAGTCAAGGAATCCTTGTACTTTGGTCTTTTTGTTTGATTTTAGCCCCTTGAGTGTATGAAAGTGCACACCGATTGTTTATTGTTGAGTTTTTCCCCCCCCCCTGGTTAAATTTATGGAAACGGGGTGTGTGTGTGTGTGTGTGTGTAAAATATGCTTTCTAACGCTGTTTTCCTCGCAATTTGGTTTTAGGGAGTTGGAACGCTTGAGTAACCTGGTGGGAAAACCGTCCGAAAATCACCCCCTCCATAACAGCGGCCTCTTGAGTCTCGATCCTGTCCAGGATAAAACACCCCTTTATAGTCAACTGCTCCAGGCCTACAAATGGTCAAATAAGGTAAATCATCCGTGGCTTGATCCATAAAGTGTTCATGTTAATTGTCACTGACATTCAGCAAACTGAAGGATATTTTGCCATCGGCGTTACTACAGGGAAGAGAACGGAAAGGGGAAAAGGTCGTTTGAGTAATGTGTATGCCTCTTCTACTTTTATTTAATGACCTTTTGACTGTTTATATGTACAGTACAAAGGGAGGCGGTGGCTCAGTGGCTAAGATGCTGAGCTTGTCGATCAGAAAGGTTGGCGGTTCGAATCCCTAGCGCCGCGTAACCGAGTGAGCTCCCGTGACTTGTCCCAGCTTCTGCCAACCTAGCAGTTTGAAAGCAGGTAAAAAATGCAAGTAGGAAAATAGGAACCACCTGTGGTGGGAAGGGAACAGGGTTTCGTGCGCCTTTGGCGTTGAGTCATGCCGGCCACATGACCACGGAGACGTCTTCGGACAGCGCTGGCTCTTTGGCTTTGCAAATGGAGATGATCACTGCCTCCTAGAGTCGGGAACGACTAGCACCTATGTGCGAGGGGAATCTTTACCTTACAGATGGTCCTTGACATACGAGCATTTTCTCAGTGACCGTTCGGAGTTACGATGGAGCTGAAAACATGGGGAGGTTATCATTAGTCCTCGGAGTTCTGAGCAACCTTCTTGTAGCCAGTGTGTCAGTAAAGGGCGAGTCCCTTTGAAAGCCTAACCTTGACCAGGAAACTTAAGCGTGGTTTACTTTTATCTTAAATATAAACTTTGGGAGCTGGCTAAGGTTTGAGAAGTCCCTCTGAAACCCCGAGATTCAAACGTACCCTCCTCGGCTGGCTCTGGGCTTTCTTTGGCTGGGTCTACAATGCAGCCAGATGATGCAGCACTTTTGAGCGGCTCGCGAGGTTGCGTCGCTTGGCGGTAGCCTCAGCAGCTGTTTTAAATAAGAGCATCTGGAATAATTCAGCAAGCCTCTTTGACACACACACACACACACTCGTTTGGCTCTGCAGCCCTGCCTGCGAAGAGCCCACTGGATGGAACGGGGAGCGGGGAAGTGCTTTCTGTATTTAATTTTTAATTTCCGAATCCTTTGCGGCTGGCTTCTTGTATTTTTGATGAGCTAAGGCATTTTTAGCGCCTCCAGACTGGGCCGATCTTCCGTTAACGATTGTATTTTTAAACACATGGCTGAGATCAGGTGGGGGTGGGTGGGTAGAAGGGCCACGACGAAAGAGGGGTTATTCTCTCCAAGATCTAATAATTTGCCCCGGGAGGGGTCCGTCCGATGGCTTTTTGATATGTCGTTATCGTCATTGAGTAGATGAGGGGTTGCAAGCCGAAGCAAAATATATACGGTACACATATCCTGGCTCTGTTTGCTAAGTTTTTGATAGGCGAGGAATTTGGAATTTGCAGCAAAAGCAAAAATAATAATAATAATTGTGCAGCAATGTTGGCCCAGTGGTTAGAGCGCAGTATTGCAGGCTACTTCTGCTGGCTGCCGGCTGCCTGCAATTTGGCAGTTTGAATCTCACCAGGCTCCAGGTTGACTCGGCCTTCCATCCTTCCAAGGTTGGTAAAGCGAGGACCCAGGTTGTTGGGGGCAAGAGGCTGATTCTGTAAATAGCTTACAGAGGGCTGTAAAAGCATTTTGAAGGGATAGATAACTCTAAGTGCTACTGCTATTATTATTGTTCTTCCTATCCCCCTTCCTTCCTTCCTTCCTTCCTTCCTTCCTGCCTGCCTGCCTGCCTGCCTGCCTGCCTGCCTGCCTGCCTGCCTGCCTGCCTGCATGCTTTCTTTCCTTCCTTCCTGCCTGCCTGCCTGCCTGCCTGCCTGCCTTCCTTCCTTCCTTCCATCCATCCATCCATCCCATCCATGGTATGCAGTGATCAGAATGTGCCGAAGTGGCCCAGTGGTTAGAGTGCAGTACTGCAGGCTACTTCAGCTGACTGCTAGCTGCAGTTCGGCAGTTCGAATCTCACCAGGCTCAACGTTGACTCAGCCTTCCATCCTTCCGAGGTGGGAAAAATGAGGACCCAGATTGTTGGGGGCCAAGAGGCTGATTCTGTGAACCACTTAGAGAGGGCTGTAAAAGCCCTGTGAAGCGGTATATAAGTCTAAGTGCAATTGCTATCCCTTCCCTTCCTGTTAGAATGCAGTATTTCAGGCTAACTCTGCCCACTGCCAGCATTTCGAATCTCACCAGCCTCAAGGTTGACTCGGCCTTCCATCCTTCCGAGGTGGGTAAAACGAGGACCCAGATGGTTGGGGGCAAAAGGCTGACTCTAAACGGAAATGTCTCACTTAGCAAAAGAAATTTTGGGCTCAATTGCGGTCGTAAAGTCGAGGGCTACCTGAAATGCTGCCTTCTGTACCCCACCACTTTTTAAAAGAGTTTAAGCCAGATAAAGTCCCGTCCCTCCCCTGGATTTTAAGATGTAAAAGAACGCGGATTCTTTCTGAATTCCGAACAGGCTGTTTCTAAATGCCAGGCCTAGAGAAGCCGGGCTCTCTCCAACGTATAATTTAAGCCATAAATTAGCATGGTGGGTAACGCATGGATTTTAAACCTGCCAATGCGCCTTCAATTTATATTTTCCCTGAAGCAATATATCCCGTTATTTGGGTTTCTCTGAAAGGCTGGATAGACTCATAATAACAGATTCAGAGACTCTAAAGGTTGGGGTGGGGTGGGGGGATTTTTCTTTTATTTAGAAAAATCCGTTTATGAGGGGGTCCTTGGTGGTCTCCGAGCTTGGTTTTTTTCTTGCAGACGTTTCATGACCCAAACTAGGTAACGTCATCAGTGCTAGAAGGGAGGGAGTTTGTAGAGAAGAGGAGGAGGAGGACTGTGGGTGTCCTTGGTGCTCTCCAGGGTTGGCTGTTTTCTTGCAGACATTTTATTATCCAACTAAGTATTTACGGCCAGTCCTCACACCTGCGACCTTCATAGCAACCTCACAGCCACGTGATCAAAATTCAGGCACTTGGCGACCAGTTCATATTTATGACGGCCGCCATGTCCCGGGGTCACGTAATCCCCGACAAGCAAAGTCCGCGGGGGAAGTCAGATTCACTTAATAACGGTGTTCCTAACTTGACAACGGCAGGGATTCGCTTAACAACTCTGGCAAGGGAGGTCATTAAATGGGGCAAAGTTTACTCAGCAACGGAAATTTGCAGCTCAATTTTGGCGGTGAATCCAGGACCACCCGAATTGGCTTCGTGGGAATTTTTTCCCCCCTGCTAGAAAAGTTCTCGGCTGCCTAAGTGCGGTTTTAAAACGGAACGAAGGGGGCAGAGAAACTTGGTGGGATGAACACCCCGTTTTAGGACCCGTCGCTAAGGCAGGAAAACGCCCGAGGGTGTGCCGTCGTCTTCTTTTTGAATCTCTTTTCCCGTCTTTCGGTGCTCGTAGCCGCCGGCGACGACGCTCCCGTGTATTTCAACGAAGGCCGTAACGATTCCGTCGGCTCGCTGATCAAGGCGAAAGCCGGCTAATAGGAAGTGAATAGGTAAGAGAGAGCTTTGCAGGGACACAAACACCCCGTCCTCCCCCCTCTCTCCTCGGGAGCCTTGCGGTATCTGCCGTTTTTTTCCAAAATGGATCCATCACCCCGCTGACTTCAAATTGGATGTGACTGGCAGACGGAACGAGGAGTCCTCCTTCTCGGCTGCTAAATGAGCAAGGGAATTGACCCAACGGTTTCATCGCTCCCACTCAGCGGAATTTCTCCCCCTCCCCACCAATTCCTAGGTGACTTTGCACAAAAGAAGGGAAGCGGCTTTGTGGCGGCTTCAGGAGGGGAGGAGGCTCGGCGGCGGCTGGGGCATTCTCGCCCTTACCTGCAGACGCCAACAGTCAGGTTATCCCTGAAGTCCTTCGTAGCGGCACCAAGAGGTTGTCTCGTTAAATGAAAAGGAGGCCTAAGGGTGACTTCATTATAGCATTCCACATTTGTGCCTAAGGCTGGACTAGAACTCTCTGTCTCCCTGCAATTGTCCCCAAGTCACCCAGCTGGCCGAAATAGGAACTCGTTTTTTGATCTATAGATCTAAATACGGGTCTGTTTTCCCTGTTGACGTGTCCTTGAAGATGCTGCAACGGTTGTAAGTGTGAAAAAAATGGACACTTATCCCCCCCCCCCCGTGCTGTTGTAACTTTGAATGGTCACTAAACGAACTGTCGCATGTTGAGGACTATCCGTATCCATGCAAAAGGTGATGTAGCAAAGCCACTGCTTCATTGGAACAGAAGTTGCCTCCAGAAGTTGTGAATGCTCCAACACTGGATGTTTTTAAGAAGATACTGGATCACCCTTTGTCCGAAGTGGCGTAGGGTTTCCTGCCTAAGCAGGGGGTTGGACTAGAAGACCTCCAAGGTCCCTTCCAACTCTGTTTATTCTATTCTATTCTATTCTATTCTATTCTATTATATTCCACTCCACTCCTATTCTACTCTATTCAAAGTTATTTGATACAGTGCTGGCAACCGATGAATTTTTCAAAACGTGTTTTGAAGTTTGCCTTTCTGCCTTTTGGGGGAAATTTCGAGTTTAGCTTTCCCTGCCTTCCTGAAAAAAAGTTTGATTTTAGTAGTGACGAAATCCCCTTTCTTTGAGCGTTCACACCCGTCGGCATATGGTGGCTCGAAACCACAACATAAACAGTGAGACACAACATTGTTTCCACAGCAGCTTATTTATGGGCAAATATTTACGTTCCATGTTCATTAAATTGCGTTTGAGACTTTTGAGTTAAGCAGTAGCCATCTCTACCTACGCCAATTGTTCCCATTTAACTTCCTTCTTGCGGCAGGTGTGATTCCACAAAGGATGGGAGATTTTGTGTGTCTGTGTGTGTGTGATTTCTTTAGGAAGAAGCTCCTGGGCAGACTGACCTTGCGTTATGGGAATTGTAGTCCCCAACACTATTGGTTGCCAAGTGGGGACAGTCTTTATGAATGTCCACCTCCTTCTCTGTCGTCTCCTTCTTTTGCCTTCCATTGTTCCCAGCATTAGGCTCTTCTCCAGGGAGTCCTTCCTTCTCATTAGGTGGCCAAAGTCTTTGAGTTTCCTCTTCAGGATCTGGCCTTCTAAAGAGCAGTCAGGGTGGATCTCCTCTAGGACTGACCGGTTGGATCGCCTTGCCGTCCGAGGGACTCGCAGGAGTCTTCTCCAGCACCAGAGTTCAAAGGCCTCCATTCTTTGGCGCTCAGCCTTCCTTAGGGTCCAACCTCTCATTGCAACTGGGAAAACCACAGCCTTGACTACGTACTTGCGCCTTTGCTGTTTCGTCATGCCAGCCACATGACCACGGAGACGTCTTCGGACAGCGCTGGCTCTTCGGCTTTGAAACGGAGATGAGCACTGTCCCCTAGAGTCAGGAACGACTAGGACATACGTGCGAGGGGAACCTTTACCTTTTTAACTCAATTTTTTCTTACATTGTCCCGCTTGCCAACTTTATTCACAGGCAGCTTCATCCTCCTGCTTTGTGTCGCTCGTGTTTGATGTTGGACAGCCCAACAATTTTCCAGAAAGGAAAATACTGACAATTGACAAGGTTGCCAATCTTTGCAGGGCTTCATTTCCCAGGAAGGTGATTCTCACAACAGGATTGCCAGACAGAGAGAACCCACAACATTTGAAATTCGTCTTCTTTTGTTTGGGGGGGGGGGGGGATCAGGATTGTGGCTTTTATTCACCCCTGCCACAAACATTTCCTTAATTGAAGCACGAAGCTGGCTCCAAGCAGGTAGATTTTTATGAAAGAGAGTCACCAACCGGGCCGTGGATAGTTAAAAACTCATGCAACCATCCAGTGGCATTCACCGAGCGCGTCAAGCTACTTAGACACAAAGCTTGGAGTTCTAACAACAATCACAGCCAATACAAAACTCTCTTCTTCCCCCCTGGGCCAGTTTGGGCATTAATGGCACCCTACTGTTTCTCGTCGAAATTGGGCTTACGGGAGACCATTGTTCTCGACTGCAACCGGCTAGGCCGAGCGGACTTCGCTTTCGCGGATAATCATCTTTGCCCAAGCCCAAACAAAAGCCTTCTGGGGTTGTCACCTTGGCCCCGCGTCCATGCACAAAAGAATGTCAGTCACCGCATTTTGACTTCTGCCCAGCTTGCTTTGGCTTAATTTGAGCTGCTTTCTCCAGGGGGCCCTCCAGATTTCAGGGATTCGGCACGTCGTCTTTTTTCCCACCGAGGGTGGAGGGCGGCAAGGTGTTGGTCTCTTACATCGTCGCACTTTTGTTGCCCGGACCAGCGTGGAGGAATGCAAGAACAAAGAAACAAACGACAAAAAAAGAGTCACACATTGGCAAGTGCTCAACTTTGCAGAAAGGTGACCGAACGTGCCAGGATGCTGTTTCTGAGAAAGCATAAATCTTTGTCCCCCAAAACCTCTTTTTATTTATACGGCTGTGAATTATGGTCATTCACAGCCCTCATGGCTTCACAAACGGTCCGTGAAGATTCCGGCAGATGTCTGCTCGAGTTGCCAGTCTTTCATGGGACAGAAAGAGTCCAACAGAACTTTTCAAAGCTTGAACCGACCAGATGAACGAATTGCTTCCTGCAAAAGCTCACGTCCCTTTTACTCCTCTTTTATGTCTTATGGGAGGGGACAATCATCTCCAAGCCTTACTCCCAAGTCGACCCTGTTTTCTTAATTGTTCTTGCCTTCTGGCCGCTCTGTGCATGCGCACACTGGGAACAGGCTCCAGCTGTTCCTCTGTCTCACTGATGTCTGACTCCAGAGGCAGCTGATAACTGTCAGACGGCCCTGGCCCCCTCTCTGCCTCCGACACAGAGCCCTCGTCCGAGCCTTCCCCAGACTCCAAGACTGGCCCATCTCCTTCCCCAACCTCCTCACTGCCCGACTCTGCTGCCAGCTCCGCAGGCCGCCAGCAGACCACGACAGCTGCCCAGCTGTGGCAAAGAGAGTGTGTTTTTTTCAAACTTGGCAACTTTTAAGAACGCACGGATGAAATGGACGTTTGAACGACGGGCGGATTTCATCTCCGACAGATCGGCCTGTTTTGAAAAATGGCGATGGTTTTGGGATTGATCATTTTTGGGGGGGTTGAGAAAGAGAAAATCTGCATTTTGAGGGGGGAGGGAAAAAATGCCTTGTGGGCTTGAGTTTGCTAAACCTCCTCTGTTTTGGTTTTCCAAGTCTTTCATTTTTGTTTTCCTTGCCAGCGTCGGCACTGAATGCGCGATTGAATTGCCATGTGTTAGACTATTTCAATTATCCCTTTCAAAGAGTAGCTTGCATTTTCTCGAGCAGGCTGCTGCTTTCCTTTTTCCCAAAAATACATATTCATGACTTAAAGTTTTGGCTTTGAGGAGTCTTTAAAAGAAAAAGATTCTAAAATTAGCATTTCGGACGTCGTTCCCCGGTTGCGCCAAGCTTCAACTTGGCAGTCAGGTATTCTCAAAAGTTTTGAGAAACGGGGGAATGAGCACATGGAACGGAAGGCGCCTATTTTGCAAAGTTTTGCAAACTTTGGGTCCAATAGAGGTCGTTTGGGGTTCTATGCTAGGCTAGCAGATCGGAGGGATAACACGTCAATGTTTAACGACTGCAATGGAGCCCAAAACTTCAGTTGCGAAGCGAATCAGTTGTTAAGTGGGTTTGTGTTGTGGCCTGCCAGCAGCAGATTCGGACAGTGAGGAGGTTGGGGAGGAACCTGGGCCAGTCCTGGAGTCTGGGGAAGGCTCTGAGGAGGGCTCTGTGTCGGACGCAGAGAGGAGGCCAGGGCCGTCTGACAGTTATCAGCTGCCTTCGGAGTCAGACATCAGTGAGGCAGAAGAACAGCTGGAGCCTGTTCCCAGTGTGCGTATGCACAGAGTTGCCAGAGGAAGGGAACAGCTAAAGCACAGGGGTCGACTTGGGAGTAAGGCCACGGGTGGACGATGAATGGCCCCTCCCAGAGGAAATAAAAGGGGAGCGAAAGGGGAGTGGAGTTTGCAGGAGATTGCTTCATTGGTTCGTGACTCTCTGAGACTCCTTGCCAAGTTCTGCAGATATCAGCCTGGCAGCTCTCCAAGCCAGATAAGGTCTGTGACTGTAAATCCTCCCTTGAAAGACTTTGCTGGATGCAAATGAGCAGAATTCACAGTCAATTAATAAAAGGGGTTTTTGTCGGGACCAGGAGTTTGCTTCATGCTCTTGGGAAGCCTCGGTCAGAACAGTTTGTCCCCGTTCTACGACTTTTCTGGCCACAGTTGTTAAGTGAATCACTGCACTTGTTCGGTTGTGAAGTGAATTTGGTTTTCTGTATTGACTTTGCTTGTCAGAAGGTCGCTAAAGGGGACTCGCGTGACCTCCGGGACACTGCGACTGTCATAAAGAGGAGTCACATTGGCAAGCGTCCCGATTCTGATCTCGCGATCAACTCAGCTTACAACAACTCACTGAACGACTGTTCAAAGTCGCAGCGGCACTGGAAAAAAGTGACTTATGACCATTTCTCACACTTAATGACCGTTGTAACATCCCCACAGTCACGTGGTTTACATTCGGATGCTTGACTCGCACTTAGGACGGTCGCACTTTCCCGGGTGTGTTTGCGTGTCACGTGATCCTGCTTCCGACGAGCCAAGTCCACGGGGAAGCCAGATTCACTTAACAACCATAACGGCTGTGGTGATTCACTTAACAACGGTGGCAAGAAAAGTCGTAGAAAAGGGGCGAAACCCAACAAATTCTCACGTAGCAACGTAGCTCCATTGTGGTCGTACGTTGAGGACCACCTGCGTATGGGGGGGGGGTCTCCGAGGCTTAAAAAGAAAAGATCTTTTTAAAGTGGGGGAAAAATATCTTAAAGCTCTGCTTATTGATTCTTTAATGCCCTTGGCTTGCCATCTCAGCGAAAATGAGATCAAAGATGAGCCGATAGCACGCAGAGTTGATCCTTCCTGATCACCTGTCCTCTTTGTGCTTCGCGGCTTTTATAGCCGAAACGGCAGATATACAGGAAACTCCTCGAACTATGACCACAATGGAGCCTCGCGTTTCTGTTGCTAACCGTCACAAATTGAGGCCATCATTGCCAGACTCAACCGAGGTTGCAGCTTTGAGGATTAGCTGTAAGTAAGACTCCTTCCTTCTCCCGTTTTCCTTTCTACCAATAACCCCCTGAGGTGCGTTGGGCTGAGAGAGAGAGAGACTGCCCAAGGTGACTCAGCTGGGGTTCATGCCTAAGGCGGAACTGGAATTCCCAATCTCCTGGTGATTGGCCCATAAAAAGCCAGCTTTTTATGGTTAAAGTGGGATTAGAACTCCCAGTCTCCTGGGGATTGATCCAAACTCATCCAACCAGTTTTTATGCCTAAAGTGGGACTAGAACTCGCTATTTCCTGGTGGGTTGACCCAAAGTCACCCAGTCGGCTTTCATACCTAAGACAGAACTGGAACTCCCAATCTCCTAGTGACTGGCCCAAAGTCACCCAGCCATCTTTCATGCATAAATTGGGACTAGAACTCACCATCCTACTGGTGATTGACCCAAAGTCACCCAGTCCGCTTTCATGCCTAAGCCAGAACTAGAACTCCCAATCTCCTGGTAATTGGCTCAAAGTCACCCAGCCATCTTTCATGCGTAAATTGGAACTAAAACTCACCATCCTCCTGGTGGATTGACCCAAAGTCACCCAGTCCGCTTTCATGCCTAAACCGGAACTAGAACTCCCAATCTCCTGGTAATTGGCCCAAAGTCACCCAGCCATCTTTCATGTCTAAACTGGGACTAAAACTCCCCATCCTCCTGGTGATTCCTCCAAAGTCACCCAGCTTTCCTGCCTTAAGACGAGACTAGAACTCCCCTTCTCCTGGTTTCTAAGTCAGTACCTTCACCACTAGACCAAACTAGCTAAAATCAATTTCCTCTACAAAGCAGGGCTATAAAATTTCGTAGTCGGTGGAGAGCGTAAGCTGTTAATAGGCTTCCTTGATTTCCCCCTTTTAAGGCTGACCGTTAACAATAAAAATGCCAAATACTGTAAAAGGTGGTTTTTTTTTTTAAAAAAAAACAACCTTTAAAACGTTACTTGACATTTCATGACAGCTTATTTTTCAGCCACCTAATTCCGTTGCAAGTGGCCGCCGTTCCTTCGTAAAAGGGTAGAAGTTGTTGTTTTTTTTAATACGGAAACGGTGACATTAAGAGGGATTTTGCTTTCTTTCTTTGGCTGGCCTTGTCGCGCACGAAATAAACCGCCGTCGTTTTTGCAAAGCGGTTCCCCGTCCCCGTCCCCCCTTAAAATTCACTTTGTTTCCCTTGATAGCTGATAGTTGCGTCCCAGCTCTTTCTCCCGCTGTAAATGCAATTTTGAGTTTTAGGACTTCTGCGCGTTTTCCAAATGGATGTTATTTAAAGTCACCGATAGCTGTTGCCGTATTAAGATTGCTAAGCGGTCTGGTGCGTTTGCGGGTGTGACTTTTCACACTTTTCAGTGGAGCCTGGTTGGGTTCAGCTTCAAAAGCCGTTGAGTGTGGCCCATGAGAGACGACGGTGAATTCTGTCGTAGGTTTGATGGATGGAAGAGTTACAGATTTGCCTCGAGTTATGACCACGCTGTGACCAACGTCTCCACCGCTAAGCCAAGGCAGTTGTTCAGTGAGTCAGGCCCAGTTTTACGACGTGTTTTGCGATGGTCGCTAAGCTTAACGCTGCAGGTGGTTTATCAGTAAATGTAGAATCCCCAGCTGACTTTAGCTCTCCTTCGAAAAATAAAATACATTCATTTTTGATCATTACTGCCTTTATTATTTTTATAAACAACTCAAAGCAACGAACGTATCTACCACACCTTCCTCCTCCTAATTTCCCCACTACAACAATCCTGTGAGGTAGGTTGGGTTGAGAGAGAATGAGTGGCCCAAAGTCACCTAGTTTTCATGACTAAGGTGGAACTAGAATTCACCGTCTCCTGGTGATGGGTTCAAAGTCATCTCACTGGTTTTCACGCCTAAGGTGGAACTAGAACTCACCGTCTCCTGGTGATGGGTTCAAAGTCATCTCACTGGTTTTCACGCTTAAGGTGGAACTAGAACTCACCGTCTCCTGGTTTCTAGGCAGGTCCCTTCACCACTAGACCACACCGCCTCTGCGTTTTGGATTTTATTTCAAACTCCCCATCCCACCCCCCAATTAAACAGTTTTTAATTGTTGGAGCTAGGACAAAAACAGAATTGAATTCCATCTCCTTTATGTTCAAATGTAATTAGAATTAAGTGCTGTATTATTCCACACTGCTCATGGATTTAATTAATACTCTTTGCCTTCTGCTAACTTACACACTGCAGCTGGGTAACAGCTTTTGGGTAGGGTCTGGAGGCCAGACACAAGGAGTGGTGAGGGGCATAGGTGGTGTGAGGTTTTGAGCGACATACCTCCACTTTAGAACAACTGCAGAACTTGGAATGAATGGATGAATAAAAAGGCCACCCTAAAATGCATTTTTGGCTCAGGACACCAATCGTCACAAGGGAAGATAGCAAATGGCCTTCTGAGAAAGTATTGCATGGCAATGTTTGCAGAGTTTAACACAATGACGGAATCAGAAGGGATTTTGGAGGTCTTCTTGTCCAACCCTCTCTCAGGCAGGAAACCCTATCCCATTCCAGACAAATGTGTCCTGACCTAGGCTTCCCCCAACCATGAAGCAACTCCTTGTCCCGACAAAAAGCCCTTTTTTACTAAGTTACTGTGAATTCCTCTCATTCACATCCAGCAAAGTCTTTCAAGGGAGGATTTACGGTCACAGACCTTATCTGGCTTGGAGAGCTGCCAGGCCGATCTCTGCAAAACTTGGCAAGGAGTCTCTGAGAGTCACGAACCAATGAAGCGAAGGAATTATCTCCTGCAAACTCCATTCCCCTTTCTCCCCTCTTTTATTTCCTCTGGGAGGGGCCATTCACCGTCCACCTGTGGCCTTACTCCCAAGTCGACCCCTGTTCTTTAGCTCTTCCCTTCGCCTGGCCACTCTGTTTGTGACTATAAGAGACTCTGTGCCAAGTTTTGCCTTGCCCTGCGTTTGGAAACTTAGTTATCTGGCAGCTCTCCAAACGAGATAAGGTTCGTGTTGATAAACATTCCTCTGAAAGACTGTTTGCCGAGCCTTGCTGACTGTGAATGAAAGGAATTCACAGTCGTGTAAATAAAAGAGGATTTGCTAGGAACAAGGCTCTGCTTCATGCTTTCTAAGGAAGCCTCGGTCAGAACAGAGGACAAACTTCCTGACAGTGGGAACAATTAAACCAGTGGAACGACTTGCCTCCAGAAGTTGTGAATGCTCCAACAGTGGAATTTTTAAAGAAGAGATTGGATAACCATTTGTCTGTGGGACAGCAGGTTTCCTGAGCAGGGGGCTGGACTTGAAGACCTCCACGGTCCCTTCCAACGCCCTTATTCTGTTCAATCTGGAAAGACGTGATCCAGAGATGCCACCATCCCTAATCTCCCTCTTGTCTGTGAGATGCCACCATCCCTAATCTTCCTCTTGTCTCCTTGATGCGTCGGCTTTAGCTTTCCAGGGGCGACACGAAAGGCTGCCTTTGCAGAACCAACTTTTTAAGGTCGTGGATAATCCCATTAAGACGTAAACACGGCGGCGTGTTAATGCCGTCGGACGGCGTCGTTCTGTCTATAATTAGGCAGGATGTCAATAATACGGCGCATCGTTAGGCAGCCACATGACTTGGGTTTGAAGGGCATTGTTCTGGAGTTACAGAAATAGCAGAGTTGGAAGGGACCGCCCGCCAGCTAAGGAGAAATTGAGGGTAGGACAAGAAGCAATGGGTGGAAACTAATCAAGGAGAAAAGCAACTTAGAACTAAGGAGAAATTTCCCAACAGTCAGAACAATCAATCAAAAAAAAATTTCCCCCAGGTTTTTATTTTTTAATAAAAATTATACATATAGCATTGTCTGGGTCTTTTATAATACAATAACAATACAATAGCAGAGTTCGAAGGGACCTTGGAGGTCTTCTAGTCCAACCCCCTGCCTAGGCAGGAAACCCTATACCGTTTCAGACTTGTTTGTTCTGCATTCCGTGATTCTTATTATTCCCATTTAGAAGATGATTTCAATAAAATCCAGCAAAAGGAGACCCGAAAAAGACTTCTGCACCCTCCATGTTGTTTAGCTCCGTTCGTTTTTTGCATTCTTTCCGATTCCCCGTTTCCCCCAAAGTTGGATCTGGAAAAACCGAACAACAGATGGTGCTGTTAAGAATTAAAAGAATTCAAAGCAGCCTCCATCAGCTGCCAAGATAAAACACCCTTTTTTCTTTCTGCAGGAAAGGAGCTCATTATCAAGAGTATTTAAGCCGAGGAGGTATTTAATCTTCCTTAATCATTTGCATTCTTGGGAAGAGGGAGACCAATGGCAGCTGTCAGGCCCGGCCAAGGCCCATGCAATGCTCGGGCTCCTAATGACTTTGACGAATCTGTTTTAATTCCGCTCATGCTGAGCGCAATCAAAACCAAAAAAAACCCCACCCACCCACCCCCAAAAAGTAAGAGGGATGTTTTTACAAGCCTCTTATTTCTAATTAATTTGATGGCTTTCCGATCTCGTTTTATATTCCCCTTCCCCCTGTAGTAGGATGTATTGGGCACTCGGTGGAGCGAAGAAGGAAGGGCGATTGGATTGCAGGTGATCCTCGACTTACGGCCACAACTGAGCCCAAAAATGCCCGGTGCTAAGCAAGATAGTTCAGTGAATCATGCTTAAGTGACTCCGCCTTCCCCATCGACTGGGCTAGTGAGAAGGTCACAGAAGGTGATCACTTGACCCCGTGATCTTGCAACCGTCATAAATATGAATTGCGTGTGCGCCGGGAGGGGGGGTGCTCTTCCATTTTCTGGCACGCATGCGTGCCATGTTCCCATTTCGGCACTCGGTGCCGAAAAGGTTCACCTACACTATTCTACACTATAGTTTTGCTGCGCGTGCTGAGTGATCCCTTGATTTGATATTGTGTTGAGGATCAATAGCACAGATACCTCGGCGAAAGCAATTGGTGAGACGGTGGGTTGCCGCCGATTGACTTTGGCTGGCTTGCGAACAAGCGGGCTCGATCGTCCGGAGAACTAATAGGGATTTCTCCCGTGAATTCCAAGGACGTCAAAAAGAGGAGAGTTCCATGCGCGGAATAAAAAAAAAAACATTTAAAAAAAAAGCGATATCGGCATATGTTTAACATCTATTCAACATTTGTCACTGGTTGGAAGCCTTCGTTCCAGCTGTGATTAAGCAATCTTCCCTTTTGCATTTCCAAGCAGGTCTTAGAAATTTAGATAAATAGATTTATTGCTGAGAATTTGGAAAATATATATATTCATATATGTTGTATTTGTGCTGATAAATAAATAAAGGGAGACTAGTATAGCTCTATTTCAAGCTATTTAGCTCTCGTCAGCTAGCCATACCCTTACTGGGATTTGAACCTGGGCTGTGTTACATATTAGGCAGATTTGTTAGCCACTAAGCTAACAAATATTTGGGCATACCAGGGGTTGTAACACAAATACATATTCATGTATGTATGTACGTATGTATGTATGTATGTATGTATGTATTGTGTCACAACCCCTGGTATGCCCAAATATGGGAGGGAGCACACTGCTTCCCTTTTCTGTCTTTTGGCTCACTCCAGGAGTCCATCCAGGCAGAAAACCATCTTTTTTATGTTGCCTTTGTTACATTTGCGTTGCATTTGTGCTGATAAATAAATAAAGGGAGACTAGTATAGATCTATTTCAAGCTATTTAGCTCTCATCAGCTAGCCATACCCTTACAGGTTCGAAATAGATCTATACTATGTATATATGAATGAAGGTGTTCTCATTCGGATAGCACCCCACTGTCCTGCCCTCTGAGTAACCCCTACACTTTTTATATTAATGTCTTTGTCTTTCGTCAAACCTGAAATAAACGCCTGTGAAATAATAATGTGGGCAGGGGAACATTGGGGTCTGAAATCGGATTTTACCTGTATTTGTATCTTTTGGATCGTTGTGGCTTCAACCATTCCAACCGAGAGAATCTGGGTGTGAGTAAATAGAGGTAAATGTCAAGGTTCCCCTCGCACATGCATGCTAGCTGTTCCCGACTCTCGGGGGTGGTGCTCATCTCCGTTTCAAAGCCGAAGAGCCAGCGCTGTCTGGAGATGTCTCCGTGGTCATGTGGCCGGTATGACTCAATGCCGAAGGCGCACGGAAGGCTGTTTCCTTCCCACCAAAGGTGGCGCCTATTTTTCTACTTGCATCTTTACGTGCTTTCGAACTGCTAGGTTGGCAGAAGCTGGGACAAGTCACGGGAGCTCACTCTGTGTGCTAGGGATTCGAACCGCTGAACTGCCGACCTTTCTGATCGACAAGCTCAGCATCTTAGCCACTCAGCCTGTGAGTAAATGGCCCATTGTAAAAAGAGAAAGAAAAATCCAAGTAAAATTCTGCTCTGATCTTTCAGCGATAAAATCTGACCCAAAGCGGCTGCTTTTAACCGATTCTTGGAAACGCTCAGATAAAATAAGGATATTGGCAACTTGTCTTGATCAAAGTCAACGTCATCTGCAACCAGGCTTTTTGCCTCTGGCCTCCCGTCGTTTGTTCTGGCACTTCTGTATAGGAAGTCCTCAACGTACGACAATTTGCTTAGTGACCAAAGTTATAAGGGGCTCCTCCAGGGCTACTTAGAACTTGAATTTGAAGTGATGAAGGCTGCTCCCATACGGTCCTATGACCGCATTTGGGTTGCTTAGCAACTGGCCTGCATTGATTAGTCATCAATTGCAGTGCACTTTGCATGGTAGTGTCCTGTGTTCAAATCTAACCACAATTTGCAATGGGTGGTGGGTGGTTTTTTTTTATACAGGAAACGGGAGTTTACTTCCATTTACCACAGTGGCCAGAAATGCCGTAAAACTACCCTTCGCAAACGTCTTTCTTAACAACAGATGTGTTGGGAGCTCCGTTGTGGTCGTATGTCAAGGACTCTTTGTATCTACAGGTCGTGTTTCACATGGGCCGTATTTGAGAAGGGAGCAGTTAAAAAGGGGTGGGAGCCTCCCTCCTTTGACCTGTTGCGTTGTTGCAAACAACGGTGTTGTGTCATGCATGATTTGTGCATCTGTGACGGAAGCAAATGAGCATTCAGTCACACCTGGTCAGTTGGGTTTCAGCCGGTGGTGCGGTGGCCTAGAGGTGAAACACTCGCTTCACAGTCAGCTTCACAATTCACAAGCAGGATGAGTTTGATCCTAGGTAGAGGCAGATATTTCTCTCTCTGGGCAGAATGAGAATATGTCTGCCGAACAGAACTCCGCATTGGCAACAATAAGAGCATCCGGCCAGTAAAAAAACACTCTGCTAGCTCCAATATATTAAAGGAGATGACGATTGACATAGAAACCTGGCTCGTTCTCGTATGACGTGCGACGCATTTTATTAGCAGCTAGCATCACGGCGGGGGAAACGACTATATCCGATTTCATTGTGCGGCGGTTGTTGTGCAGGGCGTGTGCCGAATGCAACGTTAAGTCCGGGACGCATTAATTGATTTTCCTCCCCCGGTTTCTCCTTGTAGTAATCGCTGCAGATCCCTGCAGCAAAGACAAACGTTCGCTTCTCTTTAGTCCATGAATAACGAACGAGGGGAGCAGAATGCAAACCATCTCTGCTTGCTCGGGATCTCAGCCGGACGGGTTGCTGAGCGTGGTCATAAGTTGAGGACGAACTGCAGCTAAGTTAGTAAAAAGCAACCGAGGGATTTCTGTAACCCCCCTCGGGCGAAACGGAGAAGTCTTTATTTTAGGGATAAGACTCCACGGGAACGGTTCTCTTGTCTCCCAGCTTAATAATCGTATGATATTTGCTCAGCTACGGATTTTTTTAAAAAAAGCCGGAATCCTGGGAAATGTGATTGGGGCAACCGGGCAGAGGGTCGGAAGACGTCTGCTCAGCTTTTACGGAGCTTTTCCGAATGTTTAAGATGCCCATCTTTGTGATTCCTCTTCCTCTTCCTTCCTCTGAGTATCTTGACTTTCCTACCAACTCAAGGGGGTCTAAGGAGAATGGTCATTTTCCTAACCACTTGTTCTCTTTGTCACTTTCGGCCAAGGTGGCTCTTCCTTACGGACGTTAAGAACACTCTTCCTCTTCTTCTCAACCACCTCCTCCTCTTTTTCTTCCTTTCCTGCTCCTCTTCCTCCTCCCTCTTCTTCTTCCTCTTCGTCTTCCTCTTCTTCTCAACGTCCTTCTCTTTTTCTTTCTTTTCTCCTCCTCCTCTTCCTTCCTATTCTGCTTTGTCTTCCTCTTCTTCTCAACCTCTGTCTCCTCCTGCTTTCTCCTCCTCCTCCTTAATCTTCATCTTTTCCTCCTTCTTCATCTCCTCTTTTTCTCCGCCTCCTCCTTTTTCTTCCTTTTCTCCTCCACCTCCTTCATTTCCTTCTTCCTCTTCTTCGTAACCTTCTTCTTCTCCTCTCATCTTCTTCTTCTTCTCCTTCATTTTCTTCCTCTTCTCCTCTTTTTCTTCCTTTTCCTCCTCCTTCCTCTTCTTCCTCTTCTTCCTCTTCTTCTCAACCTGTCTCCTCCTCCTCCTCTTCCTTCTTCTTCCCCCTCTTCTCGACCTCTTTCTCCTCCTTCCTCTTCTTCTTCATCTTCTCCTCCTTCTTCTTCCTCTTGCCTTTCTCTTCCTCCTCCGTCTCCTCCTCCTCCTTTCTCCTCCTCCTCCTTAATCTTCATCTTTTCCTCCTTTCTTCTTCATCTCCTCCTCTTTTTCTTCCTTTTCTTCTTCATCCTCTTTTTCTCCCCTCCTCCTCCTCCTCCTCTCTTCCTACCTTCTGGTCCTGATATTTCCTGAATGCTGCTTGACTTTCTTGAGCCAGTAAATGGCACACCGTTATGATCTTGCTCCCCCCGCCCCCCAAACTGGCCTTGAGGGGTGAATCCACTTTGCTTATTTCTCCCCCCCCCCCAAAAAAAACTTT
>NC_138565.1:3957816-4008125 GCF_964273705.1 Natrix helvetica
CTTTTCTGCAATAGCAGATGCCATTCCTCCCACGCCTCAATTAATTTGCCTCAATTTAATCTGCGCTCAGGTTCCCTGGATAATGAAATGCCGAACGCTTTCTAGTGGCAAAGCAGAGCCGCGAGGAGGGAAGAAGGCGGGATGTGGCGGTGGAGGGGGGGAGAGAGAGCGAGGAGTGTAGGCGACCTGCGAAAATATGCGCGGCCGCCGGATCAATGCCAAAAGGGGGCTTGCGGCCACGCGCAATCGTGGTCAGTCATGGAGAGACCCTGTCAATGAATTCATTTGGAAACATTTAAAAAACAACAACCCCACAGCAGAAAAAGACCTAGTGGTCCATCAAGTTTGCTCTTTTTTTGAGTTTTGGGTTTTCTTTTGTGGTTGTTAGTTGCTGTGAAAAACAGAAAAACTCTCGCATAGAAACGAGGAGACCACAAACAATAAGAAGCATATTTATTTAAATTTATATTTAGACATTGTCTTTTGCAAAAGGATTCTCAATCATGAAAGATTCTCTCAGTTGTGAAATCGTGTCCGACCCATCGCGACCCCATGGACAACGTTCCTCCAGGCCTTCCTGTCCTCTACCATCCTCTGGAGTCCATTTAAGCTCATGCTGACTGCTTCAATGACTCCATCCAGCCACCACCTTCTCTGTCGTCCTCTTCTTCTTTTACCCTCCATCGTTCCCAGCATGAGGCTCTTCTCCAGGGAGTCCTTCCCTCTCATCAGTTGGCCAAAGCATTTGAGTTTCCCCTTCAGGATCTGGCCTTCTAAAGAGCAGCCAGGGTTGATCTCCTCTAGGACCGACCGGTTGGATGGCCTTGCAGTCTGAGGGACTCGCAGGCGTCTTCTCCAGCACCAGAGTTCAAAGGCCTCCATTCTTTGGCGCTCAGCCTTCCTTATGGTCCAAACTTCACAGCCATCCATTGCAACTGGGAAAACCACAGCCTTGGTTTTGATTGGCAGGGTGATGTCTCTGCTTTTTAGGATGCTGTCTAGATTTGCCATCGCTTTCCTCCCCAGGAGCAAGCCTCTTCATTTCTTGGCTGCCGTCCCCACCTGCGGTGATCTTGGAGCCCAAGAAAATAAAACCTCTCTCACTCTTTCTCTCTCCCTTCCTTCCTTCCTTCCCTCTTTTTTTCTTTCCTTTTTCTCCTTCTTTCTCTCTCCTTAATTTCTTTGTCTTTTCTTTCTTTTTTTCACGTCTTGTTTCCCATCAAGAATATTATGGAGTCTGTAAATAGTTTTGAAATGCCAGTTGGTGATATATGGGTCTCTTTAGCACTTCTTTGATTTATGTCCTCGGCGGTGGTGATGGTGGTGGAGAAAAATAAAGCAAGAGAAGCGAATTATAAAGAGGTGGGGGCCACAGCACTTCCCCCCCCCAGGTCTCCTTAAAACCTGTTATTTTATTATTTCTTCAATCCAACTTGATGGATTTTTATTTTATTTATATATATATATATATATATATATATATATATATGATTATATATATGTAAGGGTATGGCTAGCTGATGAGAGCTAATTAGCTCGAAATAGATCTATACTAGTCTCCCTTTATTTATTTATCAGTACAAATACAACAGACACACACACACACATATATATGCAAAAAAATCACCCGTTTTAACGCTTTGAAGCGCTTTAATGGGTCGGTGCTAAATTTAGAACTGTTTCCGGCAGCCAATTCTGAGAGGCAAAACGGTATCCTGGAATTTGATAATGCTGAGACGGCTAAAAGAGAGGAATAAGAGTGTGCCCCCCCCCCCTAGTTTTCAGCAGCCTCATGGGTTTTTCCTGCGCTGGGTCTGATCACAGGTTGTCCTGGTTGTATAGAAGAACAGAGTTGGAAGGGACCTTGGAGGTCTTCTAGTCCAACCCCCTGCTTAGGCAGGAATCCCTACACCACTTCAGACAAAGGGTTGTCCAACATCTTCTTTAAAACTTCCTATGTAGAAGTTTTTGAAGAAGAAGCTTATGGGATGAGAAGCGAAACGTCTTCAAAGAAAAACAAATCAAGTCTCCTTTACCACAAATCCGTTTCCCCAAAAGTGCTTTTTCGGGAGGCAATTGGACTTTTCTTGTTTTCCTTTGAAGACATTTCACTTCCCTTTCAAGAAGCGTCTTCCACTCTGATGGCGGGAAACGGAAGGATTCAGTCAGAGCTGAAGAAGCTTCTGGGATAAGAAACGAAATGCCTTCAAAAGAAAAATCAGAAAGTCCAGTTACCTCCTGGAAAAAAAAAACCTTTGGGACAACCATGGCCAGCATGACTGAGGATCTCCATAACCGCGGGTCAGTTTCTCATTCAATTTTAACCATTATTCTCAGCTTTGCAGAGAGGCGGTTTTTCCCATCCTCAGTTCCCAAGCAACCGTGTTATTTATTTTGCCCCAACATGTCGCCTCCCTTTTAGCTATTTTTCGCTGGTTGATTGACGGTGGAAAAAGTGAACATGAGGTTGGCAGAGTAACAGGGTTAAAGATGCTCAGAGGAAGGTGACGACAACTCTAGCAATGCCACACTTTGCAAAAAAAACCAAACTTCTGCCTAGCTTAACCACAGAAATTCTGGCCTCGTTTGTGGTCGTAAGCCGAGGAGTGCCTTGTCACCTGTAGGTTTTTCACTAGGGTTACAAGAATTAGGTTTTTTAAAAATCTCACCCAAATGGATCTTGATTTATTAACAGCCCTACCCAGGGGTGAGATTCAGCCGGTTTGCATCGGTTTGCCGAACTGGTTTTTGCAAGGACCGTCTGGCCCCGCCCATCCCTCCCTTCCCTTATTCACAGGGGTGAGATTGAGCCGGTTCGCACTGGTTCAGGCAAATCGGATGTTAATTTTGCATCCAGTTCGCCGAATCAGTTGTTGCAAGCTTTCTCCGCTCCTTTTTTCTTGCTAATTTGCTTTCTCAGGTCCAGGCGGGCGTGGAATTTATCTTGCCACCTGATAAGAATACAATTGTCCCTTTACGGTTTGGGGGGCGGAGGGAAACAGTCCGACAACGGTTAAGAGAGTATATAAGCCACCTGCCGATAGAGCCCTTTAAACGAATAAATTACGTGGTCCACCTTAGACACTCAGGTTAAATCTGTTCTGAAGAAGTCTACAATGGCAACATCAATACAGAATTACATAGCAAGTGTTTAGGGATTCCCGGAGCGCTCTCTCTCTCTCTCTCTCTCTCTCCCCAGAAATTTGCTATAATAAGATTCCTTGGGGGAATCTGATTGGCTGTGGCTGATTCAGAGTGACAGGACTGAGCAAAAGGGATAAGGTAAATTGCGATTCGAACCTTCCCTCCTCCTCCCCCTTAGCGTTTTTGCAAGCCCCTTCAAATTTACGGTTGAGGGTGATTCGGGATGCACGTTCCCACGATCCGACATTGTAGGTATGCAGAGAACGGGCGCATAACTTGTTTTCTGTTGGAAGAAAATGGCAAAAGACAAGGCGCAAATTGTTCTGCTCCTATTGTGGCCCCGCCAGCAGCCAGCACATTTGAACAGTGAGGAGGTTGGGGAGGAAGACGGGCCAGTCCTGGAGCGTGGAGAAGGCTCGGATGAGGAGCGAAAGGGGAGTGGAGTTTGCAGGAGACCATTAGTTCGCTTCATTGGTTCCTGACTCTCCCAGATGTCTTGCCAAGTTCTACAGATATGGGCCTGGCAGCTCTCCAAGCCAGATAAGGTCTGTGACCGTAAATCCTCCCTCGAAACACTTTGCTGGATGGGAATGAGAAGAATTCACAGTAGATTAATAAAAGGGTTTTTTGTTGGGACCAGGAGTTTGCTTCAGGCTCTTGTGAACATTTAAAAACAAGAATTTATGCCGGCTTGCTTGCTTACATTTCCACACAGTCCTACAGCCGCCTCCAAATTCCTCCCTAGACATCCTTAAGTGTGGAATCTTAGCACTTGGGGAAGTGATTATGTCATGGAACTCTTTAAACAACGATGAAATACAGCCCAGCTAAATTCGTTTGCTCTCCCCATTGGGCCTTCTATGTTACGGGTTGGCTTGACTAAAATGGTTGCAGTACAGGGAATTTGCCAGAGGTCCCGCGGGCTCAGACAACGTCTCCAGCAGAAAAGGAAGGAGCCCCTCTCTAAAATACCTCATGCATGTTGCTGGGTACGTTAAATAATATATAAATCAGGTTGGAGAAGACCTGCCCATCCGATTTATTAACTTTGACCTTTTTCCCCCATTATAAAGATGGCTTGGTAAATATTTAATGGGCTCTTAACAGCTCTTGACAGTGGGATCTCTGCTCCTGGAAGCCAAAGACTTGTTTGTGTGTGTGTGTGTGGGGGGGGGGGTTCCTATAGGATTAACAAACATTGTTTAATCAAGAGGGGTTGGCCACCCAACGAAAAATACCTTCCGTTTTTAAATATTAATCAGTGGAACAAGTTGCCTCCTGTCGTGGCCTGCCAGCTGAGCTGGAGCAGATTCGGACAGTGAGGAGGTTGGGGAGGAACCTGGGCCAGTCCTGGAGTCTGGGGAAGGCTCGGACGAGGGCTCTGTGTGGGAGGCAGAGAGGGGGCCAGGGCCGTATGCCAGTTATCAGTTGCCTTCGGAGTCAGACATCAGTGAGGCAGAGGAACAGCTGGAGCCTGTTCCCGGTATGCGCATGCACAGAGTTGCCAGACGGAGGGAACCCTTAAAGATTAAGGGTCGACTTGGGAGGAAGGCCACAGGTGGACGATGAATGGCCCCTCCCAGAGGAAATAAAGAGGAGCGAAAGGGGAGTGGAGTTTGCAGGAGTTCGCTTCATTGGTTCGTGACTCTCTGAGACTCCATGCCAAGTTCTGCAGAGATCAGCCTGGCAGCTCTCCAAGCCTGATAAGGTCTGTGACTGTAAATCCTCCCTTGAAAGACTTTGCTGGATGTGAATGAGCAGAATTCACAGTCAATTAATAAAAGGGGGTTTTGTTGGGACAAGGCGCTTGCTTCATGCCTGGATCAGAACAGTATCATGTAACAACATCCAGCATCGCGCAGATCAGAACTCAGGACAAGAAGCAACGAATGGAAACTAATCAAGGAGAGAAGCATCCTAGAACTAAGGAGAAACTTCCTGACAGTTAGAACAATTAACCATCGGAACAACTTGCCTCCAGAAGATGTGAATGCTCCAACACTGGAAGTTTTAAAGAAGATGTTGGATATCCATTTGTCTGAAGTGGTGTAGAGTTTCCTGCCTGAGCAGGGTGTTGGACTAGAGGACCTCCAAGGTGTCTCCCAGCTCTGCTATTCTATTCTATTCTAAAGAGAAATACCTAAGCTTGAAACCCTTTCAAATGAGACATTCAACTACTAGAATGGCTTAGGAAAACTGCCGAAAACCTAGACAAGGATATTAAAGAGCAGAGAAATCTACCTTGCCGGTGTAGTCAAACTGTGTTTTACCCCGCTTCAGTTGGTCCTCGAATAACGGCCAGAATGGAGCTCAGAGCTACTGTATATAAACAGGGAGCAAGCCACATTCGATAGCACTGATGGTGTTCCCTAGTTGGGTCATGAAACGTCTACAAACAACCAAGCTCAGAGGGCACTAAGAAGTTCGGATTAACAACACTGGGGTTTCATTTTTATTTTTATTTTTATTTCCAGTCAACATCTATGTGCACCAACAAGCTTCCTTCCATCCTCTCCTATTCTGGCATTCCCTCTTAACCCATCTCCCCCGAGCACTCGTAGGCCTGTGACGAATCACGATCCATTACTTTAATGGTCCAGTTATTTTCCTCCCTCTGCTCTCCAGCTCCAAAATTGTAATTGCAAATGTGTAATCCGCGCATTATCTTAATTGAGCTTCCGATTATGTGACCCGTATAGTTAAGAAAACCGGGAGCAGTTAATTTATCATTTTTGGATCGGTCCAACAAGCCAGTTCCAAGTCCCTTAAATGATGAAGGCTCTTTCAAGGGGACACGTGCTGACCCTCAGGATTACTGTTAGCTTGATTTTCTCCAAATTGGAAGAAAGATGTCTATGGGATGTCCCTGTGTGCTTAAATATTTGGCCAAAACAAAACAACAAAAAACAAGGAATGAGGAGAGAAACAAAGTTAGTAACTCTCTCCAAGGCCTCTAAATTACTGACCGAGAATCGAGATTAGCCAAAAAAACATGCATTTCCACAAATTAGTTTGTCCCTTAGTTTATGGCTATTCTTCCAAACCCCCCCAAAAAAGATATAATGAGATGGATGGATAAGAGATAGGTACGCAGACAGACAGACAGACAAGTAGATAGATAGAGATAGATAGACAGACGGACAAAGATATGAGAGGCAGACAGACAGACAAATATATGAGTTAAACAGACAGATAGATAAGATAATGGTAGATTGGTAGGTAGGCACTCAAATAGACAGATCAATAGACAGATATAGACAGACAAGTAAATAGACAGACAGACACAGATAGCTAAAGATATAATGAGATGGATGGGTAGAGAGATAAAAGATAGGTAGAGAGACAGACAGACAAAGAGATCAATAGACACAGATAGATATAGATAGACAAGCAGAGAGAGAGAGAGAGAGAGATTAGATAGATAGATTGATAGATAAGATATGATAGATAGATAAAGATATAATGATAGACAGATCTGTTCTTCTGTTGTTGTTATTTTTTTTTATTTTTGGTATTCTGCTTTATTATTTTTACTTTTATTATTATTATTATTTTATTTTCAAGTTGGCAAATAAACGTAATTCTCCTCCCTCCTTCTATTTTCCCCAAAATAACTGGTGAGGTGAGCAGTGCTGAGAGATAGTGACTGGCCCAAAGTCACCCAGCTAGCTTTTATGCCTAAAGTGGGACTAGTACTCCCAGGGACTAGTACTCCCATTCCGGCGCCCAGGAGTAGGGCCTTCTCTGTGATGGGCCCAACCCTCTGGAATGACCTCCCCCACGATATTAGAACTACCACTGATCTCCGCTCCTTCCGCAAGAAACTCAAGACCCACCTGTTCCAATTAGCTGGCCTGGCCCATTTATAGTCCTATTCCTTATCCTCCTGGCAGTTATTTTTAATTTTGGGGTAGATTTTGGGGTAGATTTTAATGTTGTTTCTAATTTTATTATTACTGTACAGTTTGTATATCGCCTCCTCTATGTATATGTATATATATGGTGTTTTTACTCTGACTGTACACTGCCCCGAGTCCCTTCGGGGAGAGGGAGCGGTTTATAAATCTAAATAAAGTAAAGTAAAGTCTCCTGGTGTTGGCCCAAACTCATCCAACCAGTTTTTATGCCTAAAGTGGGACTAGAACTCACGATCTCCTGGTGATTGACCCAAAGTCATCCAGCTGGCTTTCATGCCTAAAGTGAGACTAGAAGTCCTGGTGTTGGCCCAAAATCATCCAACCAGTTTTTATGCGTAAAGTGGGACTGGAACTCACGGTCTCCCACTTTCTAGCCGGGTGCCTTAACCACTGGACCAAACTAGCAATCCTACTCTTATAGTACAATCTTTCCAATGCAAAGTGTTATTGCTGTTACCAAATGTAAGATGAAAGTACCTTCGATTCTTTCCTAGAATTTTGCCCATCGACCTCATGAGCATTTATCATTTGTATTCCTATTTCCAGCTGCAGTATCACACTGGCCTGGCCTCTGGTCTTCTGAATCAGCAGTCTTTGAAGAGGTCGGCGAACCAAATGGGGGTTTCCGCCAAGCGACGGCCAAAGACTCAGCCCACCACCTTGGTGTTACCGCCTCAGTAAGTGTCCAACGTGTGCATGCGTGAATGAAATCTGGTTTAGAAATGGAATCCTGGTTTTGGTGGGTCAGAAGTGCTGGTGGCTTCCATGCCTAAGACAGGACTGGAATTCACAGCCTCCTGCAGATTGCTGCAAAGTCACCCAGCTGGTTTTTATGCCTAAGGCAGGACTAGAACTCACCGTCTCCTGGCGATGGCTGCAAAGTCACCCAGCCAGCTTTTGTGGCTAAGTCTGGGTTAGAATTCTCAATTTGCCAGTTTCTAGCCTTTTTCATTAGACCAAACCAGCTTGGTGCAATGTGGGAATTGGGTCAACCTATTGGGGGGGGGGCACACTGTTAATGGGGGGGGGGGTCCTGCTGCATCTCTGTGACATGTGAAGCCCCTTTCTGGAAGCTCTTGAGATGGGCCAAGGGTATCCATGGACATAGCATCCATTTCTTTCCAGTTTTCCACCTAGCTGCCGTCACCTGCAGACGGACGGATTGCTATGGGCGCCCGCATGTATGTGTGCAGGTGTGATTTTTTTCAACCACCCTCCCCACCCCGACAAAGCCGGCTCTGTGCTTTGTTAGCGAGCTTCTCCCCGTCTCTTCCGATCTGCTCATTATTCTCCATCAGCCCGACAAGAAAAATGGAACGACGGGTGGAATTAAATAATTGCTTAAAACTGCGAGATGAGCTGCGCGTTTCCCCTCCGGACTTCCCTACCGGGCGAGGAAATAGGTTTTGTCTGATTGAGAATCCTCCAGTCGGGACGTGATAACAACAAGGAGACTTTGGCACTTTGGGGGGGGGGGTGTGTCGGGGGGGGAGGGGCGTGGGAATGAGAGAAGAGGGAATAAGAGAAAAAATTTGTGGCATTGCTTTTCGATTTCTAGCCCTGTCTTCGGAGGTTTTGGGGAGGCTGTGGAACGTCTGTGATTGGACGTTGAAATTTGACAGCCCACATAACCAGGTTTCATCATAGTTTGAAAGCAAGGGGGGAGTTGGGCAAGTGGTGCCTCCATTTTATGGTTGAACCATGCGATCCAGACAAGCAGATTTTCCAAATCCTTGGTTAGCCCCCTTCCTGTTTTTTGTTAGGAAAGGATCAAACTTCTATGCTGAGCATCTCGCCGAGGCAACTATAATGAAAACATGATAGAAATCCTTAAAACAATAAATAAAAAAAGAGAGAGAGGGAGGGAGAGGGAGAGAGGGAGGGAGGGGGTGCCATGAATCAGAGACATAAATTGATGGATGGGGATAGATGGATGGATAGGTGGGGGGTGGGTGGATAGATAAAAAGATGGACAGATGAGTGGGATGGATGAATGGATAGATGGATGAAAAGAAAGAGAGATGTGCCATGAACGAGAGATGTGTTATAAATGGGTGGGTGGGCGGGTGGGTAGTTCGCTAAATAGATAAATTTGATGTGTGGTGTGAGAGAGATGATGGATGGATGGATGGATGGATGGTATTGGTGTGACGGACAGACAGAGATAGAGGGAGAGAGAGATGGATGGATGGATGGATTGGTGGGTGGATTGATAGATTAGATGTATGTGTGAGAGAATAGATGGATGGATGGATGGATGGATGGATGGATGGATGGATGGATGGATGGATGGATGGATGGATGGATGGATGGATGGATGGAATTGGTATGACAGACAGAGAGAGATGGAGGGAGGGAGAGATGGGTGGACGGATGGATGGATTTGTAGATGGATCGATAGATTAGATATGTGTGAGAAAGAGAGGGTTGGATGGATGGATGGAATTGGTGTGACAGACAGAGATAGAGGGAGGGAGGGATGGATTGGTAGATGCATTGATAGATTAGCTATGTGTGAGAGAGGGTTGGATGGATGGATGGATGGATGGATGGGATGGGTTTGATGGACAGAGAGAGATAGAAGGAGGGAGGGAGGGAATGATGGTTGGATTGGTAGGTGGATTGATAGATTAGATGTGTGTGTGAGAGAGATGATGGATAGATGGATGGATTGATAGGTGGATTGATAGATGTGTGTGAGAGAGAGGTATGATAGATAAATGGATGGATGGATGGATGGATGGATGGGATTGGTGTGACGGACAGACAGAGACAGACAGATAGAGGGAGAGATGGATGGATGGACAGATGGATAGCTCAGTTCTGGCCTTAAAATATATTTATGTATTCATTTAATCAATTTATATAGCCAGTAAAGGCTTTATTTATGAAAATGGAGGTTTCCCCTGGAATCAGCACTGATCCAGCCTCAACCCAGTCAGCTATGTTTCAATATCATTCCCTGAAATGGGCTGAGGTTTCCCCTCCTCTCCTTTCTTTGCTCTTTTCTTCTCTCTTTTTCTCCCCCGCAAAAAAAGCCCTCCAAGGGCTGTGACTCTTCCCTCTCTTTATGGTCTCCAGAGGTGAGAGTCGGAAACAACTTCTTCAGATTGTAAAAGCATTCAGGAACCAAATTCAGTGGAGAATAGATCCATCTGTTTTATGTCGCTTTCCACCTTGAGCTTATAGCCTTCCACTTCATCAAAAAATTTTTAGTCATTCTGATCGGTTTTATATGCAGCGATCACTCTTGGATTCCAATAACTCTCTCTCTGAGTGGAGCCAAATTTTTGTCATGTAATATGCAAGGCGTGCAGCCGTTAGATCGACGTGCTTAATTAATTTCTCAATTAATGCTTGTTTTATATCTGTAATATGTCATTGGCCATAATAAGGAATCTTTCTGAGCTTTTCCATGGTCATATCAACCTGAAGTAGATTACTTGTGAGCACTCTTTTTTTCTTTCTTTCTTTCTTTTGGCAAAGTACAGCTGGGCCTGTCGGTACAAACCTGGAGAATTTCTTCTGCATCGATAGATGGATAGACAGTTGGAAGAGAGAGAGATGAGATAATGTAGAAAGATTGATAGATGTAGGTAGGAAGGTAGATAGATAGATGAGATACTGTATAGAAAGATAGATGGTTGATGATAGATAGATAGATAGATAGATAGATAGATAGATAGATAGATAGATGATAGATAGATAGATAGATAGATATGAGATACTGTAAGAAAGATAGATAGATAAATATATAGATGAGATAGATAGATAGATAGATAGATGATAGATGAGATACTGTAGATAGATAGAAACAGATTGATAGATGATACATAGATAGATGAGATACTGTAGATAGAAAGATAGATAGATGATATATAAATAGATAGATGATAGACAGATGAGATACGGTAGATAGAAAGAAAGAAAGATATAGCTAGATAGATGAGATACTGTAGATAGATAGAAAGATAGATTGAGATGATAGATGATAGATAGATAGATAGATGATAGATAGATAGATAGATAGATAGATAGATAGATAGATAGATAGATAGATAGATAGATAGATAGATAGATGGGTGACTGGGTGGCTGGAAGGATAGAACAGGGGGATAAATAGACAGACAGACAGGATACAGATAGATTTTACAAATAGATAGAAGGGATTAATGGATGGATGGATGGATGGATGGATGGATGGATGGATAGAAATTTATAGACAGAATTGGTCCTGTGTGCAGCCTTTGTTGCTTTCCTCTATCTGTAGAACTTTGTAGGAATTTTGTACAATCCTAACCATGGGCGCAAACAACTTTCCTGTAGCAAAAAAAAAAAAGTTGCAAATAATATCTGACAAAGTAAAGATTTCTATTCCAGAGAGACCAAAGAAAGCTAAACTTCGAGTTATAACTTCAACTCTTCTAAATGTCTTTACTACAATACTGATTTTTGGCTTTTCTCTCTTTCTTTCCCTCTCTTTCTCTCGCACTCACAGACCCTTACTGGCAAATGCCGCATTAAGTAACAATATTCATTAAGCACCGCCGAGATAATATGCAATAAAAGAATAATCCACAGGCCTCGGTCTCGGCTTCTCCCTGGAAGAGTTAATATAATTAAAGATTAAAATACTGTGTGCTTTTTTCGAGATGGAGATCCCTTTTTTATACAAAAGGGAAATTGCATTAATAAGGAAGAGATCATTTTCCAATAATGTGGGGTATGAAAGGAGATGTTTTTGATATTCTGCTCGTGCGGCTTATCGTGCCGCTCCTCACATGATTGTATTTTCGGGACATTAAATTAGCGAGTGCAAAAAATAACAATTGATTTTTGAAGAATGATACAAGTTGGGGGACGTACCTCTGCGTCTTGGCTCAGTCTATATCAGGGATGTCAAACTCAAGGCCCGCGGCCCCTCATCCAGCCCGCAGTGTCAACTCATAAAGCATTCTTGGCCTGCTCTCGAGTTGCCATAGGCAGGAGGGGAGGGGAGTGAGAACTGACGGAGCAGCTCGGCAGCCACGACTAGAAGCACATTTCACACATAGCTTTCTCAAGGCTGTATCTCAGATTACCAGAGCCAGCCGGAGAGGTGTGTTTTCTACTGGAGAATGTGAGGGGGGAAACAGGGTCATAGTTGGGCCGTAAATTATGTGGGCCAGAGCTGAATTCACTCGGGTACATGCTAACATATTGCTCCTAATAAATAACTGGATTTCTTTTGAAACTTGGCTTGAAGCTCATGAGTTAATTAGGGCATCCCTCAGAACCCTGACACACAGGGTACTTAAATCGGGCCCATCCTGGAAACAGCAAAGGACTATCCCGCCGTGCCTTTGCCGGCGAAAATGGAACTTGGGAGGGTCACACGCCTCGATGAGTGACGTCGAGCTTCCCCCCAAAGAAAATGGCACTTTCCTGCTAGCCAGGGAGCGTTCAAAATTCATGGGGCATCAGAAGCGTGGAAGGAATCTCTCTTTCCGCCGTTCATTTTAAAATCCCTTTTTGGGAAGGTGATCTGCTCACTGTCAGCTCTTCCTGATAAGTGCAGATTGATGTATGACTCCTTGCCATTTCGCCCCGTAGGTAGAATTTCAGAAAGAGAAAGTCAGTGTGCAAAACATCATCTTGAGACAGCAAACTTAGATGGCGCCTTTAAGTCTGGGTCCAGTTTGACCCTTTAAATCACCATTCAGCTAAACATAACTAGGGTAGACTAGCGAAGGTAAGGGAATAAGAAATGATACCAAATTATTTTTGGGTTGGCGGAAATACCATCCCAAGGAAACATAAACTGAGTTTTGAAATATACATCAACAATAATAGAAAAAGAAAGGGAGAGAGGAGGAGAGAAAGGAAGGAAGGGGGGAAAGAAGAAAGAGGTAAGGAGAGGAGGATGGAAGGGGGAGAAAGAGAAGGAGAGAGGGTAGGAAGGGGAAGAGGAGTAGGAGAAAGGGAAGAAGGAAGGGGAAGGAGAGGAGGAAGGAAGAAAATAGAGAAGGGAGGGAGGGAGAAAAGAAAGGGAAAACGAGGTGTTACAAAAGGAGGGAGTGATGGTAAATAAAGCAACCCAAACTGTACATTATAACTTATTAAATGAAATAATAAATATATAAGAATGATAAATGTAAAGAAGAATAACAATTATGTTCCTCTTAAAAGGGTATGTAAGAGAATAAAAAAAAATGCTTTGAAAAAGAAATCACCATTCAGCTCATCCTCAGCTAAGTATGGTTACATCCAGGGCTTAGTACAGGTAGAGTTCTGGACTTACGACAGTTCCTTTAGTATTTATGACGGTTGCAGTGTCCTGGGGTCACGCGATTCCCTTTTGCGACCTCCTGACAAGCAGAGTCCACAGGGAAGCAAGATTCACTTAACAACCGTGTGACTAACAACAACTGATGGAGAAAGAGCTGGTGCCTTGGGAACCATCTGATAAGGGCGTGGGGAGCCTGCAGCTGCATAACAGGCAGAGGATGAAACCAAGAAAGGATCCACCTTAACTTAAATAAGGCCGCAAAAAGAGACAACGAGCGATCTGTACTTTCAAGATTTTGTTACATCTTCATGACTTCGCTGTTCCCCTAAAGTTTCTTGTCTTCTCCCTTCAAATGTCAAGAAAACTACATCGCCAGTTGGAAGCGATTGGGCAGAAGTTGAAGATAGCTGCGATTAAATCTTGATTACCATATTTTTTGGGAGTATAAGACACACTCCCCCCCCCCCAAAAAAAAGAGGGTGAGAATTTGGGTGCGTCTTATACACCGAATGTAGCCAAAAACGAACGCAAGGCACGGAGGAGGCGATGGTCTGTGGCAATCCCTGGGACAGCTGACTGGAGGTATTCGGGGAGGCCGATCCACCCGCCAGTCAGCTGCTCCTGCTGAATCAGGCTACAATAATGTGCTGAAGCTGACTTGGCTGTTCGCTGTTTGCTGCAAGGACATGTCAGAGTTTGCAGCGGCAATCACATTCAGAAAGCACACACGAGTAACTGATTCAGCAGGATTCAATAGCGTCTCTTTATATATAATATAACACATGAAATATACAATACCAAAAGTAGGTTTTCCAACGTGGTAGTTCAGCAGAGGAGAGAAGTTTCACTTTCAGTTTTAGTTTCAGAGATCAGCACAGCCTGCAGCTTTAGTACAGAACAAGCCACGCCCAGGCTCCTTGCTTCGCCTTCCTTGTTGCTCACACAGCAAATACTGTTCGTTTCCAAACAGCCCTCAACTCTCTCACACTCTGACAGGACGCTAGCCAGATGAATCCCACGGATGCTGGTAGGCAGAGGCAGAATTTTTTTTTTCTTATTTTCCTCCTCCAAAAACTAAGGTGCGTCTTATACTCTGAAAAATACGGTCAGTCCTAGAGCTCTCTGCGAGATCGCAAGCGTATGCACTTTGCTCTTTTTCGTAAAAAGAAAAGAAAGGGATTTTGGACACTTAGCAATAATCATTGACATCCAAAAGGAGCACAGATTGCTTTTTCAATAAACACCACCTCATCCCCAGCCGCCTTTGAAGTCATTGCCACATAATTTTCTGCAGAGGATGCATTAAGTAACCCAACAGCTTGGGTACCAGCCAGGCAATGTTTTCACGCGGAATTCTAACGGCAACCTTGAATCGGGTGAGTTAGTATAATGGCTAGGTGGATCGACTCTCTGGATTTCGGGGACGTTCTACCAAGCTTCCTCACCAGATTTGCAACGTACTCCCGAATTCAACACCTTTGGAGAGATTTGAGTTGTTACGAGATGCCACTGATCACCTGTCAAGGGTTCAAGTTGCATTGCTAGTACAACTAGTGGCAGCAGCTACTGGTAATAGGTACCCTGTTTTCCCGAAAATAATAAGGCCAGACAAGGAACAATGGATGGAAACTGATCAAGGAGAGATTCGACCTGGAAATAAGGAGGAATTTTCTGATAGTGAGAACAATCAACAGAAGTTGCCTTCAGAAGTTGTGGGAGCTTTCAAGAAGAGACTGGACTGCCATCTGTCAGAAAACGGGTAGGGTCTCCTGCTTGGGCACGGGGGTTGGACTAGATGACCTACAAGGTCCCTTCCAACCCTATTAATCTGTTAAAAGGCAATCCTTGGGATAATTATGATGAGAATTTACCAGACTCCACAGGGATGTGATAAGTAGCCCTCAACCATAACTGACACCAGAATTCCTGTTGGTAAGCAAGCCAGTTTTAAGCGAGTTCCCAATGTTGTGCCATGGTTGCCATGCGAATCACTGCAGCAGTTAAGTGAATCACGTTAAGCGAATCACGTCGTTAAGCGAATCTGTCTTCTAGAAATTAACTTTGCTTGTCAGAAGTCGGCTGCGAGGGTCGCAGGCGATGAACAGATGACCCCAGGACATGACAACCACTGTAAAAACATGCTGGTTGGCCATTCTGGATTTTCATCGTGTGTCTCTTGACGGTCGTAAGTGCGAGGACGGGTCATAAATCACTTTTCCCGGTGCTGTTATCGCTTCAAATAATGGCCAAATGGATAATTGTGAGTCAAGGGCTAATGTATAACTTGGTGAATTTTTTTACAGCTCCATCCCTCTCCGTGAGCTTTTGTCGTTTTGTTCTGCTTTGACTCCCGGCCGGCATTACTACGGAAGCTTTTATTTATTTTGGATGGGCAAATATGTCTCTGAATTATGACTTATAAAATTGTCTGGCTCGCAGCTCCAGCTGTGTCAGCGATTTCTCAGGAAGGAGATCATTCATCTGGAAAGCGGAGCCCTTTCTGTCTTAATAGAATTGCAAATGGACTAATAGCATCTTTGGAGCAGGGAGCCTTGTGTGCAAGAGGCATTTTTAATCTCGTGTGTCAAGTCCCACGTTGGTCAGGGGACCAATATATTCTCCTTTATTCTTCTGCTCTGACCGAGGCTTCCCCCAAAAGCACAAGGCAGAGTCCTGGTCCCAACAAAATCCCTTTTATTACACGAAGGTGAATTCCTCTCATTCAGATTCAGCCAAGTCCTGTCAAACGGTCTTTCAAAGGAGTATTTATGACCACAGACCTTATCTAGCTTGGAAAGCTGCCATGTAAGTATTTTCCAAATGGGGTGCTGTGCAAGGAAAGAGTCTCTGAGATTCACCGACAGATCTTCACACTCCTGAAATGAATTGACCGAACGAATTGTTTCCTGCAAAAGCCCACTCCCCTTTCGCTCCTCTTTTATTTCCTACGGGAGGGGCCAATCACCTTCCACCTGTGACTTTACTCCCAAGTCGAGCCTTATTTCTGGGTTGTTCTTTTCTTCTGGCAGCTCTGCACATGTGCACACTGGGAACAGGCTCCAGCTGTTCCTCTGCCTCACTGCTGTCTAGCTCTGTAGGCACCTGATCACTGCCAGACGGCCCTGGCCCCCTCTCTGCCTCCGACATAGAGCCCTCATCCGAGCCTTCCCCAGACTCCAGGACTGTCCCACGGTCCTCCCCAACCTCCTCACTGTCTGACTCTGCTACCAGCTCTGCTGGCCGCTGGCGGGCCACGACATTTTCAAAGTTTCCTAGGAGCACAAGAGAGCCCCGATGTTGCATAGCTTGTTGACTCATTAAAGCCGCAGCATCTCTCGCACTCTCTCTCTCTCTGCAGCCGTTTTTCAGAAATGGATTGGAAAACGTTCGTGAACGAGGGCTTTCCAAACTCAGCCGTCAACATCTGTTTGCAACAGACTCTTCTTCTGACATTACTCTCAAGGGAAAAACACACACAGCCTACGCCGCCCCCCCCCTACACACGCGCACGCACAGAATTCCGATAAATTGTCAATTTTTCTCAGAAAACGACGTTGCAATCGATAGAAGCAGCTCTAAACCTTTTTAAGATGCTAAGACTGTTTTGCATTCTTGGGAGATTTTCCCGACTTTTAAAGGTTACCGCCTGCTAACGCTTTGGTTAAAATTTGTGTTTTTTTTAAAAAAAAGACGAGCTTTTGTAAAAAAAAAAAAAAACAATCAGAAAAATATAAATGTTCTTCTGCCGTTATCGATTAACAGATGGCTGATGTGGCTTTGGCAGTAGACGCATTCGAGCTACGATTCCACCCCTATGGATTTATCCTTAAAAGTTATTTAGTGGAAAGGTATGTCAGCTTACAACTATTTGTAGGCCCGCTCTGTAAGGGGAGGTGACTAAATGAGGACCCCGTTTGCTGGAGGCAAGACAGACAGTCCTTGACGTAACGACAGGTCGCTTAGCCACCATTCGAAGTTAGCGCAGCATTGAAACAAAGTGATTTATGACCATTTTTCACACTTAACGACCATTGCAGGAGCCCCCTGTGGGTCATGTCATTCACTGTCATGTACATTCAGATGCTTGACCACTGACTCACCTTCACGACCGTTGCTGTGATCCCAGGGTCACGGGATCATCTTTTGCAACCTTCTGACCAGCAAAGTTGACGTGGGAAACCAGATCCACTTTAACATGCAGGGATTCACTTAACAACCTTGGCCCGAGAAGTCCTGAAACGGCGGCAAAACTCACTTGACAAACATCAGACTCAGCCACATGGATTTGGGGCCCAAATCTGCGGTCATAAGCCAACTACCCGTATGCTGACTCTGTAAACCGCTTATCTGTTGTGGCCCGCCAGCGGCCAGCAGATTCGGACAGTGAGGAGGTTTGGGGAGGAACATGGACCAGTCCTGGAGTCTGGGGAAGGCTCTGACGAGGGCTCTGTGTCGGAGGCAGAGAGTGGGCCAGAGCCGTCTGACAGTTATCAGCTGCCTTCAGAGTCAGACATCAGTGAGGCAGAAGAACAGCTGGAGCCTGTTCCCAATTTGCGCATGCATAGAGCTGCCAGACGAAGGGAACAGCTAAGGGACAAGGGTCGACTTGGGAGTAAAGGCACAGGAGGACAGTGAATGGCCTCTGTTAGGCATGTTCTCCCATAGTGAATAAAAGAGGGGAGAAAGGGGAGTGGAGTTTGCAGGAGACCATTAGTTCATTCCTGCATTCTTGCCAAATATTGCTGTGTCTGAACGATATCGTCCCGGCCACTTTCCAAGCCTGATCAAGGTCTGTAATTGCGAACTATCTTGAAAGACGGTGAGAGAGGAAGGACTTTGCTGGAGAGGAATTCACTATCAATTCAATAAAAGGGGTTTATCGGGACGAGGACTCAGCTTCGTGCTTCTGGGGAAGCCTAGATCAGAACATTATCCTCCGTTATTGACTCCTGAATCTCGGTTTAGTGTTGATCTTAATCTCTCCGCATGCAAGTCAGAGACTGAAAAACGAGGGAGCTATTTTTGTCCGAGTCTCCATGAGAACTGACCAATCTTTTGTGGGGGGGAGGGAGTGGTATGTGCGTGCGGTTGAGAAGTAGATTTTTTTTTGTAGGCTCGCGCTCGGATTTCTTCCTTCGGCAGGATATTGGAAAACAATATTAACATTTTTTTACAGAGCCGCTCTAAGCCGGTTCCCCAAGAGGCCCGCTTGCCTGTCCCTTTTCCCAAATCGCAGATTCATTTCCCTCAATTTGATTCCTTCCTCGCCTGGGTTCCGACGGACCCCCGTTTACTCTCTCCCTCACTGGGTAATAAGCAAAATTTCCTCTTCCCCCCTCTCCCCAATAGCCCTATCATCCTTCCTTGATAATTCCGTGCAGGAACGCGAGTGTTTCAAGGTTCATTATTCACCCTGCCTTTAAAAAAAAAAAAGAGGATAGAAACATCCCAGGTACATCCCAGCTGCCAATTCGGGAGCACTTGAATCGAAGCCAGCGTAACAAACACCGTGAAGAAGACTTGATTGATGAAGGCCTTGACAAAAACCATCGTCTCCTTGTCTCTCCGTCTAATTTCCCTCTTGGGAGGCATCAGCGGCGCTGTTTGTCCCTCTTCGGAACTGAGTCGTCCAATTAAGCTGGCACCATTTTCCAGCCCTAATCGGATTGCGCGCAAACGGCTGTTAATTACCCTTCCTTTCATAAACCTTTGGTGCACTTTACGGGTGACTCCTCAACGTACGACCGCAAATCGAGCCCAGCGTGTCGGGGTTCCAAGTAACAGACCCAATGCCAACAGAACTCCGCAGCCAAGGTGCTCTTCAAAAGTCCAAATTTATTGGACTTTTGAATTTTATTGAATTTTATTTTGGCTACAAGTCCCCAACTTTCTCTATTCCCCCCTCCCATTCCCACAGCTCCAACGCAGTCCTGAAGACGCTCCAAAATGGCCTCAGGGTTGACATAGCATTTATCTTGACAAGAGAAAGATTTGCTAAGCGAAATTTCGCCCCGTTTTACGAGCTTTCTCGCCACCCTTGTTAAGGGAAGTGCCGCAGCGGTTAAGTTAGTGACCCGGCTGTTAAGTGAATCGGACTTCCCCCTTGATTTCGCCTGTTAGAAGGTCGCGAAAGATGCGATCCCCGGAAACACGGCAACGGTCATAACGGCATGCCAGTTGGCAATTTTGATCATGTGACCTTGGGGATACTTAAGGCGGGAGTAGAACTCCCCATCTCCTGGTGATTGGCCCAAAGTCCCCAGCCAGCTTTCATGCCTAAGGCAGCGCTAGAACTCCCCGTCTCCTGGTGACCGGCCTGGCCAGTCTCCCACTTCATAGCTTGGCGCCTTAACCACCAGACCAAACCGGCTCTCTTGCCCTTTTCGTCAGACGCTTCGGGGATTATGGGTGCTGTATTCTGACACAGATAGGGTATGCCATGGAGGAAACACGGGCAAGACTTAATGGGTGCTCCTCCTTTCCCGTCTCTCGTTTTGCCAAGTTGCAGTCTGCGGAATTAACTCTTCTTTGTTCCAGTGCCAAATTGCTCATACGGAGTCTGGATCCGGCGGTCAGCAAATTCCCTTCCCGTCCCCATCTGATCATCTGTCTGCAAGGGCCATGACAGACGAGGGTCCTCCCAGCCCCCATTAAATCCTCTTCTATTTAAATCAAGCGAAATTCTCATCTCCATTTGAACATTTCAGTCCTTCAGCAGTCCGGATCCCCCAATACATCCCCCACCCGCTTAAATGGGATTGATTTTTCTAATTGGCGTTAATCAGATAGATATTCTCTCCACCTTCCTGCTCTATTTCAAGAAGAAGCAGGGGTGGGTTCCTGCCGGTACGGTATGGTGCGGTTGGCCCGAATAGGTAGTAACTCCGCCGGACGTGTAACCGTACTGGTTCTATCCTTGGCGGCGCCATCTTGAATTTCTGTTCTTCTTATAATAAGCAATATATATATATTGCTTATTAAAGTTTGCCCACTCCCAACATTTCTTTTCCTCCAAAATCTCAACCTGGGTTGAGCCTGCTCCTGATTTCTCGTTTCTCCTTCTTTCGGTTTCTCAGCTTTACACTTCGGAATGTGGTCATTCAAACGAGCGTGTATTTTCCTGCGATTTGTTATATGGGACCTGGCACGATGCAGAAAGTTTTGGTGGAAGTATTAAAACTGTGTTTTATCAGTTGTTCAAGGGCTTCTGGTATTTTGTGTAAAATCACTCCAAATTCTGAGATTCTATTGGAGGGGTGGGGTGGGTGGGACTTCAGAGCAGGATTTTATGGGTCCTGAAAATCTCTTCTTTCTGTAAGGGGTGACGTGATATCAGTGTTCCAATATCTCAGGGGTTGCCACAAAGAAGAAGGAGCCAAACTATTCTCCAAAGCACTTGAAGGCAGGACAAGAAGAAATAGGTGGAAACTAATCAAGGAGAGAAGCAACTTAGAACTAAGGAGAAATTTCCTGATAGTGAGACCAATTAATCAGTGGAACAGAAGTTGCCTCCAGAAGTTGTGAATGCTCCCAACACTGGAAGTTTTTAAGAAGATGTTGGGCAACCATTTGTCTGAAGTGGTGTAGGGTTTCCTGCCTAAGCAGGGGGTTGGACTAGAAGACCTCCGGGGTCCCTCCCAACTCTGTCCTTCTGCATCCTGTAATGAATATCCTCATACAGTCATCAAACGAGGCTGCCGAAAGGGAGACAGCCTCCTATATTTTCTGCTTACCTTCTGCCTTTGTTTGTCCTTGTGCTGTCTAAGAGCATAATCAAGATGTATTCAGTTCCTTCCTCAAACCACAGCTAGGAAGAGTTCCAGATGTGCGAGTTAAATGCTGGTGCTACCGAAATGTGATCCCTTGCTGCCATCCACGGAAAGAGACCTGGCACTGGGTCGAAACACGAGCGGTTAGCACACTCGGAGCCAGGAACAGCAGTTTTCTTTTTTTAAAAACAAAAATTGCACTCAGAAGAGGTTGGAGGAAAGGGAGCCCACAAATCTCAAACTGAAGGTTAGCTTTCGTGCTACGGTAGCAATAAGGTTGTTTCAGTGGTGACTTCCGGCCGGTACGGCGATACCAGTAGTAGTCGGGAGCAGCGGCCCCTGTAGTGGTACGATGCCTCGTTTGGCCCGCTCGCCCGCGTTCCACACCTCTTCCATACCGGGCCAATTGCCCATGCGTGTAGAGCACGAGGCACCCGCGTGACCTCCGACGTAGGGGTGGTTAAGTGCCCATGCGCGCCCAGCGAACAGACCACGAGCAGCGACGGTCAGAGCAAACCACCACCAGTTTCCTTTATGTTCACTTTAAGGATTTTAAGCCACTCAGATTTGCCTCTCGGAGGGCGTATGAATTTCATAACCCGTCAATAATCAATAGAACTCTGCTCTTGGTAGCTACATGGGCGTGTGGACTGAAGCTTTTTCAAGTGGCCTTCGACTTGCTTAGTGACTGTTCGAAGTTGCGACGGTGCTTAACAAAAAGGGGCACGCACTTGTTTTTCACCCGTACTCTGTTTCTTTGAATCGATAACGTGTGATTGGAAAACCCTCAGCTTTTCCCCTCTGTTACCAGGGATGACTTTGCTGTGGATATTTTAATATTTAATGCCGCAATTACTGTAGCCGTTTGCTGTTTAATCTTTACTGCGGACCGGGGGCCTGTTTCCCATGCTTTACTGCCAGAGATTTCATTATTATTATTATTATTATTATTATTATTATTATTATTATTATTATTATTATTATTATTATTATTATTATTATTATTATTATTATTATTATTATTATTATTATCATCATCATCATCATCATCCTGATCGGGAGCGGCTGCAAACCATCTCAGTTTGGCGCTGAGAACAATTAATTAATTAATTAAAGCAGGCCATTCTGCAGTATAATTTAAAGAGTTTGGGGCATCGCTCAGCAAGCCTCTCTGAACGTCGGGAAGGCAGCCTTAGAATTTAATGCATGCGCCAACCACCCAGCCAAAAAGGGAAAAAGAAAGGGCTTTGCTTTCCTATCATTTATTTATTTTTAAGTCAAATGTCACTGCGATCAGGAGTCAAGAAAGCATGAACCGGCTCCGCGGACATTACTGGAAACTCATCTAAGCGTGCAAAACATTTTCGGCGTATTGACGGAAAACTGACACTAATTCCTTCAGAGGAAGGCATTGAAAAGGAACGTATCCTATCCTGAACTCTGTGACCGGTAATGGGATTTTAAGAGAAGGAGCTATTCATGGTATATTAAACAGCCGTTTTTTTCCCCCCTTGAAGTAAGCTGTGTTTACCGTTACCGATATATATTTTTGGCAGGGGGCTCTCATGTCACCTCTGAAAGCACAGGGGCAAAAAAAGAGAAAATTAATAAGCATTTTAACTGCAGGTAGTCCTTGATTTACGACCTCAGCTGAAGCCAAAAGTCCCGTTGCTAAGCGAGACAGATGTTAAGTGAGTTTTGTCCCATTTGACAATCTTTCTGCCCACCGGGGGTAAGTGAATCTCTACAGTGGGGAAGAGGAGAGAATTAGAAGGGAAGAGAAGAGACTTAGAATTAATAGAATTAGAATAGAATAGAGGAGAAGAGAAGAGAATTAGAATTAATAGAATTAGAATAGAATAGAGGAGAGGAGAAGAGAAGAGAATTAGAGTGAATAGAATTAGAGGAGGGGAGGGGAGAAAAGAAGAGAATTAGAATTAATAGAAAGAGAAGAGAAGAAAATTAGAATTAATAGAATTAGAAGAGAAGAGAATTAGAATTAATAGAATTAGAAGAGAGGAGGGGACAAGAGAAGAGAATTAGAATTAATAGAATTAGAAAAGAGAAGAGAATTAGAATAGTAGAATTAGGAATAGAATAGAACAGAACAGAATTATAATTGGAATTATATAAATAGAATTAGGAATAGAACAGAAAAGAGCTGGAAAGGGACATTGGAGGTCTTCTACTCCAGCCCCTTGCTCAAGGAGAAACTATACCATTTCAGGTAAGTGACTGTGAAATCTTAGTTCCCCATCGCGAAAAGTAATCGCCCAACTTCAGGATACCGCAACCGTCATAAATTTGAGTCACTCATCAAGCATCTGAATTTCGATCACATGACTACGGGGATGCTGAAACGGCCGTAAGTGTGAAAAACGGTCACGAATCGCCTTTTTCTATGCCGTTGTAACTTTGGACCGTCACTAAGCGAATGGTTGAAAGTCAAGGCGTACCTGTGCTATTATCTTATACCTCCGCGCTATAAAGAGTTGGAAGTCAAATGTTTTTCTTCCTGTTTTCCCCTCCTTTTCCCGATCCTCCCTTCCCTTCTTTTTCCTTCCCTCCTTTTCTCGGCATTTCTTTTGCTGCATTTTAGATCTTGATAAACTTTTAAAAAGCCAAAAGAATCTCCATATGTGTGTGTGTGTGTGTGTGTTCAGAGAAATCAGTGTTGTTTTTCTGCCTTTAACACAACACTGTGAAGGACTTTGCGATCCCCAGGGCTGCTTTCATGATGCTGTTGTTGAGTCAGATTCGACTCTGTTTTCCACTGTTTGGGAATAAATTAGGGAGGTTCTTAAACTTTGCCTGCTCAAATCCTACAGAGAAAAAAAAAATCTACCCAACTAATGATTTACCTCTGAGCCAATTAAAGTAGGTTACCTTTGCAAGGGTCAGTATCTCGGTTTAATGTCCCGCATAATATTTTCTCCCTAACCTAAATGTCCTCCCAATCCTTGTTTGATGTCTCAAGCGTTCTTCTTTTCCTCTTCAACCTATTTTACAAGAGCGATAACATCAAATGTCTTTTTTTCTTCTTCTTCTCAAGAATGGAATGCACTGAAAATGCAGGTCATTGTGGCATATTTAATTGTGACGCCGACTGTACGGTTAGGCCAACTTTCTCAGCTTTGGCGACAGTTCTTATCCTTGTTACACGTTGGCTGAAGACGATTTAGTAAGACCACACCTGGAGTACTGCGTTTAGTTTTGGTCCCCACACTATAAAAAAAAGATGTTGGGACTCTAGAAAGTTTGCAGAGAAGAGCAACAAGGATGATTAGGGGACTGGAGGCTAAAGCATACGATGAACGGTTGCAGGAACTGGGCATGTCTAGTTTAATGAAAAGAAGGGGTTGGACTAGAAGACCTCTAAGGTCCCGTCCAACTCTGTTATTCTGTAATTCTATAAACTCTTTGAAACCGCTTGGAACTTTTTTTGGGGGGGGGGGGCAGAGACGTAGCGTTGAAATACTGTTTAAAAACCTCAATGAATTAATTGAGCATATTCGACCACAAATATCTAGGGTTTTCCTTTTAAGATTCTAGTGTTCTCTTGTTCTGGGCGGAATAGATTTGGAGGTGACAAATAATTACAAACAGTTCTTTGGCCCATGCAGTACAATTGGCCACATATAGGGAAGAGGAGAGGAGAGGAGAGAAGAGAAGAGAAGAGAAGAGAAGAGAAGAGAAGAGAAGATAGTAGAATAAGGGGTAGAGTAGAATAGAATAGAATAAGGAATAGAGCAGAATAAGGGATAGAGTAGAATAGAATGAGAATAGAATAGAATAGAATAGAATAAGGGATAGAGTAGAATAAGGGATAGAGTAGAATGAGAATGAGAATAGAATAGAATAAGGGGTAGAGTAGAGTAGAATAGAATGAGAATAGAATAGAATAAGGGATAGAGTAGAATAAGGGATAGAGTAGAATAGAATGGGAATAGAATAGAATGAGAATAGAATAGAATAAGGGATAGAGTAGAATAGAATTAGAATAGAATAAGGGATAGAATAAGGGATAGAGTAGAATAAGGGATAGAGTAGAATAAGGGATAGAGTAGAATAGAATGGGAATAGAATAGAATGAGAATAGAATAGAATAAGGGATAGAGTAGAATAGAATTAGAATAGAATAAGGGATAGAATAAGGGATAGAGTAGAATAAGGGATAGAGTAGAATAAGGGATAGAGTAGAATAGAATGAGAATAGAATAGAATAGAATGAGAGTAGAATAAGGGATAGAATAGAGTGGAATGGAATGGAATAACAGAGTTGGAAGGGACCTTGGAGGTCGTCTAGTCCAACCCCCTCCTTAGGCAGGAAGCCCTGCACCACTTCAGGCAAATGTATTTAAAAAGCTACACCGGAATACGTGCTTTTGAATCACCACGTGTTTCTGTCAAAGATCCTGGCTGCGTTCCAAGTCACACCATGCTCCGTGCCACTTTTTAAACATTTTTTTGTTGTTTTAATTAACAAATTAAAAATTAAAATTAAAAAAAAAATTGCTGGAGAGGGCCAGGAGGAGAGACTTGGGTTCTCCCACCTCAACATTTGCCTTTTTCTTTTTCGTCATCGTCGTCTTCTTTACCTTTCCTGAAAAATAAAAATAAAAGATTTGAGTTTATATCATGGCGGGGTGTTTTTTTGGGGGGGAGTTGGGGCGGGCGGAGGAGAAGGGCGGCTGAGTTTCGTGCGCGGCGTTTTAAAATGAACAGCCTGTATCTTACAAACTGCGTGGGAGGAAATGTGCTTTCCACGGCGCCTGGGCTGCTAAACATAACACTAACACAAGATCGCTGGAGGAGATCCAGTTTTGAAGGCAGGTCAGGCTGGAGAACGAAGCCATCTGTCCGGCGTGAAAAACTCAAAGCCACCAGCGCAGGGAAGGGGTTTGGTTGCCCGCAATTCAGTTTAGGGATGCAGAAGCTGCTGTCTTGTGTGCGGGGTTCACACGCTCCCCCCCCCCCCCCAAGGAAGGATGGGGAATGCAGAAATGGCTTGGTGACAACACACACACACACACACACCCAAGCGTGGAATACTGCACCCAGTGATGGTTGCCATGATATAAAGAAGGTTGTTGAGGCTATAGAAAGAGTGGAGAGAAGAGCAACAAAGAGGATTAGGGGCTAAAGCATGTGAGGAATGGTTGCGGGAATTGGGTATGCCTGAGCCAGGGGGTTGGACTAGAAGACCTCCCAGGTCCCTTCCAACTTTTGTTATTCTATTTCTTTCCCATCCTATTCTGTATTCCCTTCTCTTCTCTTCTCTAGTCTATTCTGTTCTATTTTTATTCTCTTCTCTTATTCTCTTCTCTATTCTATTCTATATTCTATTCCATATTCTCTTCTCTTATTCTACTCTACTCTAAATATTCTATTCTATATTCTATTCTATTTTCTATTCTATTCCATATTCTCTTATTCTACTCTACTCTGTTCTATAATATTCTATTCTATATTCTATTCTATTTTCTATTCTATTCCATATTCTCTTATTCTACTCTACTCTACTCTACTCTATTCTATAATATTCTATTCTATATTCTATTCCATATTCTCTTATTCTACTCTACTCTAAATATTCTATTCTATATTCTATTCTATATTCTATTCTATTCCACATTCTCTTCTCTTATTCTACTCTAATCTACTCTACAATATTCTATTCTATTTTCTATTCTATTCCACATTCTCTTCTCTTATTCTATTCTATTCTACTCTACTCTACAATATTCTATTCTATATTCTATTCTATATTCTATTTTATTCCACATTCTCTTCTCTTATTCTACTCTACTCTACTCCACTCTACAATATTCTATTCTATATTCTATTCTATTCCACATTCTCTTCTCTTATTCTACTCTAATCTACTCTACTCTACAATATTCTATTCTATATTCTATTCTATTTTCTATTCTCTTCTCTCTTCTAGTATTGTATTCTGTTATGTTCCATTCCGTCCTGTCCCGTTCCATCCCGTCCCATTCCACATTCTCTTTTCTTCTATTCCACTTCTAACTTTCTTTTATGTGTAATGCAAATTGTTGAGTTGCTGCGGTGACTAATGGGTTGCGTTGCTTTTGTAGCTACGTAGATGACGTGATCAATCGCATTGACCGAATGTTTCCGGAGATGTCTATTCATCTGTCTCGGCCCAACGGGACTTCTGCCATGTTGCTGGTGAGTTAAAACTTCCTTGTTGTTGTTAATATTGTTATTGTCCTGCTGTTGTTGTTTATAAACCTTAGTGTTACTTAGTGGCGTCACTGAAAATATTGCTTCAAATGTGCGGGGTGGCCTATGCATTGCTGAGAAATGATGTTTCTGACGCACGTCGCAAATGCATCAGAATAATATATGGCATTTATCTAAACTAATAACAGAATAACAGAGTTGGAAGGGACCTTGTAGGTCATCTAGTCCAACTCCCCTGCTTAGGAGACTCTACACCATTCCTGACAGAGGGCAGTCCAGTCTCTTCTTGAAAGCTTCCAGGGATGAAGCTCCCACAACTTCCGAAGGCAACTTCTGTTCCATCAGTTTTATTTATTTATTTATTGAATTTATTTGCCACCCATCTCATTGTGGAGCTACTCTGGCTGGCTTATAACAATGGAATGGATGGATAGATTAGATAGATAGATGGATGGATGGATGGATGGATGGATGGATGGATGGATGGATGGATGGATGATAGTTAGATAGATTAGATTAGATAGATAGATAGATAGATAGATAGATAGATAGATAGATAGATAGATTAGATAGAGAGATAGAAGATAGATGATAGATAGATAGATTAGATAGATAGATAGATAGATAGATAGATAGATAGATAGATGATAGATAGAGAGATAGAAGATAGATGATAGATAGATAGGATAGATAGATAGATAGATAGATAGATAGATAGATAGATGATAGAGAGATAGAAGATAGATGATAGATGGATATATTAGATAGATAGATAGGTAGATAGATAGATGATAGTTAGATTAGATAGATAGATGATAGATAGAGAGATAGAAGATAGATGATAGATAGAGAGATTAGATAGATAGATGAGAGAGAGAGAGAGAGAGAGAGAGATGGATGATAAGTAGGTAGGTAGGTAGGTAGATCTATAGATATAGATAGATATAGATATATATTACAGGTAGTCCTTGACTTAGGACGACAATTGAGACCCAAAATTTCTGCGGGTAAGCGAGACATTCGTTAAGTGAGTTCCACCCTGTTTTACAACCTTTCCTGACATCGTTGTTCAGTGGATCCCTGCAGTGGATCCCTGCAGCTGTTGAGTTAGTAATGCAGTCGTTAAGGGAACCTGGCTTCCCCAACGGCTTTGCTTGTCGGAAGGCCGGGGAAGGGAGTCACATAATCCCAAGGCCATGTAACCGTCCTAAGTACGAGTCAGTTGCTAAGCCTCTGAATTTTGACCACACGACCACACCGGGGATGGTGTGCAATTGCCATAAGTGTGAAAAATGGCCATAGTGATCACTTTTCATTGCCCTTGTATCTTTCAATGGTTCATTAAACGAACTGTTTATAAGGCGAGGACTAATTTATGGAAATAAATGGAATATTAAACACTGTTTAATAAAACAAAAATGCCAATAAATGCCTACTTAGGTCTGTTTATTTTCAAGGCAGTTTCCAGGAATGTTTGCAGGAGGTGTCTAGACAGCCTTCAACTCCCATTTTTTTCTCTCTCTCTTCAATAGATGTGAAAAAAGCTGAAAAACTTACAGTAATTCTCACATTTCCCGACTCATTGATGCAAAGATTTCTCTTGTGTGGCCAGTTTTAAAAACAAAAGAGATTTACTTATTAATTTTCCTTTCTCAAGGAAACCATTGGCAGGATACTGTCAATGAGAGTTGCATCATGGAAATCTATTCTAGTTTGAAGTAACCTTTAGATAAGAAATAATCTGCAGTAGCTTTTTTCGTCTGTATTGATATACGTCTCTTGTAGACCAAGAGGTATGTTGGAAAACAGTACAGTTTGTACATGGTTAAGATTATTAGTTTAGTTTATTAGTTTATAATCTATAATCTATCTATCTATCTATCTATCTATCTATCTATCTATCTATCTATCATCTATGTATCTACCTACCTACCTACCTACCTACCTACCTACCTATCTATCATATCTACCTACCCCATCTATCATTTCACTCTCCCATCCATCCATCCATCCATCCATCCATCCATCCATCCATGGGAGTAGGAGGAAGAAAGGTCCCTCTCAATGATTCCCTGTCAGACAAATGCCTCAACGTCTATAAATACTCGGGCAATGCCAGGTTATCAGCTAGTATAAAATACAAAAGAAAAGAAGAAAAGAAAAGAAGGGAGGAAAAGGGAAAGGAAAAAGGATAAAAAGAAAGAAAAGGCATTGATTTCCGTCTCCCTTTGGTACAGTGGAATAAGATAATAGTATCAAATCTTCCTTCCTTCCTTCCTTCCTTCCTTCCTTCCTTCCTTCCTTCCTTCCTTCCTTCCTTCCCAGTGACACTAGGCAGCTTACAAAAAATAAAGAATTGATGTTTTTGGAAAGTGAGTTGTCTCCAAACCATCAACATCTGGGGTTCAAACCTTATATAAATTGTGTGACCTCTGAATTCACCTTGAAATGTTGATCTGTTTGAAAAGGTCAGAGATCAACCCGAACCATTCTCCCCCCCCCCTCAATTCTGCTTGGACATCTCTTCTGCCCTTGCTCTGCTTTTTCTCCCGTCCTTGGATTTCATTCCCGGTTAATTATGTATTTTGCTTTGTCTTTTATTTATAAGATACTGTTTATCGAAGGGGAGCATATAAATACCTCAAGGTAAACCAAATGTGATCTGACTTCCAACGTTCCTTCACTCCGGGGATACATAAATAGAGGAATTTGCAATGTGATTTGGTTCCTCCCCCCCCCCTCCCGCCAAAGGTTGTACTGGAAGGAACGCGGACCTGCACTTTGCAAGAGCCAAAAAATGGCAAGCTGTAAAATTTCTGAAGAGATTTAGAATAACAGAGTTGGAAGGGGCCTCGGAGGTCATCTAGTCCAACCCCTTGCTTAGGCAGGAAACCCTACACCACTTCAGACTGCCGGGGGCATATCTGCAGCCGATTGCCAAAGGGGGACGGTGGGGGGGGGAGTGGCCACGTGAGAACTCATCACCTGGTTTTTAATATCACGGAAAATCACTCCGAGCTCTTGATTGATGTTGACTTTCCAGCAGGCAATTAAGCCAGATTAATGAAAGGTAAATTTCAGCCTCTCCACATTTCCCCGCCCTACCCCAACACCCCCCCCCCAAAAAAAAGGGAAGAAAGAAACCCCTCGTAGAAGGGCCTAATTAGCATTGTTTGTTTGTTTAGCCGCTAATGGCTTAATTGCAGCCTATCCTGCTATTTACAAATAGGCTTCATTAGGAAAGAGAAGGGGGTCTTGATAAAACGGGATAGCGTAAGGCTGGTAGCAGGGACTGAGGAAGGAGGAGGGAGAACGATTAGAGAAATAACTCGGAAGAAAGAGGCTAGTTTTTATCCCCGCTGTTTGATTGCACAAATAGGATTTTCAGCCAATTAAGAGGACATAGCAGAAAAGGAGGGGGGGGGAAATGAACGAAAATTGGCAGCTCAGATGCTTTTGCAAGATTTAGAATAGAATAACAGAGTTGGAAGGGACCTTGGAGGTCTTCTAGACCAACCCCCTGCCTAGGCAGGAAACCCTATACCATTCCAGACAAATGGCTATCCAACATCTTCTTAAAGACTTAAAAGTGTTGGGGCATTCACCACTTCTGGAGGCAACTTCTGTTCCACCGATTAATTGTTCTCACTGTCAGGAAATTTCTCCTTAGTTCTACATTGCTTCTCTCCTTGATGAGTTTCCATCCATTGCTTCTTGTCCTCCCTTCAGGTGCTTTGGAGAATAGCTTGACTCCCTCTTCTTTGGGGCAGCCCCTGAGATATTGGAAGACTGCTATCATGTCTCCCCTAGTCCTTCTTTTCATCAAAGTAGACATACCCAATTCCTGCAACCGTTCTTCCTATGTTTTAGCCTCCAGTCCCCTAATCCTCTTTGTTGCTCTTCTCTGCACTCTTTCTAGAGTCTCAACATCTTTTTTACATCCAAAACTGGATGCCGTATTCCAAGTGTGGCCTTTCCAAGGCCTTATAAAGTGATACTAAGCAAGGAACACATTTCTTAAGTGACTCTGGCTTCTCATTAAATGTAGTCGTGCTAGTCCTTCCCGACTCTAGGGGGCAGTGCTCATCTCCGTTTCAAAGCCGAAGAGCCAGCGCTGTCCGAAGACGTCTCCGTGGTCATGTGGCCGGCATGACTCAACGCCAAAGGCGCATGGAACGCTGTTCCCTTCCCACCAAAGGTGGTTCCTATTTTTCTACTTGCATTTTTTACGTGCTTTCGAACTGCTCGAATTGGCAGAAGCTGGGACAAGTCACGGGAGCTCACTCCGTTACGCGGCGCTAGGGATTCGAACCGCCGAACTGCCCACCTTTCTGATTGACAAGCTCAGTGTCTCAGCCACTGAGCCACCGCGTCCCATTTTACATTGGTTTACCCTCCCGTTAATCAACTATCTTTAATTCAACAACTTTCAGCTATTGGAAAAAACCAGCCATCCTTATTCATCACGTGAAATTAACAAGGCGGGCTGTTTTTCCAACTTGTTTACTAAATGGAATTTAAATGACATGCAAAATTACTTTCCCCATCAATTGAAAGCAGCAGTAAGAATTCGAGAATTGTATTATGGCGACGTATTTCTCTCTTACAGTTAAATAAGCACTTTGTCGAACCTTGAAGAGTCCTGGTGAAGGAGAGGAATATCGAGACAGCTATTCATAATATGATTCTTTTTTTAAGTTTTATTTTTGAAAAGAGAAAGAAGGAAAGAAAAAATGAGGATGGCCAACCGCATGGTGGATGAAACCCAATTTTAGTGGTGATGAATGCAACATGAAAATTATCAAGTTGGGAATAGATTTACGTACGTAGTTGCTCAGAGCTAATCCCGACTTAATAACACACAATCAAACAGGGAAAGCAACAGATCTAACTTCCTGAAAAAGAAGCATGAATTGCTTTCCATTTCTGTGTCTAAATATGAGATCCTCGTTTTAAAAAAGTTAATGTTGGGGGCTATAAAACTATAAAAAATGTGTGGTGGTTTTTTCCCCCAGTCTGTCTTGATTGTGTCTTTTATATCATTGTACTTATCAGTATTCATACCAGGCAATTCCGATCTCATTAACTCAAATGACAGTGCAGAATAGAAAAGATCTATTCTTTTTTTCCCCAAATTCCACATCCTTTGGGGAATTTTCGCGATGCCAATTTATTTTTGTCTTTGTTTTTTTGTTTTTGTATTATTATTATTATTATTATTATTATTATTATTATTATTATTATTATTATTATTATTATGTCAGCAAGTATTTAAGGATAAGACCGAAGTGATCCCCTTTTGTCCGCTAAAACCATCCAAGAGCTTTGGATCTGGCCAGCAAGCGACGGTATTTAAAAACAAGCTAGGAATGTCGCAGAATATAGAAGGTTGCATGTTGGCTTAACGTACCGCCGTTCCGTTTTCGGCTCCAAGAAACCTGGGGCATTTGCCCTCCTCAGTTCGTATTAATTGAATTTTAGAGCGAGCTAGCAGATGTATTGATTTGAATTTTTTTTAAAAAAAAATTACATCAAGGTCGACTTGGAACGTATCCTACAGGCGACATATTAAAAAGCCAAGTATTGTGTCTATCAGCGTATCGATAGAAAATAATTGAAATTTAATGAGGGGGCCTCTGATTTATACCACTTCACAGTGCTAAGCGATTTACAGTCAGGATAGATGGATGGATGCATGGATGGATGCATGGATGCATGGATGCATGGATGCATGGATGGATGGATAGAGATAGATAGGTATGGATGGATGGATGGATGGATAGAGATAGATATGGATGGATGGATGGATGGATGGATGGATGGATGGATGGATGGATATAGATAGATAGATATGGATGGATGGATAGATAGATAGATGATAGATAGATGATAGATGATAGATAGATAGATAGATAGATAGATGATAGATAGATAGATGATAGATAGAGATGGATGGATGGATGGATAGAGATAGATATGGATGGATGGATGGATGGATGGATGGATGGATGGATGGATGGATGGATGAATAGAGATAGATATGGATGGATGGATGGATATAGATAGATAGATATGGGTGGATGGATAGATAGATAGATAGATAGATAGATGATAGATAGATAGATAGATAGATAGATAGATAGATAGATAGATGATAGATAGATATGGATGGATAGATGGACAGACAGACAGACAGAAGCAAATATCTCGGTGACCGTGTCGGAGGAGAATGTGGAGGCATTTTTTAATCATGAAAAGACTCAGGTTCTCTGATGGAAGGCTTGGTGAGGATGTCAGGTGCGGAAGTCGGACAAGCAGTGGCTGTCATCTCCTGCCTCTGCTTAAAAGCAGCATTCCTCACCTTTGCTAGAGAGCTGCTAAAACATCTCTTTTTTCTTTTCTTTCTAATAAAAAAGGCACTCTGTCAGTTGCGATTTATGTAAGCGCTTCCATTTTTAATACCTGTGTTTTAACACCGGGTTGTCCTTTTCCTGCAGGAAAAAAGTTTGAGAACGTGCTAATCAGCCGGCTAAATCTTGCTATTCTGGTTATAAATTGCCTTCGCTTTGGGATGGATGAAGGAGGAGGAGAAGGATGGAAAGAGGGAGCGCCTACATCTCCTCCTTTCTCTCCATCCCCTTCTCTCCATCCCCTCCTTCTCCTTTCTTGTCATTGCCTTCTCCTTTCTCTCCTTCTCTTTCCTCCCTATCATCATCATCTCCTTTCTCTCCATCCCCTTCTCTCCATCATCTTCTCCTTTCTTGCCATTGCCTTCTCCTTTCTCTCCTTCTCTTTCCTCTCCATTATCATCTTCTCCTTTCTCACCATTCTCTTCTCCCCATCCCCTCCTACTCATTTCTCTCCATCCCCTCCTCCTTTCTGTTCATCGCCGCCTCCTGCTTTCTCTCCATCACCTCCTTTTCTTATCTCTCCATCCTCTTCTCTTCCTCACCCATGTTTCTTCCTTTCTCTCCCTTGTCTTCTTTCTCTCCATTAACACCTACTCCTCCTTTCCCTCCCCTCCATCTCCTTCTCCTCCTCCTCCCCCTCCATCATCATCATCTTCCTCTCCCATCGCCGGAGGAAGCCGAAGTCACTTAACAAGTTACTCACTAACTTAACAATGCACTAAACAAGGCCGTAAAACTGGGGGGCCCAACTAACCGAACAACCATCTCACTTAGCAACAGAAATTTGGGGCTCAACCTGGTCATAAGCCGAGGACTATCTGTACGACTGGACATCATGGACCGCCTGCAGTGCGTCACTCCCATTACACCACCACTCCACTTTCGTTCTTTGGCTTGCTTTCTGGATCTGGCCGTTACGATCATCTCGTTCAAACCGCCTCCCGATTCTCTTGGCTTCCTCCGTCGCACCAACAGCTGCTGGTTTTTCCAGGGTCGACGCAACCTTGCTGCGAAGTTGGAAGCTTTTCGTGTGGCCACACCTGTTGTGCGGGATTTAAGCAAGAGTCGACGAGACGAAGTGAGCCCCCGCCGTGCCTAATTTGTTTTGGCAGGTCTTCACGTACGGGGCGGAAGTTCTCGCCAGCTTTTAAATCCAGACTCCAGAAAGCAATCCCGTTTTTTTAATCAAGGAGGCCCTCTTCAAAGCGAGGACAAAGCTACGTGTTTCTCGAGTGGATCTGGCACCCTCCCACCCCTTATACGCCTTGCTAGTGGTGAGGGGGTCTCCGTTACGCAGGCAGCCCTTGACTTAAAGACCGTAACGGAGCCCCAAACGACCCCTCACACATCTGTGCTAGTCGTTCTCGACTCTAGGGGGCAGTTCTCATCTCCGTTTCAAAGCCGAAGCAACATCCTCATAGTTACGGGATCAATACTGGACACTTGGCAATAGGCGTAGAACAGTTACAGCATCCCGGGGAGTGGGGGGGTGAGTGTCAGGTGATTTCCCCCCTTTTGCGACCTGCAAAGCCAAAAGGGGGGAGCCTGACTTACTTAACGACCGTTTAGCGACTTTCCCAGCTAGCTTCCTGGGAAGTGAAGTCGGGGGGGGGATTTGGATTCACTTCCTGACCGTGGGGTTCACTTCACCATCGCAATGGTCCGCTTAACAACGGCCTTGCGCCGGTAAGCAGGAATTCGGGTCCTAACCGCAGTCGTAAGTTGAGGACTCCCTCTATTGGATACTCTGCTTCATTCTCTGCATTCAATTCCCTTTTTCTGTTTGTTTTTTCCCCCCCCTCCTGAAGGTAACTTTGGGAAAGGTATTAAAAGTTATCGTGGTGATGAGAAGCCTCTTCATCGACCGGACAATTGTCAAAGGTTTCCATGAAAATGTCTACACGGACGATGGGAAGGTAAGCATCGCTTTTGCATCTCAAGTGGAAATGAAAAAAAGTGACCTATGAGTTCCCTCTTTATATACAGAAGCTCTGAGCTGGGTGGTTTTCTCGCAGACATTTCATGACCCAGCTAGGTAACATCATCAGTGCTACAAGCGAGTGCGGTCTGCATAAAGGAGGACAGAGAGAGGGAGGACGACTGTGGGGTCCTTAGTGCACTCTGAGTTTGGTTGTTTTGCAGACGTTTCATTACCAAACTAGGAGCAGAATCAGCACACTGTTGATGTTACCTAGTTTGGTAATGAAACACTGTTCTCCTCCTCTCCACAAATCCCACTTCCTTATAGCACTGGTGATGTTACCTAGTTGGGTCATGAAACGTCTGCAAGGAAAAAAAACCAAGCTCGGAGAGCACTAAGGACCTCGTAGTTCTCCTTCTTCCCACTCCTCTCAATAAATCTCACTCCCTCCTAGCACTGATGATGTTACCTAGTTGGGTCATGGAACGTCTGCAAGAAAACAACCAAGCTCAGAGAGCACCAAGGAGCCCATAGTCATCGTCCTCCTCCTCCTCCTCCTCCTCCTCCTCCTCCTCCTCCTCCTCCTCCTCCTCCTCCTCCTCCTCCTCCTCCATGTCTTCCCCTCCTCCTCTCTCTAAATCCCACTCTCTTCTAGCTCTGATGATGTTACCTAGTTGGGTCATGAAACGTCTGCAAGAAAACCACCAAGCTCAGAGACCACCAAGGACTCCACAGTCGTCCTCCTCCTCCTCCTCCTCCTCCTCCTCCTCCTCCTCCTCCTCCTCCTCCTCCTCCATGTCTTCCCCTCCTCCTCTCTCTAAATCCCACTCTCTTCTAGCTCTGATGATGTTACCTAGTTGGGTCATGAAACGTCTGCAAGAAAACCACCAAGCTCAGAGACCACCAAGGACTCCGCAGTCGTCATCCTCCTCCTCCTCCTCCTCCTCCTCCTCCTCCTCCTCCTCCTCCATGTCTTCCCCTCCTCCTCTCTCTAAATCCCACTCTCTTCTAGCTCTGATGATGTTCCCTAGTTGGGTCATGAAACGTCTGCAAGAAAACCACCAAGCTCAGAGAGCACCAAGGACCCCACAGTCATTCTCCTCTTCCTCCTCCTCCTCCTCTTCCTCCTCCCCTTCTCTTCCTCCTCCTCCTCCTCCTCCCTCCCCCCCCCCAAACTCCTCTCCCTTCTGCCAAGGATAATGCTACCTCGTTGGGTCTGCATGAAGCGCCATGGCTCAGAACAACCCTCCGAAGCTGAGAGAGCATAACAGAAGCCTACAATGACAAGCCCACCTTACAGTGATTCTCTTCTGTCATTTCCAAACCTTTTCCCCAAAAGGCATCCCATGGGCTTCCTTTATTTCCCCTTTTGGCAGCATCCCAAACATCAGCAACCTTGAGACATCTCCAGTTGGTTCCTATCCTGGCCACCCACCCACCCACCCACCCACCCACTCACCGTGGCTTTCCCCCCACCCCTTCCACACTCCGCCGGCTTCTAAACCCCCTTCTATCCGGAGGCTCCCCGTAACTTGGCAAGCAAGCTCAAGATTTCATTCGATTCCTTCATTTATTAAATTTGTTCGCGGTCTGTCCCGCCTGCCGCGCGGCGACTCTGGGTGGAAAGTAGAGATCGCCAAGCCTGGTTAATGCCTGGCCCCCCGACACACATCCCGGTTTGCACCAGGTAGGACTGGCAGATTGTTAGCCCACCTGGGTTTATGTTAATGCTCTGCCTTCGTTAATTACCGCGTGTATCAATAAGCAGGGGAAGCTTTTGTGCCTCGCAGCAGCGTCGAGGAGTGGGGAGAAGGCCTCGCCGTATCAAAGCGAGAGCTTCAAAGGTAGGCAGAGCTGTCTCCCAAGTAATTTCTGATCCCCGTATTCTTTCCACTTCAAAGCCGAGCTGTATGTTGTGTTTGGGTGAAGGGAAGGGGGGGCGGGGAAGGAAGGGGGGGCTGCCGAATCGGATTCCTCTAATAAGTGTTGGCACCGGCTCTGTTTGATATGAGATGCAGGGAACATTTTGATTGGTGATCGCCTTTGAAATTGTTCGGGCGACCTTCAGAGAGCGGCCCCTGGTTGCTTGCGCCAGGGAAGGGTGTCAGGGAGAGCGGAGTGTGGAAGAGGAAGAGAGAGAAAGAGGGAGAAAAGAGAAAGGGGGGGGGAGAGAGAGAAAGAGAAAGAAGGAGGGAGAGGATGAGAGAGATAGAAAGAGTGAGAGGGGGGAAGAAAGAGAGGAAGAGAGAGAAAGAGGGAGAGAGAGAGAAGGGAAAGAAGGGGAAGAGAGAGAGAAAAAAAGAAAAAGAGGGAGAAGGTGAGAGTGATAGAAAAGAGTAAGGGAGAGTGGGGGAAGAAAGGAAGAGAGAGGAGAAAGGGGAAGAGAGAGAGAAAAAAGAAATGGAGAGGGTGAGAGAAAGAAGAAGAGAGATAGAAAGTAAGGGAGAGGGGGAAGAAAGAGGAAGTGGGAGAGAGAAAAGAGAAAGAGGGAAGAGAGAAAAAAGAGAAAGAAAGGGAGAGGGTGAGAGAGCGGAAGAGAAAAAGAGGGGGAAGAAAGGAAAAGAGAGAAAAGAGAGAAATAGGGAGAGGGTGAGAGAGGAAGAGAGAGGGAGAAAGGGAGAGAGAAAAAGGGAGAGTGGAAAAAAGAGAGAAGAGGGGAAGAGAGAGAAAAAAGGAAGAGAGGAAGAAAGAGGAAAAAGAGAGAGGAAGAGAGGAAATATAAAAGAAAGAGGAAGAGAAAGAGGAAAAGGGAAGAAGAGGGAGAGAGAAAAAGAAAGGGTGAGAGAGGGAGCCCCAATTTAATTCGCATGCGGGAAGGGGCCTTGAAAATTGTGCTTTTCAGCAGCTTTCTCCCCACTCCAAGTTAACAAATGTGTCTCTTGATTGAAAGTGAAAAGTTGAAGAATAATAGACCTGCAACCCTGCTTCATGTAGCTCGCCCACTTCATTTCGACCTGTGTGTGTGTGTGTGTGTGTAAGGATGGAGCCTTTATATGCCCTGCATATGCTTTGCCTTCTTCTTTTCTATTTCTTTTTTCCCCCCCTTTAATTAAACCTTGGGGAGCCTTAAAAGCTGTCCAGATTGAATGATGCTGGTCCTTGTCCGTCTGCATGTTGATGGTTGAGCACCCATTTTAACGGTGCCTCCTTGTTCCGTTCAATTCAAGAAAATTGAAGAAACTAAGATTTACCCATGGTAAAGTCCAGTAACCAGGTGTGGCCCACCAGCAGAGCTGGCAGCGGATGAGAGAGAGAGAGAGAGAGGAGAGAGAGAGAGAGAGGGAGAGGTGTAGGTATGCTGGTCTTGTTGTATTCGAGTCTTTTCCCATGTAAGATGGATATATATATCCATCCATCTTTTATTTCTCCCTCTCCCTCCCCCTCTTTCTCTCTCCATCTCTCCATTTATCCCATCTCTCGCTCTCCATCATCTGTCTGTCTGTCTATCTATCTATCTATCTATCATCTATATCTATCTATCTATCTATCTATCTATCTATCTATCTATCTATCTATCTATCTATCTATACCAATTTCATTGTATTTAAGTAGCAATGACAATAAAGATTATACTTATCTATCTACCTTTCTATCTAATATATATCTCTCTCTCCCTCCCTCCCTCCCTCCATACCTACCTACTTATATCCGCCATCTATCTATCTATCTATCATCTATCTATCTATCTATCTATCTATCTATCTATCTATCTATCTATCTATCTATCTATCATCTATCTATATCATCTATCTATATCTATCTATCTATCTATCTATCTATCTATACCAATTTCATTGTATTTAAGTACAATGACAATAAAGATTTTACTTATCTATCTACCTTTCTATCTAATATAAATCTCTCTCTCTCCCTCCCTCTCCATCCCTCCCTTCTACCCTGTCATCTGCCTGCCTATCTATCTATCTATCTATCTATCTATCTATCTATCTATCTATCTATCTATCTTCTGTCTTCTATCTATCTATCATCTCTAGAGGTTTTTAAGAAAAGACTGGACAACGGTTTGTCTGAGAACCATCGTTCCTTGGGCAGGTTGGACTAGAAGACCTCCAAGGTCCCTTCCAGCCTGACGATCCGATGCTCTTACAAGACGGAGGGAATATAAAAACGCCAGTAGACTTGGAAGAACCTCTTACTCTTTCCCTCTCGATAAAGTAGAATTCTACTCTCCTTCTGGAGTCCCGTTTCCTAAGCTGGTCGGCCTCGCTGGCTTGACAGGGCCGTGGGGAAGCCCCCCCCCCCCTTCATCTGCGTGGCTAGTTTTCTCTCTGCCCCCGCTCCCATCTGTCCGTCCCCTCTCCCCTCTGTTGTTCTTGTCCGTGACCTCTGTTCTGGTACACCTGTCAAGTGCCAGGCACGTTCGGGAGGGTTTGATGAATAAATAATAGCAATAACTAAAATATTAATTGAGCCATACTTCTGGACAGGAGTGGAAAACAGCAAGCTGTTCACAGATATTTGGGATTTGAAAAGAATTAGGCCATGCGCCTTTCCTGGGAGGGAGAGGGTTGCATAAGTGAGAGAAACGTTGAATTTATTTATTTATTTTGAGTATGCTGTGCAGATGGAACTGTAAGCTTAAACAGGTACTTCATTGTTAATGTTTAAAACGTACTAACTTAACGCAGGCTCAGTGGCTAAGACGCTGAGCTTGTCGATCAGAAAAGTCGGCAGTTCGGCGGTTCGAATCCCAAGTTGCCATGGTGAGGAAAGGGGGGGGGAAGCATATTCCACCCATACCTTCGGCTTGAGTCGGATCTCAGATTACTACAGCAGGATTGGGAGGAGTGCACCTCATTGGAAAATGTGATTAATGACACAGACTGAGGGAAGGGAAGGAACAGGAGTAAAGTTCAGCCATAATTCAAATGAGGTTTAGATCTGACTGCAATAGGTTATTCCCGAAATGGCGCTCCTAATAAATGACTGGTTTTCTTTTGAAACTTGGCTCGAGGCTCCTGAATCAATTAGGGCATCTTTTGGAAACCTGACATCCTGGAGGCTCGAGGAAAGCCTCCGGAGCCTGGGGAGGGCAAAAACGCCCCCCCGCCCCGATGTGGTGCAGGAAGCCAACTAGGCCACGCCCAGCATGGCCACACCCACCCAAGACCGGGGCAGCTTTTTGAAGCCCACTGAACAACTTAGTCCTGCTTGTAACAGAATTGTTGGGCTCAATTGTGGTTGCATTTTATAGCCGTTTGTCTCAAGTGACTTCAGGTAAAACTAAATTACCTTCCGGTCAGAATAAATATTACAAATAAGTAAGATTTGCCCTCCCGTCTTATAAAATAGCAAATACACCCTCTGTATTCTGTGCCGTGTTTTATATCCTTTGATATGCAAATAGTGTTATTTGGGACAAATGCTCAGCAAGACTCCAAATTATTACGGCTCCTTTCCCTCGTGTATCAATCCGTAGTAGCGGTTTAATCATGCGATCCGCTATTTTGGGGAGGGAATGAACGAAAGACTACTCTTGATTTACTCCCAACTTTTCTGAACAAAGAGCAGATCTTTCCTCGAAACTAAAAATAGGCGGTAAAACCCTGAACGTAATTACTTAGCTACGTCTAATTTAATTCTCCTATGTCGCCCTCTCCATAATCTCATATATCAAGATAAAGGTTTCTGGTACTTGACATGATAATCTGAAGATATCCAACTTGCAGAACGGATAACTTTTGTTCCCTGGTTTTTTAAACTCGTAAATCGTAACGTCCGTCCTCACCTCCTTTTTCTCCCGATCGAAATGTAATATTTAGCAGAGGGAATGGCGGTGGGGCATTTTATTTACTCCCCGCAGGGCAGAATTCTGCCTTAATTCAGCTAAATGTTTTCTGTGTCACTTGTCACTGAATTACTTATGTTGTGGACACAAAGATGCTTCAAAGCATTGAAGGATGCCCTTGTTATAAAGCACCGTTCTGGGGCTGCTAAATATTCATATGGATCTCAGCACAATCTGTTCCAACTGACTTGAGGCAATCTTGCAAAGAGCCCTGCCTGAGTGACTTCATCCTGGACCAAGGAATTGGAGGAGGAGGAGAAACTTTGGAAGTTCTGAAGACCAGGGAGAGTTGGCCCTTTAAGCTCCTGCTACAAAGAAGGCAAGAGAATCCACAAGAGTTGCAAAGCACCTTGGAGGTCTTCTAGCCCTCAAGCAGGAGATCCCAGACCATTTCAGACCGACATGTTGTCCAGTGTCTTCTTGAAAAACCTCCAGCACCCGCAACATCTGGAGGCAAGCAGTTCCACTGGTGAATTGTTCTTAACGGTCAGGAAATTGGCTTTCCCAGGAATGTTGGGTGAGTTCTACCTAAAATTTGTGATCTTCATTTGGAACAGACTGTAGCTCCAGCCCCTCCTTGGGTTTTAATGGGGAAGGATCTGTCTTTAAGCTTTTCTACCATATCTCAAGACCTAAAATGGACACCTAGCGTCAAAAACGTCATCCCAAAAGCACAACAACGAATGTTCTTTCTGCGGCAACTCAAAAAACTCAAACTGCCCAAGGAGCTGCTGATTCTGTTCTACAGAGGAAGGATTGAGTCTGTCCTCTGCACCTCCATAACTGTCTGGTTTGGCTCTGCAACCCAACAGGACAGTGGATAATTAGAAGTGCAGAAAAAACAATGGCTACCAACCTGCCTTCCATTGAGGACCTGCGTACTGCAGGAGTCAGAAAGAGGGCTGTGAAAGTATCTACAGACCCCTCGCATCCTGGACATAAATTGTTTCAACTCCTACCCTCAAAACGACGCTATAGGGCACTGCACACCAGAACAACTATAGACACAAGGACAGTTTTTCCCCCGAATGCCATCGCTCTGCTAAACAACTAATTTCCTCAACACTATCAAAATATTCACTAAGTCTGCATTACTATTATTCTTCTCTTCCTTCCTAGTCCCTGTTTTTCTGAACGCCATCACTCTGCTAAACAAATTCCCTCAGCCCTGTCGAACTATTAACTAAGCGAAATGTTTATTATATAAAATTAAATTTGAGGATATCTGTTATCTATAGTAAAATAGAATAATAGATGGAAATGGAATGCTAAACTTGATTAACTTGAAGAGGCAAATAATGATATTGCTTATGTGTTAAGAAGAAATTAAACTTAAGTTGGAAAATATGGAAAGAAAATAATCTGGCTGAAATTGGAAATAGGAAAAGAAGTTAAAATATGCAACAAACAATTTAAAAAATTGGTTTTTTTTTTTTAAAAAAAACCCTGTCAAACTATTCACTAAGGCTGCACTACTATTAATCTTCTCATCGTCCCTCCCACTTATGACTACAGGACTGTAACTTTATTGCTTGTATCCTTACCGTTATACTGACATTGATTGTTTCCTGATTGCTTATTTGTACCCTATGACTATCATTAAGTGCTGTACCTTGTGATTCTTGACGAATATATCTTTTCTTATATGTACACTGAGAGCATCTGCACCAAAGACAAAATCCTTGTGTGTCCAATCACACTTGGCCAATAAGGAATTCCAGTCTAGTCTAGTCAAGTCAAGTCTCTCTTAACGAAAATATGGATTGCCTCTTTTTAATGGAAACGGCAGTTTTCCACTCCCCATGTTCTTACACAACTCAATTTTACAGGACCAAGGAATGACATTCCCATATCGGAGAACCGGTAGCAGAAATTTTTGAGTAGTTTGGAGAACTGGCAAATGCCATCACTGGCTGGCCCTAGAGTGGGGTGGGAATGGAGATTTTGCAGTATCCTTCCCCTGCCATTAAAGTAAAAGAAAATTGAATTTCACCACTGCCCACCATGCAGTCCTGCAATCCCATCCTGGACATCTAAGCCCGCTTAAACCACCAACTCTTGAGTCTTCCTCCGCCCAAACTTTCCTGCAATGTTGGGTTTACCTTTGTACCCTGTTGAGCCCGTCAAGAATAATTTGACGCGCCAAAACGCCTAATCAAAGCACGACTGGATCCGGAGTTGTCAGAAGTATGCTAATACAGATTCTTTTCTTTTCTTTTCTTTTCTTTCTTCCCTAGCTTGATATATGGTCGAAGTCCAGCTATCAAGTCTTCCAGAAGGTAAGGCATCTTGGCTTCTAAAGAGGCCCTCCTTGTTTACAGAAAGGACATTGGGTTTTGCTAACCTAAGGAGGTGATCCTGTTTGAACTGAAATCCCCAGGATTCTTAATGTGGGAGAGCTGAACCCAAAATGCGAAAAGTTTGACCTTGGCCAAGTTTTTCTCGGATGAAAAGGAAAACCTTTGGGGGAAGTATGAAGCTGCCCGGTCCTTAACTAGCATTAAAAACCCAGAATAGCACACTAAGTTAGTTTTTTTTACTCTGGAGGGAGGGTGAGAATTAAAGGATTAGAGCCAAGGTTTTCTTTTCTGTTTTCCCCCTCCCTCCCTTCTCGAAATTCAGGCCTTGAGAAGATTTGATAATGCAAAGTAGTCGAGAACAGAAGCCAGAGTGATAATCCTTCATCAATAAATGCCTTAAACCTGTTACGGCTAATGAAGCAGATTTTTGTTTGGGCTGTTAAAAACCTTTTCCCTCCTTGAGTCTCTCTCTCTTTTTAACCTGTGCTCGGTAGTCCTTGACTTACAACCGTCGGTTGAGTTGGAAGTTACAAAGCGGGGCTGGAAAAAAGGGACCCGTGACCGTTTTTTCACACTTACGACCGTCTGCAGTGTCGGCAATTGGCTCATATGTACGATGGTTGCAGAGTTCTGGGGTCATGGGATCCCCTTTTACAACCGTTTACGAGTCAGTGAAGAAGCTGTATTCACTTGGCAACTGTGTTACCGACTTAAAAGCTGCGGCGATTCGCTTAGCGACTGTGGCAAGGAAGGTGGTAAAATGGGGCAAAACTCACTGAACAATGGTCTTGCTTAAGGAAGAGAAATGCTGGGCTCAATTGTGGCCGTAGGTTGAGGACTACCTATGTATTAAATGAATGGCAAATGATCATACAAATTGCCCTCTATGGGACTATAAATTGAGGTCAATAGGATTCAGTGATTTTCATCAGCCCACATGGTATTGGGTCCCCATCTTATCCATTTCTTTGTTTAGGGAGCCCTATTCCTGGTGATTGGCCCACAGTCATCCCGTCGGCTTTCATGTCTAACGTAGGGCTAGAATCATCATCTGGTGATCGGCCCAAAGTCACCCAGCTGGCTTTTGTGCCTTAAAGTGGGACTAGAACTCACCATCGCCCAGTTTCTAGCCTGGTGCCATGCTGGACCGAACTGGCTCTCTGAAATTTCTAACACGTGCTAAACGGCTAAACAGGTGCAATTTTTGTCTGGAAAGTAATACGGAATCCACAGACTGTGATTTAGTATTCAGAGACATTTGTCAAAGATAAATTGTGTTTATTTTACCCACATTTCCCAGGATAATCAGCCTCTTGTTTATTTGGGGTTTGTCACAAGACATGTGTGCGATGTGTGTAAGAAATATTGCCAAACGTTACCCCTCTGCCTTGATTATAAGAGATCGATGGGTACCTTGGCAGACAATGTTATTAAGTTTTTATAACTAGTTTATTTGGTTTGGATTGTTTTTCTGGGTATCCATGTCGCTGCGTTCACCGGGGGGGGGTAGTTTTGAACTCGGAGAGAAATAAAATAAAATAAAACGATGATAAGCTAACTTCCCCTCCTGCTGCAACAATAACTCGGTGACAAATAAATCAGGAGGATGCACCGAACTTTTTGCAGAATCCTGCCACTCCGGACGTGATTAATGATGTCATTATATATATATATACACACACACGTGTGTGTGTGTGTGTGTGTGTGTGTGTGTGTGTGATTAATGATGTCATTCATATATATCTATATATATCTAGATCTATATCTATCTAGATCTATATCTATCTATCTATCTATCTATCTATCTATCTATCTATCATCTATACACACACATACACACACATATATAATAATTTCGAATGGTCCCTTAAAATTTCACTTGATTTACGTAAAAAGATTCCAAAAAGGAGAAACAGGGAAGAGCGTTAAGAAGAGCAAGCCATTTCTCAAGATCCCAAATTCCCCAATTCTTCAGCGCGAAGCCTCCGAATGGACTTTGTATTATGCTACCAAAATTGGGGAGAAAGGCACCCCACTTTCTGGGTTGCTATTGATGGGAACTAATGCTTGCGTTCTGACTGAGGCTTCCCAAGAGCATGAAGCAAACTCCTTGTCCCTGCAAAAAAACCCTTTTATTAATTTGCTGTGAATTCTGCTCATTCACATCCAGCAAAGTCTTTCTTGGAAGGATTTACACAGACCTTCTCTGGTTTGAAGAGCGGCCAGGCTGATACCTGCAAAACCTGGCAAGGAGTCTTTGAGAGTCACGAACCAATGAAGCGAACGAATGGTCTCCTGCAAACTCCACTCCCCTTTCTCCCTTCTTTGATTCAGCACCCTGGACAGCTGCCAAGATAACTTTTCTATTTTCTGCCCTTTGATTCTTTCTTTGTGTTTTGTTGACTTTGGTTTATCTCAAAAATAAACCCGTGAGCAGAGCCCAACTTAGTTGGGAGAGTCCTCCACTTACAGCCATTCATTTAGTGACCAGTCAAAGTTGCAATGCCGTTAAAAAAAACCTAAGTTACGACCGATTTTCCGCACTTGCGACCGTCGTTGCAGCATCCCCACAGTCACGAGACCAAAATTCAGACGCTTGGCAACGGATCCATACTTACGATGGTCGCAGGGCCCCCAGGGTGAGGTTGGCCCCATTTTGCGGCCTCCCGAGAAGCGAAATCACTTCGCAACCGCGTGACTCCCTTCACCACTCCGCAGCAGGAAAAGCAGCAAAATGGGACAAAGCTCACTCAACAGTCGCTTCACTTAACAACGGACATTCGGGGCTCGAATGTGGCCGTAACCCGAGGACTACCTGTATTGGGCCACATGACAACCAAAAAATGCAACAACAACAAAACCCATCATCCTAGAGTGAGGGGGGGGGAAACATTGCAAGAGACGATTGTGAGCAATTATTGCCAATAACACACAAGGAAAGGATGAGGAGGTCCTCCTTATCTTTCCAGCCACCCCCAAACTCCCCTCCCAGTCTGAAAACCTTCCCCGCATTTGCCCCCAAAGCCACATCTGGACCCGATGAAAAATCCCCGTTGTCAGGCCTGCAGCCATCTTTTCTTGTGGGTCTTAGGCCTGCCACACTTCATATTATTCTGCTATGCATTTTCTATGGTGGGAAAATGGGAGGAGGGGATTGTACGGAGTTAGATGCTATGTAGCCATAACAACATTCTTTCTAGAAAGCCAAGGTCATCCTTTATCTTTGCACTTCTGCGTCTGACCGGAACTGGATGGGGTGGAAGCTGCCAGCATGGCTGTGGGAGATTGGACCATGAGATGGGCTTGCGGGCGTGGGGGCAACATCTTGAACTTTCAACTGGATGGGGAAAACCGGGAAGCTTTCGGATTCGGGTTTCCCCAGATGTGCCAACGTGGCTGTCTTCATACATTGGAACTTTGAGCAATACTTTGCCTCGGACTCGGATTTAATTTTGGATGCCATTTGGAACCCTGACACCTATTTTCTGTCAAACTGGGAATATCCGCCGCTCTGCTTTCACGCCACTTATTTCCAAACTCCGTCGAGATCTTTTCTTGGGTTATTAAACTCCAGGCCTCTATTTAATTTGATACGGTTGTGTGGTAGGGGGTGTTGAGCTCCCCGAAGACCCATTATAACTGAAACCTCCAGGTTTTTCCACCAAAGTTTGTCGCCAGAGGTTTTCCCGAGCTCCCAGGTGGGGTGACGATTTTTTTGTTCGCCTAGGCAAAACAGCAGGGAAGAATCCGAAAGAATAGAGCCTGGCAACCGCAAGCTGGACGCATCACAAAAGGGCCGAGAGAAGTCGGGGCCTCTCTGCCCGTCCCTGACATTTCCAGCCCGGCAGGAAGAAAGGGGTGAGCTCTAACCTTCGCGGCGAATAAACTCAAGAAAATAAAGACTTCCACTCGAAACAAAGGAGAAGAAAAGGACCCTGGAGGTGGGCTTGAGCTCTTTTCTCCCACCCACCGCTCTCTTCCAAAAGGCCGCCCTTTTGCAAAAGGAAGAGGGAACTTGGGCAATATTGATCGGGTGTCGTATCCTCCCATCGCCGTGTGTTGTCGTCATCATTTGGTTTGGGGGCTAAAACAGCCCCGTGGCTGTTTTACAGCAAAGTCAGGCTAGCCCAGGAAAAATAACCAGAGGAAAATAGAAGACAGGTAGTCCTCAGATTGCAACCGTTCGTGTTTAGCGACCGTTTGAAGTTACAGCGGCACTGGAAGATAAGGGACTTCCGTTTTTCACACCGAAGGCTGTGGCAGCATCCCTCTGGTCATGTGACTCAAATTGGGATGCTTGGCAACCAGCTCATACTTATGACGGTCGCCATGTCTCACCTGAACCCCTTTTACAACCTTCTGACAAGCTCGGTCAGTGGGGGAGCCCGATTCGCTTAAGAGCCGCGTTCCTAATTCAAGAATGGCGGGGATTTGTTTAATGACTGTGGCCAGAAAGGTTGTAAGGCGGGGCAAAATGGATGGATGAATGGTTGGTTGGTTTAGTGGAGAGATAGAGATGGAGGGATGTGTAGATGGATGAGTGGATGGGTAGGTGGATGGATGGTTAAGTGGATGGATGGATGGATGATTAGTGGATGGATGGATGGTTAGTGGATGGATAGATGGATGGAGGGATGTGTAGATGGATGGGTAGGTGGATGGATGGATGGATAGATAAATTGATGAATGGATGGTTGAGTGATGGATGAATGGTTAGTGGAAGGATGGATGGATGGATGGATGGAGGGATGTGTAGATGGATGAGTGGATGGGTAGGTGGATGGATGGATAGATAAATTGATGGATGGATGGTTGAGTGATGGATGGATGGTTAGTGGATGGATGGAGGGATGTAGGGATGGAGGGATGTGTAGATGGATGAGTGGATGGGTAGGTGGATGGATGGTGCAATGAGGGGTGGATGGATAGATGAATTGAATGGATCAATGGATGGATGGATGCTTAAGTGGATGGATGGATGGATCAATGGGTAGATGGATGGACGGATGAACAGTTGAGTGGACAGATGGACACTCACATCCAAGCAGCTAACTTGCCCCAAAGCTGAAAGATTTCAGCAAGACATCTCAGCAGGTCTATCAAAAGAGGTATGATGGGCTCCCAAATCCACTTCTGCTACTGGGTGGCCATTCTTCTTTCTACATTTGATCAAACAAAACTCTCCACTTCATCCAAACTCAGCTTCTCTGCCGTTCTACGCAGCCCAACCAAAATAACACCGCCTTGGCACCACCCCCCCCCCCCCAACAGACTGGTCGGAGGAGTAGAATCTGCCTCTGTCTGAGAAGTGGATCACAAATATTGGAGAGAAAACGCAAGGGAGGCTGTACAGATGATAGAGACAGATTCGAGGATGTTCAACCTCCTTTGACATCATTTTATTTCCACCATCCATCAGCCGGGCCTTCAAGCTTGGGAGAATTTTCTGGTTTTGATGAATGTTTTAACTACGATCCCTTTTTCCTCGGTGGGTTTTAATGCTTCCTTCTTTGTTGGACGCTTGCTTTTGAAAAAGGAAGAGGCAAGAAAGATAATCATTAAGCAGAAGGCGCTTGGAACAAGAAAGGCCAAGTCAAAACCAGACGTCTGCAAATAATAGTAATATTCCCAAAGGACCATCATTTTATTTCTTGGTGTGACTGCGGAGAACACATGTTGTTATCTATTTTGGGTCATGAAACAGCTGCAAGAAAGCAAGCAAACTCAGAGAGCACCAAGGACTCCACAGCCCATTTCCTTCTCCTCCTCCTCTTCCACAAACTCCACTCTCTTCCAGCACTGATGGTGTTACCTAGTTGGGTCATGAAATGTCTGCAAGAAAACAACCAAACTCAGAGACCACCAAGGATTCCATAATCCTCCTCCTCCTCCATGTCTTCCTCCTGTTCCTCCTCCTCTCTCTAAACCCCACTCTTCTAGTCTTCTAGTCCAACCCCCTGCCTAGGCAGGAAACCCTACACCACTTCAGACAAAGGGTTATCCAACATCTTCTTCAAAACTTCCAGTGTTGGAGCATTCACAGCTTCTGGAGGCAAGTCCTTCCACCGATTAATTGTTCTCACTGTCAGGAAGTTTCTCCTTAGTTCTATGTTGCTTCTCTCCTTCCTTAATTTCCACCCATTGCTTTAAATAAATAAATAAATAGATCGGAACCCACCCACCCCCTTCTCCCACTTTGAAAGAAAGGTTTTGTGGTTAGAAGTTGAAATGGTGAAGGGACGTTGCAGGGGGAGACCCCACCCCTTCCGTCAAACTCGGACAAATTAAATATCTCGAGCTGCCTTTCCCCGTCACGATCCGCTAATGATCTTGTAAATAACTCAACGGAGGATCTTTTCCCCTAAACTGAACCTCCCTCCCCCTCTCTCTCCTCTCTCTCTCTTTCTCTGTCTCTCTTTCTCTCTCTCTCTCTTTCTCTCTCTCCCTCCCTCCCTCTCTCTCTCCCTCTCTCTCTCCTTGGTAGAAACAAACGCTTCTTGAAAGAAATCTGCATTCTTGGGGTGCGGGAGGGGGCGGATAACGAAGCTGGAATATCCTTGG
>NC_138565.1:4008325-4061001 GCF_964273705.1 Natrix helvetica
CAATTTTTCTGTATGTTGAATGGGACTTAACCCTAACCCTAAGTGGATTTACCCTCCAATGGGATTTTTCCATGCATTTTTCAGGGAAAGCTAGAGAAGCGTGAGGGAAAGTATTAGTGCCCTCCTAAGCATACCTATGCACTGTGAATTCATTGGTGACATCAATTTTTCTGTATGAGATGAAGGGGACCTAACCCTAACCCTATGTGGATTTACCCTCCAATGGGATTTTTCCATGCATTTTTCAGGGAAAGCTAGAGAAGCGTGAGGGAAAGTATTAGTGCCCTCCTAAGCATACCTATGCACTGCGTATTCATTGGTGACATCAATTTTTCTGTATGAGTTGAATGGGACTTAACCCTAACCCTAAGTGGATTTACCCTCCAATGGGATTTTTCCATGCATTTTTCAGGGAAAGCTAGAGAAACCTGAGGGAAAATATCAATGCTCTGATTAGTATACCTATGCACTGTGAATTCATTGGTGACATCAATTTTTCTGTATGAGTTGAAGGGGACCTAACCCTAACCCAAAGTGGATTTACCCTCCAATGGCATTTTTCCATGCATTTTTCAGGGAAAGCTAGAGAAGCCTGACCGAAAATATGAGTGCCCTCCTAAGTATACCTATGCACTGCGAATTCATTGGTGACATCAATTTTTCTGTATGTTGAATGGGACTTAACCCTAACCCTAAGTGGATTTACCTTCCAATGGGATTTTTCCATGCATTTTTCAGCGAAAGCTAGAGAAGCCTGAGGGAAAATATCAGTGCCCTCCTTAGTATACCTATGCACTGCGAATTCATTGGTGACATCAATTTTTCTGTATGAGTTGAAGGGGACTTAACCCTAACCCTAAGTGGATTTACCCTCCAATGGGATTTTTCCATGCATTTTTCAGGGAAAGCTAGAGAAGCGTGAGGGAAAGTATTAGTGCCCTCCTAAGCATACCTATGAACTGTGAATTCATTGGTGACATCAATTTTTCTGTATGAGATGAAGTGGACCTAACCCTAACCCTAAGTAGATTTACCCTGTAATGGGATTTTTCCATGCATTTTTCCTGGAAAGCTAGAGAGCCCTGAGTGAAAATATCAGTGCCTTCCGAAGTATACCTATGCACTGCGAATTCATTGGTGACATCAATTTTTCTGTATGTTGAATGGGACCTAACCCTAACCCTAAGTGGATTTACCCTCCAATGGCATTTTTCCATGCATTTTTCAGGGAAAGCTAGAGAAGCCTGACCGAAAATATCAGTGCCCTCCTAAGTATACCTATGCACTGCGAATTCATTGGTGACATCAATTTTTCTGTATGTTGAATGGGACTTAACCCTAACCCTAAGTGGATTTACCCTCCAATGGGATTTTTCCATGCATTTTTCAGGGAAAGCTAGAGAAGCGTGAGGGAAAGTATTAGTGCCCTCCTAAGCATACCTATGAACTGTGAATTCATTGGTGACATCAATTTTTCTGTATGAGATGAAGGGGACCTAACCCTAACCCTAAGTGGATTTACCCTCCAATGGGATTTTTCCCTGCAATTTTCAGGGAAAGCTAGAGAAGCCTAACCGAAAATATCAGGGCCCTCCTTAGTATACCTATGCACTGTGAATTCATTGGTGACATCAATTTTTCTGTATGAGTTGAAGGGGACCTAACCCTAACCCTAAGTGGATTTAACCTCCAATGGGATTTTTCCCTGAATCTTCAGGGAAAGCTGCAGAAGCCTGAGTGAAAATATCAGTGCTCCCCTTAGTATACCTATGCACTGCGAATTCATTGGTGACATCAATTTTTCTGTATGTTGAATGGGACTTAACCCTAACCCTAAGTGGATTTACCCTCCAATGGGATTTTTCCATGCATTTTTCAGGGAAAGCTAGAGAAGCGTGAGGGAAAGTATTAGTGCTAGGGGGAGACTCTCTGCAGCAACACAAGCGTCCATTGCACGTATCCGTCCCAGGGGCCGTAGTTTGAGGACCCCGGATTTAGTGCAATATAAAAAATGCAAATAACTTTTCTGCAGACCACCAACATTTTCTATCACTAGGAGACCGGGAGTTCTAGTCTCACCTCAGGCATAAAAGCCAGTTGGGCCACTTTGTGCCAATGACTAGGAGACAGTGAGTTCTAGTTCCACCTTAGGTAGAAAAACCGGCTGGGTGACTTTGGGCCAATGACTAGGAGACAGTGAGTTCTAGTCCTGTCTTAAGTACGAAAGCCAGCTGGATGACCGTGGGCCAGTCCCTCCCTCTTAGCCCAACCCACCTCACAGGGCTGTCGTGTGGGAAAAAGGAGAAGGAAGGTGCTCTGGGTATGTTCACCACCTTGACTGATTTTATCACAATAACCAAGGCAGGATGCAAAGCAAAGAAATAGAAATAATTATTTAAAACCAGGCCTGCCACCTCGACGCTTCTGAGTTGGACGTAAAAAGAACAGATCCTTGTTGGATGCTTGACTGCGGGGCACAAAACCTACCAAGGTTAACATCTGATGAGGTTGGCCATCTCGCAACCTTTTTTTTTTAATGTCTCCCCAATTTGTATTTAATTTGGAGTTAATTGCCGTCTCCTGCCCTATGGAGGTGTGCCCTTCTCTTTCATTTCTGTAAGGAGACCTGTTGCCTTTCGCCAACAACTTTCCTAATTGCGGCTGAATTATCACATTTGTTCAAGATACTTCCCCCCCCCCTGCATCCTCCATCTGAATTGGACCAGGGGCTCTGGTTTTAGATGGGGAAGACAAAAAAAAAAAAAAAAAAAAAACCCAACTCCGTTTTGCCAGTCAAGAAATTCTAACTCTCCAGCGACTTCATTAGCGAGAACACCTTCCAGCCAGAAAAGAGATGTTTAATTATCCTAAAATGCCCCGATTTCTCCCTTCAATCTTATCTAAAGGAACCTCATTATCTAAGGCAATGTGGCTTCTGTTCGTTTCAACTCTTCAACGTTTCTGAATACAGAGTTGGAAGGGACCTCAAGAGGTCTTGTAGTCCAACCTCCTGCTCAGTCAGGAGACCCTAGGCCATTCCAGACAAATGGATGGCCAATCTTTTCTTTAAAAACCCCTCCAGTGATGGAATATCCACCACTTCTGGAGGCAACTTCCACTGATTAATTGTTCTCTTAATTCTAAGTTGGATCTCTCTTTGATAACATTCAATCCATTTTTTCTTCCCTTCTCTTCCCTTCAGGGGCTTCGGAGAATAGGTGGACTCCCTCTTCTTTGTGGCAGCCCTGAGATATTGGAAGACTCATCCGTCTGTCCGTCCATCAGTCTGTCCTTCCAGCGGAGCTGGTAGCCGAGTTGGACAGTGAGGAGAGGAGCATGGACCAGTCCTGGAGTCTGGGAAAGGCTCGGACGAGGGCTCTGCGTCGGAGGCAAAGAGGGAGCTGAGGCCGTCTGGCAGTGATCAGCTGCCTTCGGAGATAGACAGCAGTGAGGCAGAGGAACAGCTGGAGCCTGTTCCCAGTGTGCGCATGCGCAGAGCTGCCAGAAGAAAAGAACAACTCAGAAATCATGGTCGGCTTGGAAGTAAAGCCACAGGTGGAGGGTGATTGGCCCCCTCCCATAGGAAATAAAAGAGGAGCGAAAGAGGAGTGGAGTTTGCAGGAAACTATTCATTCGTTCATTCATTAGATTTGTTTCAGGAGTGTGAAGATCTGTCCGTGAATCCCAGAGACTCTGTGCCCAGTCTTTCCTTGCACAGCACCTCATTGGGAAAATATTTACATGGCAGCTTTCCAAGATAGATAAGGTCTGTGGTCATAAATACTCCTTTGAAAGACTGTTTGCCAGGCCTTGGCTGAATGGGAATGAGAGGAATTCACATTCGTTTAATAAAAGGGGTTTTGCCGGGATCAGGACTCTACTTTTTGGGGAACAATCAGTAGTCCCCAAATAGGTCCATTGTAGCTTCAAGTGGTCGCTAATGATCATAAATTGAGGACGACTTAAAATCAGAATTATTTTGCACCTAGCCTCGCCCGCTTTTTCTTCAGGCCACGCCTACCTTTCATGCCACCCTGCCCACTCCCAGGAGTAGGCTTGCAAACACACCCTGTAGTTAGGGAATGGTAACATTTGCAAAGTCACCACAACGGTGGTTGTCTCCCTCTGGAAACCCGCAACGTCCGTCCAAAGCCCGACCATTTCATCTCTCTTGGACCGCTGAAATGTACGTGTTCGCATTCGCTCGGACTTTTCCACACTTCTCGTGCGTCACTTATGCACCGCCGAACGGATTTGCAACCGGAGGTGAAAATGGATGCGGCCGTTTAGTTGACATCCGTCCCAGTTGCACAGCTCCCAACACTCCAGAGGTCAAAACGTCCTTGGATAAAACAGCATTCGGGGCAATTCAACTAGCCAGCTATTTTTGGATGCATTGATTTTATTTTTTCATTACTTCAAGTATTTATAGTGGAACACTCTTTGCCTCCTGCCCAAATATTTAGGCTCCTGCCCCCGAGGTTATTTTGTTTATATATTATTTATTCGAAGCGTCCCTCTTTCTTTCAGCTCTTTGCTTTTGAACGAATGTTCTAAAGACACCCAAAAGGAAAATGCAATTATAAGAGAGAAAGGGGGGAAAATAGCAGCATCCTAGATATATTATCTTGTCCTCCACTCCCCTCCAAAATCCTTGAGCTCAACATTTAAAAGCAATGCCACATCACTGGCTCAGCTCTCCTATTCCAGAGTTCTGGTTTGTTCTTACTATGGTTTGCTTAAGCCACCATGAACTGGGTTCACACAACTCAAATGGTGGCTTGCAGACCCCAATGGCTGGATTCCCACAAACCTGAATAGGGTGATGGATTATCCTGATATGCAGGCCCAATTTCTGAGATGCCTGCAGTCTCGAAATTCATTTGTAAATATGAAGTGCTTCTAATCCTGAGGTTAGTGGCTTCCTTGCAGACGTTTCATTACCAAACAAAGTAACATCATCAATGCTACAAGGGAGTGAGGTATGTGGAAATGGAGGAGGAGGAGAAAAAGAGGAGAAGGAGGAAGAGGAGGAGGAGGAGAAGAGGAGGAGAAGGAGAAGAGGAGAAGAAGAAGAGAAGGAGGAAGAGGAGAAGGAGAAGAGGAGGAGGAGGAGAAGAAGAGGAGGAGAAGGAGAAGGAGAAGAAGAAGAGAAGGAGGAAGAGGAGAAGGAGAAGAAGAGGAGGAGAGTAGTAGTAGTAGTAGTAGTAGTTGTTGTTGTTGTTGAGGAGGAAAAGGAGGACTGTGGGTCTTTGGTGCTTCAAGCCCAAGCTACAAATATTCTCTTTTATTGGCATTGGCAAATATGAAATGCTTCGCAAACCAGCCTTAGAAATCCACCCTACAGTTTGCTGGACACCAGGAAAAAAAAAATTCTAGCCACGTCAGACAAGTGGTCGATTTTATTCTGACAATAGTTTTTGGGGTCATGCGTCCACTCAGCCACATGCCCTGCGGGATTTATTGTCTCTAAATGTCAGTGGGCAGCCTCCTATAAGATTCCGTTTTTTTTTTTTTTGAGGGACAATATGAATTCTAGCAAGCCCTTCACAGATTCAATGAAGTCATCCTCCGCTTCAACCTGGAGGAAGAAGATCTCCCAGGGGTTTCTCAGTAGGGGTTCTCCAGGAAGACAATTGAGTCCCTTGGACAGCAGGTGAATTTTTCAGAGCCTCAAATTCGCCAGGAAAAAGTGCTGCCTAGTTTAAAGAAAGATGATAGATAGATAGATAGATAGATAGATAGATAGATAGATAGATAGATGATAAATAGATAGAGATATAGATATGTATATATAGAGAGAGATAGAAAGAAAGAGAGAGAGAAGATATAGATATGGACAGAGATAAATAGAGAGAGAGAAAGAGACAGAGAGACAGAGAGGATAGATATAGACAGAGATAGACAGACAGATAGATAGATATAGATAGATAGAAAGAGATAGAGATAGCAAGAAAGAGAGAGACAGAGATGTATATAGACAAATAGAGTGATAGAAAGAGAGAGAGACACACACACATATATGAGAGAGAGAGAGAAAGAGGGAGGGAGGGAGGATATGGGGTAGGGAGAGATGATTGGGAGATAGCTATACTAAAAGTGAAATACAAGGTCTATTTCCAAGATAAAATAGGCAAAAGAAAATGCAATACCTATACGCTAAATGCAGATTCATATAAAAAGATTATATTTAGCTAGCCAATAAAGGCATGGCAAGAGGAGTCAAACTAGCGCTGAATTTCTAGTTGTGTAGGCGATTTAGGCCACTGCAATGATTAGAATTGGGGGGGGGGGAAGGTTAGCCAAGTTAAGCATTCCTTCCATTTGTAATATTTCCAAGCAAGTTGATGGATGCAACTTTTTTTCTTTCTGAATATTAACAGGCTTCACCGAATTCAAAACACCAATTTATCTCCCAAGCCTTTTTTTTTTTAGCTTTCATTTCCTTCTTCTTATCGTCTGGACAAGATTGCCCTCTAGAGTTTCGTTACAAGAAATATATATCTCTCATTTTCCCAGTTGCAATGGATGGCTGTGGACCATAAGGAAGGCTGAAATTAAAGGAGATCTTGGAGGTCTTCTAGTCCAACCCCCTGCCTAGGCAGGAAACTGTTCCAGACAAATGGCTATCCAACATCTTCTTAAAGACTTCCAGTGTTGGGGCATTCACAACTTCTGGAATGGGAACAACTTCCATTCTTCTAAGGGAAAACTTCATTTCCCAGCTGAAGTTCCAGTAAGAACTGGTCTGTTGTGAGAACACAAACCTGGCTAAAAGAAACGAGAGGCAATGTTGCATGAATGAAATTTCAATATCCAGCTCTGAGCAGGAAAGGAAATTCAACCTGAAGCCGCTAGAGGTCGCTTCATTTCAGCCTGTTACGTTTGGGCTACTTAAAGAAATAAACAAACGGACACACAAACAAATATTCAATTTGTATTCTAGGAAATCGGGGGAAAGGCCTGGAAAAATTCAAAACGGAAGCCCAAGCCTTGCAAAATTAAAACTTGATGTAAGGGTGTGGAAGGAGAAAAAAATAAATATTCAAATTGTACTCTAGGAATAAGGTCTCTGGTATGTATAGGATCTCTAGCTGGAGCAGGGGGCTGGACTAGAAGACCTCTAAGGTCCCTTCCAACTCTCTTACTCTGCATTTTATTCTGAGTATCTTGGGAGGGGAGCTCAACTTTTTTTTTTTAAAAAAAAGGGGGAGACAAATTTAAATTTGATTTTGGAATGAGCAACCACCAGTCATATTAAACATTCAGAAGCAATATTAAGAGCAGTCTATTTGTAGCAGCAAAGATAAATATATATATTTTTGAAAGATCAAAATCTTTGATCTTTCAAAATATTTCCTTGAAAAACCTCTGCTGTGGGAGATGGGGCCTGGAGTCTCTCCCTGGCTGGGCAGGATGGAAGATTTGTACCTTCCACGGAAGGGAACCTTCTGCTGTGGAAGATGGGGCCTGGAGTCTCTCCCTGGCTGGGCAGGATGGAAGATTTGTGCCTTCCGAGGAAGGGAACCTTCTTCTGCTGTGGGAGATGGGGCCTGGAGTCTCTCCCTGGCTGGGCAGGATGGAAGATTTGTGCCTTCCGGGGAAGGGAACCTTCTTCTGCTGTGGGAGATGGAGCCTGAAGTTTTTCCCTGGCTGGGCACGATGGGAGCTCAGGCCTTTCAGTGGTAGCAACAGCCTTCTCTTTTAGTATGGGAGATGGGGCCTGGAGTCCCTCCCTGGTTGGGCACCATGGGACCCTTGTGCCTTCCAGGCGAGTCAACCCCCCCTCCTCTTAATCAGAATCGAGCTGGAGGGCACCTCTGAGGACTTCTAGTCCATCCTCTTGTCCTCTTCCGAGCTCTGCACTCCCTCCGATGGAGACACCCTCCACCCGCCTCTCCCGCCCATGGGCCCTGGAGTCCCCCCGGCGGAGAGCGATGGGACCTGGTGGCCCCCTCCAGCGGCCAGCAAGCGGCTCGGCAGCCGCGGCGGTCGGGCAGCAGGGCGCGCTGTGGGGCCGGGCCGGCCCTGCTGTAGCAGCGCGGCGGCGGGAGGAGCCGCGGCGGCGGTGGTAGCAGCAGCCACGGAGCCGCGCGGAGCTGCCCGGCCGCCTGCCGTCCTCCCGGGCTCCGCCAGCGCCCGAACCGGCCCGCCGGGGCCGAGCAAGCGGCGGCCCAGCCATGTCGGGCCGGGTGGAGAAAGCAGGTGGGTGGCCCAGGGGAGCTGCGGACCCGCCGAAAGGCCGGCCGGAGGCGGGTGATGTGCATCGGCCGGCCCAGCGGCCTGAAAAGCCCTTCCCGGCCGGGCAGAAGCGAAGTGGGCAGCGCTGCCTTCCTTCCAGCCGCGCCCGGGACCAGGGTGCAATTGGCACGGGGGTGCAATTGGCACGCGTAGCGGGGGCGCTTTGCAAAGCCCCCCCTCCCTGTTTCCCGGGGAGAGGGGTGGGTTAGAGGCGTAGTGGGGGCCGTCCCCCCTTTCCATGCGCGTGCCCGCCCGCGCGTGCACCCACCCCCTTCTTCCCCTGCGCGTGGCGGGCAGCGGGGGAGGGGTCCCCAAGGGTCTCGCTTTGGGCACGCTCCAGGAGGGGTGGGTGGTGGGGTTTCCCTCCCCCCCACCTCCCCAAATGGGGGAGAACCCGTTGTGGGAGGGGGCGGGGGAAATGAGGGGAGAGGGCTCCTTGCCAGAAGGCCCAGGGGGGAGGGGCGCGCGCGCGTGCAAAATGCACGCGCGGGAGGCGGCGCGAAGCCGTTCAAAGGTGACCGGGATTGTTGGCTCGTGGGTTTCCGGGTTGCATTGTGGCCGCCGACGTGGTGGGGGGGGGAACGGGACGGGGGGGGGGGGTTCGTGTCTCTTGGAGTTTGCTTCTGTTTGGGGATGTGGGGGTGCGCAAAGACAGGCAGCTCTGTCTTTACACACCTACTCTACGAATACACGCATCAGTACATGTATGTATGTATGTATATGTATATATCTATATAAGTGTGTGTGAATGTGTGTGTATACATATATAATATATATGCACACACACACAAACACACACTATCTATACAGTGTCTGTCTATCATTCTCTCTCTCCATCCATCCATCCATCTCTCTCTCCCTATCCATCTATCTACACACACATACACAATAGCTAGCTATGTACTATATACACAGTATATCTATTTACACACACTATATAGACATACTATATATGTATACACACTTTATTTATATTGTGTGTGTATGTATCTATCTATCTATGTATGTATCTATCTATCTATCTATCTATCTATCTATCATCTCTATTATCTCTCTATCTCTAATATCATCTATCTATCTATCTATCTATCTATCTATCTATCTATCTATCTATCATCTCTATTCTCTCTCCCCCCCTCTTTCTCTTTCTAATCTCATCTATCTCTCTACCTCTAATCTCACCTCTGTCTCTGTCTCTCTCTCTCTTTTTCTCTCTCTAATCTAATCTATCATCTCTTATCTCTCTATCTATCTCTATATCTCTAATGACATCTATCTATTTATCTATCATCTCTCTATTATCTATCTCTCTATCTATTTGTCATCTCATCTATCTCTATCTATAATCTCTCTCTCTCTCTCTCCCTCCCTCCCTCCCTACCTACCTACCTACCTACCTACCTACTTACATTGTGTATGTATAATAAATACATATGTTTGTTTGTGCAATAACAAAATGTTGCCTATCAAAATCTTTCCACTCTCTGCTTTCAAACGATATTTGAAATTTGAAACATGATTGCAGGCCCTGCAACATAGTAACCCACATAAGTGAGGCCAATTTTTATCTCAAAAGCATGAGAAAAAAGTACTACTTTGGGGCCTTTGTTGACATCCTATTCAAGTCCAGGCGTTTAATTAAAAAAAAAAAACACCACCATAAGGTGTGTGCAAATGTGCATAGGCCAGAATATCTGTGTGGATATCACTGCATTTATATGGAGTGTATCTGTCCTGTATAATTCTATGCACCTACTATATAACATTTATTAGGTACCTCTTCCAAGCTTCATTTGCACATATCTGTGAAACCCACATATGGAGTGGCATTTGTTCATGTTCATACAATGGGGTCTCGATTCAGTGTAGGAAGCGTAAGCATATATACAATGCCTAGGCTATAAACTTGTGCATGTGAGTGCATTATGTATTGATATATTTTTAATTTATGTATCAAATTTGTAAGGAGGCTGTCACACTGCTAGTGCAATTTGGGCAGTATACAATTAAAACATAAAACTATATGTCTGCCTGTCTGTCACTCACTCTATCTATCTATCTATCTATCTATCTATATCTATCTATCTATCATCTATCTATCTATCATCTATCTATCTATCATCTATCTATCATTGGTCTGTCTACTTGCCTGTTATTTATCTGCCTGCCTGCCTGCCTACCTATCTACCTACCTACTCACTGACCTATCCATCTATATCTATCTGTCTATTGATCTATCTATTGGCCTGTCTATTTCTCTGCCTGCCTGCCTGCCTGCCTGCCTGCCCGCACGCCCACCCACCCACCCACCCACCTACCTACCTACCTACCTACCTACCTACCTACCTACCTATCAACTTGTCCGTCTATATATATCTGTCTATTGATCAGTCTAATGACATTATTGGCCTGCCTGCCTGCCTACCTGCCTACCTACCTATCGACTTGTCCGTCTATATCTATCTGTCTATTGATCAGTCTAATGACATTATTGGCCTGCCTGCCTGCCTACCTGCCTATCAACCTATCAACTTGTCCGTCTATATCTATCTGTCTATTGGCCTGTCTATTTGTCTGCCTGCCTACCTGCCTGCCTAGTACCTACCTATCTATCTACTTGTCCATCTATATCTATCTGTATTTGTCTGTCTGTCTGTCTGTCTGTCTGTCTGTCTGTCTGTCTGTCTGTCTATCTATCTATCTATCTATCTATCTATCTATCTATCTATCTATCATTAAATTCCCATTGGAGCAGGACTTGAATAATTAAAGCTGAAAATTAAAAAGCCCCAAGGGAATATAAGTATATCTCGGGTGAAGATAGAGTGTTTCTTTGAGTACATATTTGCATGGAAATGAATCTTACGTAGCTTGGCAATTTCCTGTGCTTTTTAAAAAAAAACAAATTCTGGTTAATTGTTTTACTGGTTTTAATTGTTTTGAATTTTGTTTATGTGCGTTGGTTTTTGGAAGCTAGCCAGCCAGAGGCATGTATGTGAAGTGGGCAGTTAGATCAATTATGATGATGATGATGATTTAAATGGATTGGTTATCTGATTATTAATTGGAGTTGAATTGAATAAACATTTAAAAATAAACTTTATGCATCTCTGTATGGCATGCACCTGTGAATATAATCCGTGTGTGCAACATATACATAGAGAGAAATTATAATTTCACAAACACATGCACCCTTTGGAGAATCTTAATACTTTATTGATGCCAAGGTGGATAACATTAAAAACCTAGCTGTTTTGTTCAGGCATATGGATCATGGTTAGTAAAGCCTGCGTGGGAATATATATATATGATATTCTTTTACTTTTACTTTGGCTGCTGGGTTGTTACTTTTTTTTGAAAATATACATTGTGGTGTGTATGCTTTCATGTTTTTAATTGTGCTGCTTGTTTCACTTTTGATTGCTGCCTAGACTCATTCTGGTGAGAGAAGTGGCCCTCTATACTGAAATAAATAAATAAGATTCACACATACATTAGTATTTATGTCTGGATATATAGCATGAAAGCCAGCTGGGTGACTTTGGGTCACTCAACAGGAGATGGTGAGTGCTAGAGCAGGGGGTTGGACTAGAAGACCTCCAAGATCCCTTCCAACTCTTGTTATTCTGTTAGATATACCTAACTCCTTCAACTGTTCATCATACAATTTAGCCTCTGGACCCATTATCATCTTTGTTGCTCTTCTCTGCACACTTTTCTTCTTCTTCTTCTTCTCCTCCTCCTTGGAGGTCTTCTAGTCCAACCCCCTGCTCAGGCAGGAAACCCTACACCATTTCAGACAAATTATTATCCAATCTCTTCTTTAAAACTTCCAGTGTTGGGGCATTCACAACTTCTGGAGGCAAGTTGTTCCTCTCACTAATTGTTCTCACTGTCAGGAAATTTCTCCTTAGTTCTAAGTTGCTTCTCTCCTTGATTGAGGGGTGCAGCCCCTCAAATACTGGAAGTCTGCTCTCCTGTCTCACCTGGTCCTTCTCTTCTCTAGACTAGCCATGCCCAGTTCCTGCAACCCTTTCATTGTGTGTTTTAGCTTCCAGTCCCCTCATCATCCTGGTTGCTCTTCTCTGCGCTCTTTCTAGAGTCTCCACATCTTTTTCACATCGTGGCGACCAAAATTGGCTGCCACATTCCCAGTGGGCAATGCTCAGATCCCGTGGACGTGCAAGGATGGAGGTGTAGCTGCTTCAAAGGGCAGGGAGTTAATGAGGGATTATCTAATGTCCCCTCTCTGCCCCATTCTCCTAGTTTTGCAAAGCCCATCGTGGCTCATGCTGCCCAGGGAGGCCAGCAACCAACTAGCTAGCTGTTCTGTGGCTGATTTGTTGGCGTTTTTTGTATGAACCAACAAGGTCAGCCGGTGTGGGAAATCCTGGGATCTGAATCTCAAAGCAAGGGCATCCCCTCACCCCTCCCTCCGCCTAGGTTATGGGCCCAAGGAGGTGATCTGGGAATGCGTCCGAGGGTAGGGGATGACAAGGCCCGTTTGGAGCTGGGGGAAAACAGTGGAAGGAGACAGCTGGAGCAGGCCGGAATGCAAAACAGCTGAGCAAAGCCTAAAGCAAAAAGCTGAAATTGGAAACAATTTCTAAATTTATTACCTGGGTGTGGAAAATCCTTTGGATTCTAGGTCATAGAGAAGAGGGGTTTAAGTCTCTCTCTTTCTCTTTCTATGCTCGCTCTCTCTCTCTCTCTCTCTCTCTCTCTCTCTCTCTCTTCTCTCTCCCCCTCTCTTTCTCTCCCTTTCTCTCTTTCTCTTTCTGCCTCTCACTATCTCTTTCTCTGTCTCTCACTCTTTTCTCTCTCTTTCTCTCTCTCATTCTCCCTTTCACTATTTCTTCCTCTCTGTTTCTCTCTATCTCTCACTCTGTGTCCTTTCTGTCTCTCTTTTTCTTTCTCTCGCTTTCTTTCTCTTTCTGCCTCTTGCTATCTCTCTCTTTCTCTGTCTCTCACTCTTTTTTCTCCCCCTCTCTTTCTCTCATTCTCCCTTTCACTGCTTCTTCTTCTCTGTTTCTGTCTACCTTTCTGTCTCTCCCTTTCTCTTTCTATCTTCTCTCTCTTTCTCTGTCCTTTCTCTCCCTTTCTTTTTCTCTGTTTCTGTTTCTCTTTCTCTCTCTCTTTTCTCTCTTTTCTCTCTCTGTCTCTCACTCTTTTCCTCTCTTTCTCATTCTCTCACCCTTTCACTGTTTTCCCCCCTCTCTCTTTCTCTCTATTTCCCACTCTCTGTCTTTTCTCTCTTTCTCTCTCCCTTTCTGTTTCTCTCTATCTCTCTCTGTGTGTTTCTCTCTCTCTCTGTTTCTCTCTCTCTCTCCCCCACTCCCTCCAAAACAGAGATTGATGTAACCTGAATAGAAACACTTTTTGTTATCTTGAAATTGGAATTATTTTATTTTATTTTTGCTACAGTGATGCTTTGGGGATTTTTGAGTGCTTTTAAAAGAAGGCATTCTGTCCTTTTCCACCAGCCAAGCGATCATCTGGTTGAGTTTATGGAGCCCTCGGTTTGAATTGGAAACCGTTAAGCGATGTTATTTATGTTTCCTCCCAGACAGAGACAAGCTACTTCAGGGATAGAAGGCAAAACTCCTGTTTGCCACCTTGAAGTAAAAATAATAAAGGCAGGATACAAATTAAATACATAAAATTAAACTAAAACACCATCCAATATCTTATGACGACAACTGCAACAATAATTTATTATGCCAGGGTTGATGCAGCCTCCCGTAGAGCTACCAAGCCAACCAAGATTAAAATGAAAGAACTTACTCATTCATGCGAATGTAACACTTAGTGGTCCTTTCTGAGAAAATTCACACCTAAAGTCATCTTCTTCCTTCTTGTTTCTGGTACCCTTTGATTACCCAAAATTTTGAAGATCTCTTTGTTTGTCTAAGTAGAGAAGGACTAGGGATGACATGATATTGGGACTGCCACAGAGAAGAATAGAATAGAATAATAGAATAGAATAGAATAGAATAGAATAGAATTATAGAATTATAAAATAGAATATAGAATTAGAGAATAGAATAATAGAATAGAATAGAATAACAGAGTTGGAAGGGACCTTGGAGGTCTTCTAGTCCAACCCCCTGCTTAGGCAGATAACCCTACACCACTTCAGATAAATAGTTATCCAACATCTTGAAAACTTCCAGTGTTGGAGAATTTACAACTTCTGGAGGCAAGCTGTTCCACTGATTAATTGTTCTAACTATCAGGAAATTTCTCCTCCGTTCTAAGTTGCTTCTCTCCTTGATGAGTTTCCACCCATTGCTTCTTGTTCTGCCCTCAGGTGCCTTGGAGAATAGCTTGACTCCCTCTTCTTTGTGGCAGCTTCTGAGATATTGGAAGACTGCTATCAAGTCTCCCCTAGTCCTTCTTTTCATCAAACTAGCCAGGCCCAGTTCCAGGCCATGATGCAGTCCCACTGGAACGAGGCCCTCCGGCTCTTTGCCACCAGTGGCTCTTCCCTCCAGCCTTCGCCCAGAGCCCCCCACCAGGAGGCCGAAGCAGACCCCAAGTCGGAATTTCTTCCCCCCTACGACCCTCACAAAAAAGACCCCGAAGGGGGAGACTCTCTGCTGCAACACAAGCGTTCATTGCACGTATCCATCCCAGGTGCCGTAGTTTGAGGACTCCTGATTTAGTGCAATATACAAAATGCAAATCCTTTTTCTGCGGACCACTAAAATAATTTTATGAGCCACCAGTGGTCCACGGACCACCAGTTGGTGACCGCTGGACTAGAGGACCTCCAAGGTCCCTTCCCACTCTGTAATTCTGTTATCATCTCTGTCATTTGCATGGGAAGCTCTGGGGGCTTTCATGGACCTCTGTCTTCACTTCATCTGTTCCCTTCGTCTTTTTATTTATCCGAGTCGTATCTATATCTACATCTCCACAATCACCTTGTGTGTGTTTGTATGTATTATACAAGTAGCCCTCAGCTTACCAGAGCTCACTTTTGTGTTGTTTTGTTATAAAGCATTTTATTATTTCTCAATTACAAAAATAAACATTCCATCTTTCCTTATGCGGTGTGTCGTCTGGGTATAAACATTTCTTTGCAACTCATTTGCCACATTTTTACATTCATATTAACGTTATTTCCCTAAGCTTAGCATTATAATATATGAAGCATTTAAACATTATAAAAGTCTCCCTTTTTCTTCTTAATATCTTCTAGCAATGATATCATAGCAACTTTAAAGATCATTATTCCCACCACAAACATACAAATACTTTTCATCTTATTTCTATCTCTGCCTTAATATATTTTCTATTTATTTTTTTAGCCTTCTTCATTTCCAAGCTCCTTTTTTAAAATTCTCCAACCATTGGTAAAATACTTCCCAAATCATATAATATTCAGTTTGCTCTTTCTTTTTAACTGCTAATGCTAATCTGTTCATTTCTGCACATTCTAATATTTCCCTGATCACCTTCTCATCAATAGGGATCTCTGCACTTTTGCAATGTTGTGCAAATACAATTCTAGCCGCCGTTAATACACGAATGATTCAATATACATTCTCTTTATTCTAAATTTCAGGTGGAATTCCGAGCAGATCTCACTTAATGACCGTTCAAAGTGGCAACGTCCCTGGGAAAAGGGATGTTTGACCCCTTTTTACGCTTGTGAGTTTTGCCTCTGACAAACACTGGAGAATCTGGATTCACGTAACCATTTTACTGGCTTAACGACTGCCGCGAGAAAGGCCGTAAAATATATATATATATAGGGCAACGTTGACTTTACCAGCGTCTCACTTAGCAACAGAAATGTGGGTCTCCGTTGTGGTCGTAAGGGGAATAGCTGTATTTGCAAAAGTTTTGCAAGCTTGTAAGACAATTGTGAGGAAGGGAAATGGATGATGACTAAGGGATCAGCAGTTAATGATGTTTATAATGATGCTTGGAAAATTAACAAGATTTGTCATCGGGGCGCTAAAGCTATAGGTCACAGGTTGTTCAGTTGTGCCCTTCTGTTTTTGTACTGTTCCAGAAGAAACACAGGTTGTGCCTTTGTGTATGTGTTTGCGTGTTGCCCAAAGTCACTCTGCTGGGTTTTGTGCCTAAGAGGAGACTAGAACTCCCATCCAACCTATTTCAAGTAGCTGGCCTGGCTCAACTTTGATCTAACCATATCGCTCCTGACGGGTTTTTAACTGGGTATTTTAATTATATTTAATTATTTAGGGGTTTTAAACACTGTATTTTAATTGTTTTTTACTCAGCCGACCTCCTCCTTGTGTATGTCTCCGTATATGTCCCCGTTATATGTTTGTCTTGTTTACATATTTATTTCATATGTTTGTTGTACGCCGCCCCAAGTCCTTCGGGAGAGGGTGCGGCTAAGAAATAAATATTTATTATTATTATTATTATTATTATTATCTCCTGGTGATTTCCCTTAATTCACCCAGCTGGCTTTCATAGCCAAGGTGAGACTAGAACTCCCAGCTGATCTTCTATGGCGAGGGGAGGGTTTTCCAGTTGTCTCCACAATTGATAGAGCTTTCGGTTATGACAGGTAGAGGAAAAAGTATGTCGCACTAGGAGGAGACTCTATGGTGGGGGAATCGAACTTCCGGTCAGCTGCAGAATTGAACAGGGGGCTTCCGGTTAGGCTCCCGGTGTTTTCTTTTCTGTGGGAAACGGGTCCAAATGGCTCTCTGAGTGTTTAAGGTTGCCGACCCCCTGCCCTATCCTATTCTGGACAAGTGAGTGTCCAACTTCCTCTTGAAAATCTCCAGGAATGATGGAGTACCCACAACTTCTGGAGGCAAGTTGTCCCACCGATGAATGGCAGGACATTTTCTCTCCGGTTGCCAAGGCAGGAGGAAGTGGCTTTTTCTCCCTTGGAAAAAATACACGTCGGCTTGGAGAGATTTCAGGATGTCTTCTCAGCCTGGGAATTTTTTTCCCCCCAAACATTTCCTTTTCCTTTATTCTTCGCCGGCTGCTTATTGTGGATCTCCAGAGCCTCCCTTTGAAAGGGAGGAGGACCAGTGGGAGAACTCTTAAACCCGCTGGGAGGCGGGGGAATTGTTTGAAGGGGAGGGCGTCGCCTCCCAAAACCACAACTTCTGCCTTGTGTTATTTTTAAGAAGTTGGAAGCTCTTTCGGATTTTGTTTTTTTTTTTTGCCCCAAAACAGCTGGTTTCTGTGAGTTTGAGCTGAATGGAAGTGAAGAGAAAGAGAGAGAGAGAGAGAGAGAGAGAGAGAGAGGGAGGAGGGGAAAAAACATCCTTAGCATCAAACGGAAGTGGCCCCCGCCTTGACTGGCTGGCAATGACACGCAACAGCTGTCGCTTTTGGGTTTGTTTTGTGAATTCGAGGCGAAGAATTTCTTAAGGATAAGCATTCTGCCTTTCACTGTTTCTCCCTCTCCCTGTTTCTCTTTTATCTTTCACTCTCTTGTCTTTTTTTCCTCTCTCTTTTCTTTCTCTCCCTTTCTCTCTCTTTCTACCTTCTCTCTCTCCCTCTCTTTCTCTCTCTCTCTCTCTTTTAAAAAAGCCTCCTGAAGGCTATGCATCCTCTTTTTTTCTTTTCTTTTTCTTTTTCTTACAAAAAAACGGGCCTGTTTTCACGAAAAATGAGCTGTTTTGGGAGGTCTGCAGAGGGCAAAACCCCCTTTTTTTAATTTGCCTCTTCAAAATCTTGGCGCGTCTTATACTCCGAAAAATATGGTAGTTTATTTTGTGTGTGTGTGTGTGTGTTAGTTAATGACTGCTAACTCTGCTTCCAAAGAAAGCATTACTCAGTCAGTTACCGATGGCTAATGAGTTGCTGGTCTGTCTGGAGATCATAAGATTACTACAGACTGTCGTTTATTTTAGCCTACAAAGCAGAGAAATCAGAGAAAAATATAGAATTGGAAAGATGTTGCAACAGAAGCGTTGAGACAGAGCTTGGAAGCCATCTTGGGCAGTGATTTTCAAAGAGGAGTGGACTTCGACTCCCAAGTATTCTGGCTGGGGAATTCTGGGAGTTGAAGTCCACCCATCTTAAAGTCCCCAAGTTTGGGAAAACTGCTCCTCGATGGGATCGGTGGGAAGCTGTTGTATCGCCAGATAGTATGAGCTTTGTTGAGGGACTCACATTGGCAGGTGGCATCAGTCTTGGGAGACCGAAGAACTCATCTTACAGGCTATAGAAGTCCTCTTCCTCTTCCTCCTCCTCCTCCCAGTGTTTCCAAATGACTTCCCAGTTCCAAGCACATCACCCAAATATGGGAAGGAGCCACATCCAAAGCAGAGACAACCTACAACCTCCTTAGATGGTGAGTTATGTTGTGTTCCATCAGGAGTGATTTAATGTTCAACCACACTCAGTGGAGAGAGAGAGAGACAGTAACAGAGCAGTAAATCTTAATTTGCATTCCGACCATGGGCTAAATTTCTTCTTAACCATGGCTAGCTTCTAGCCTAACAGGCGTGCCAACAAATCCCCATTGCCGGGCATCTTGGGCTCCATCGTACAATCGCGCGGAAAGGGACATGCTAAGATCCGGTGACCAGTTCCTCTTGTTCAAGAATTCTGATTTGTGTAGTGCTTTAGATCAGATTACAGATTATCAGAGTTGGAAGGGACCTTGTAGGTCACCTAGTCCAACCCCCCCCCCCCGCCCAAGCAGGAGACTCTACACCATTTCTGACAGATGGCAGTCCAGTCTCTTCTTGAAAGCTTCCCGGGGTGAAGCTCCCACAACCAGAGACTTTTGGTAGGATGCAGTTTGCTCTTCTCCAAAGCTACTCTTCCTCCCCTCCTCCCCACCGTGTGTGTGTGCGTGCGTGTGTGTTTTTCCATTCAAAGGGACCGATGACATCATCCCCCGTTGCCTCGGCAACAGGTAAACAGCCCCTGGCAACAGGGGGCTTCATTATAGAAATCCCAGATCGTGACATCAAGGCTTTGTTTTCCAAGACAATGAAGAGTCCTCCGAAGCGGAGAATGTGATCCAACTTCAAAAAGCGCAAGATTTCCTTTCCTTCCTTCCTTTCCTCTCTTCCTTTGCCTGCCTCTCGGGTGGATGTGGAGCGATTCTTACAGAATCACAAGCGTTGGAAAGGGACCTTGTAGGTCATCTAGTCCAACCCCACCCAAGCAGGAGACCTTACACCATTTCTGACCGACGGCAGTCCAGTATCTTCTTGAAAGCTTCCAGGGATGAAGCTCCCACAACTTCTGAAGGCAACTTCTGTTGATTGTTCCCACTGCCAGAAATAACATTTCTCCTTTTTTTCTAGTTAAATCTCTCCTTGGTCAGTTTCCATCCATTATTCCTTGTCTGGCCTTCAGGGGCTTTGGAGAATAGCTTGACCCCCTTCCTCCTCTCTGTGGCAGCCCCTCAAATATTGGAAGGCTGCTCTCCTGTCTCCCCTGGTCCTTCTCTTCCCTAGATTAGCCATGCCCAGATTCTTAACCAGATTCAGCTCCAGGCGTTGCTTTTCAAGTTTTCGGGAAGGTGTGTCTCTCCAAGCTGGTGCTTGTTCTCCAAACCCCTGTAGGCACTTCATTCTTAAGTACCTGCGTCACCTTCTGTGGTTTACCTTTGCTCCTCAGTCAGACTTTCCCCAGAGGACACGCTTGGGATATATGCTGATTGACAGGCTGATGTTCTCCATCAACCTGGTTTTACTCATGGCTCTTATGTTGATCACATCTCCGGTCCATCTTCATGTCTCCAGGCAAAGCATTCCTGGTGTCAATTGCTTGGTTTGACTTCTTTTCCCTATCTTTGAACTATCTTCCTCCCTCCCTCCCTCCCATTCTGATCTCCTTCCATTCTTCCTTCCTTCCTTCTTTCCTCCCTCGCTCCTCTCATTCCCACTTTCCTCACATTTCCATCTCCTTTCCTCTCGTTCCCACTTCCTTCCTCCTCCCTCCCTCCCTTCTTTTTCCTTTCTTCCTCTCATTCCCACTTTCCTCACATTTCACTCCCACTTCCCTCCCTCCTTCCTCCTTCCGTCCCTCCCTTCTTTTTCCTTTCTTCCTCTCATTCCCACTTTCCTCACATTTCCATCTCCTTCCTTCCTCTCCTTCCCACCTCCCTCCCTCCCTTCTTTTTCCTTTCTTCCTCTCATTCCCACTTTCCTCACATTTCACTCCCACTTCCCTCACTTGATGGTCAACATAGCCCATGGTTGCCTTCTTTGGGTCACTTGATGGTCAACGTAACCCATGGTTGCCTTTTCTGGGTCACTCGATGGTCAACGTAGCCCATGGTTGCCTTCTCTGGATCACTTGATGGTCATTGTAGCCCACAGTTGCCTTCTCTGGGTCACTTGATGGTCAACGTAGCCCATGGTTGCCTTCTTTGACCTCCCAGATAAGCTTCAAGCTCCAGGAATCAAAGCAGGACTTCCAATGAGGTTGACCACGTCCCCTCAAGCATTTTCAACATGTGGTCCAACCCATTAAAAGGCCCGAGATGAACAATCCAATTGACCTTTCTGTGTTCTCCACAACCTCATTCTCCTCATATGACAGTATAATTTCCTATTCATTCCAGGCAGGAAATCCGTACAATCTACGCTACTAAACCCTCAAAAGTTAGATGTTTTCTTTTTAAAAGATTTGTTTGAAAGCCGCCAACCTTTGTCCAAAAGAAGGTCCTCTTTTGGACAAAGAGTTGAAAAGAACTGCGTCAGGGGGTTGGACTAGATGATCTACAAGGTCCCATCCAACTCTGTTAATCGGATTCTGAATATTGATAAAATTTTTCAGTTTGTATTCCTGATCCACAGTTTGTCAATTTTCTTCTTTAAACGTTCTCGTGGGCCTTTTGAAGCTGTGTATAAATTTCAGAAATCAATGCAATTGCCAGCCCAGACAATTTATTATTAATTCAAACCTTAATCCTTAGGGGGACGATGTTGTTGAATTACCTTCCTTCCTTCCTTCATTTTCATTCATTTCTCCAATCTCTCTCCTCCTTCTTCTCTCCTCTTTCTTTCCTTTTCTCTTTTCCCTCCTTCCTTTTCCCTTCCCTTTCTCTTTCCTTATTTTCTTCTTCCTTCCTTCCCTCCTTTCTCTTATTTCTCTCTTCGCTTCTTTCTCTCTCTCTCTCATCTTTCTTTCCTTTTCTCCTTTTCTCTCACCCTTCTTTCCACTCCCTTCTTTCTTTTTCTTTTCTTCCTTTTTCCTTCTTTTCCCTTTCCTTCCTTCCTTCTCTAATCCTTCTCTCCCTCTTTCCTTTTCTCCTTTCCCTCCCTCCCTTCCTTTATTTCTCTCTTTGCTTCTTTCTTTTCTTTCTTTCATCTTTCTTTCCTTTTCTCCTTTTGTCTCCTTCCTTTTCCCTTCCATTTCTCTTTCCTTATTTTCTCCTTCCTTCCCTCCCTCCCTTCCCTTCTTTCTCTCTTTGCTTCTTTCTTTCTTTCTTTCTTTCTTTCTTTCTTTCTTTCTTTCTTTCTTTCTTTCTTTCTTTGTCTCTCTCATCTTTATTTCCTTTTCTCCTTTTCTCTTACTCTTCTTTCCATTCCCTTCTTTCTTTTTCTTTTCTTTCTTTTTCCTTCTTTTCCCTTTCCTTCCTTCCTTCTCTGATCCTTCTCTCCCTCTTTCCTTTTCTCCTTTCCCTCCCTCTCCCCACTCTCTCGTGCCCATTAATTCATCCAGTGACTTCCCAGCAGCCTCCCTCCAATGGGCGTAATATTCTGGCATCACTTGTTTACTGGAAGGATTCCACAGACTTGTACCCAACCAGACGTCAAAATGTTAGCTAGAAATGATGGGTGGCAGCGGTCGGAGGCAAACCGCTTCGAATCCCTTCTCCTCTCTTTCTCCCCTCACTTTCCCCCCACCCCCCTCCTCCAGTCCTTTTCTCTGGAAATCAACAGCTGATTTTCCACCCATCCTTTCCTGAGATTTTGACGCCCCGTGTTGGCTCAGGGCGAAGCAAACGTTAGATCCTAGGGAAAGCCGTGACTCAAACCCTTGGAGATTGTGTAAAGGCAGCTGGGCAAGGCACACGCAGCCTTTAGCCATATGTGTATGCTGGAAGCTCACTTCTGAAAACCCCGAAGAGCTGAAGAGAGGGGAGATCTGATAGGATCCATCACTGGGAGTTGAAGTCTTTGGGACATTCGACATCCTGGGTTATCCCATCTACTTGAAGGTAGAAATAATGGCAGGTAGTGTTATGAAGAGAATTTCCAGGGCTAAGCGACGTTAAGTGAGTTGCATCCAATTTTTAAGCAAGCTCAGAGAGTACCAAGGACCCCATAATCCTCCTCCTCCTCCTCCTCCATTCCACATACCTCACTCCTTTCTAACCCTGATGATGTTACCTAATTGGGTAATGAAACGTCTGCAAGAAAATCACCAAGCTCAGAGAGCACCAAGGACCCCACAGTTCTCTTCCTTCTCCATGCCTTCCTCCTGCTCCTCCACCTCTCTCTAAACCCCATTCTAGCATTGATGATGTTACCTAGTTGGGTAATGAAACGTCTGCAAGAAAACCACCAAGCTCAGAGAGCACCAAGGACCCCACAGATCTCCTCCTCCTCCTCCTCCTCCTCCTCCTCCTCCTCCTCCTCCAGAAAAACCAGAAAGTCCATTTACCTCTTGGGAGAAAAAAAAGCATGTTTAGGAAAGGAAGTAGCTGTTTTAAAGAATTGTGATAGATGCATTTCAGCATCCGGTAAATCAGGTGGAGTTTGTTGTGAGAAAAGGGCAGGATTGTGGTTGTCATAAACCCACCTGCTTAACCTTGATGCTCCCAGATGTCAGGCCACATCCTGGCTTGTTTGTGCATGGTTCCTGGGTTGTTTGCTGCGATTTATTTACCGTGATTTTCTGGTTTTTTTTGCTAGATTCTCAGCGTTCTCATCTCTCTTCGTTCACCATGAAGCTAAAGGACAAATTCCACTCGCCCAAAATCAAAAGGACGCCATCGAAGAAAGGAAAGCAGCTTGACCTAGTGGTGAAATCCCCCGAAAAGGTTGTGAACAAGGTAAGAAGGAGGCCTTCCTGAGCGGATTAGTTGAGGGGCACCTGGCAAGTGCAGTGAGTCCTCCACTTAACGACATATTATTGAGCCTGGTAATATGTTTTTTTAAGCCATGGCGGTCATTAAACAGATCGTCACCTGACCCCACCTGGTTTTTATGATCTTTTTTTTTTGCAGCAGTCGTTAAGTGAACGCCACTGTCATTAAGCAAACATGGCTGTTAAGCAAACACCACAGTCGTTAAGAGAACGTTAAATGTTTCGCTTCTCATCCAAGGATCTTCTTTGCTTCTGACTGAACGGTGGAAGATGGAAGGATTTATATTCCTTGCCTTTCTTTTTTTAAAAAAGACATTTCACTTTTCATTTGAGAAGCTTCTTCAGTTCTTCTTGAACAGTGGAGGATGGAAGGATTTATTGCCGGTCGTTAGTGCTCTTTCTGAGAGTCATTGAGGCCACTCGTTCTGACTGAGGCTTCCCAAGAGCATGAAGCAAACTCCTGGTCCTGACAAAAACCCCTTTTATTAATTAACTGAATTCTGCTCATTCACATCCAGCAAAGTCTTTCAAAGGAGGATTTACGGTCACAGACCTTATCTTGCTTGGAGAGCTGCCAGGCCGATTTCTGCAGAACTTGGCCAGGAGTCTCGGAGAGTCACGAACCAATGAAGCGAACTAATGGTCTCCTGCAAACTCCACTTCCCTTTCGCTCCTCTTTTATTTCCTCTGGGAGGGGCCATTCATCATCCACCTGTGGCCTTAAGCTTCCCAAGCTAGATAAGGTCTGTGGTCATAAATACTCCTTTGAAAGACTGCTGAAGGGAAATGAGAGGAATTCACATTCATTTAATAAAAGGGGTTTTGTCGGGACCAGGACTCTGCCTCGTGCTTTTTGGGGAAGTCTAGCTCAGAACATTGGGCTGCAGAAAGTACAGGCGGAGAAATGTGCTTTCAAACTTGCAAGGTTCTGCTCACGTAATCTGGAAATAAAATAAAATAAAATTAGCTATCTGGTGATGTTTCCTGCCCTGGCTTACCTCAGAGCGCTGGCTGGAGAGGAAACTATTTTGTCAGCCTTTCTTGACACCTGTCTCTTTGTTGAACACGGGGCCAGGAGCCAGATCATTCTTTGCAATTTCCTCCATCCGTTCTCCCTAGACTGGGGTTGTTCTAGGACACGCAGCTACTACTCTCTCCCAGCCAGACACAAAAGGCATGAGATTTGTGCCGTCGGTTGTGTGCTATTTGCACAGGCCGTTAGAATATCGTGACCTCTTTCTTCACCTGAAAATCAGTGTGGATTGTAAAGGAGGGTGCAGATCGCACAGTGTTGTGACCCGCCAGCGGCCAGCAGAGCTGGCGGCAGATTCTGACAATGAAGAGGTTGGGGCGGAACCTGGGCCAGTGCTAGAGTCTGGGGAAGGCTCTGATGAGGTGTCAGATGCAGAGATAGAACCAGGGCCGTCCGACATTTCCCAGCCGCCGGATTAGCACCTTTGGAGGTTGAGATGAGTGAGGAGGAAGAACAGCTGGGGCCTGTTCCAGATGCACATAGGCACAGAGTTTTTAGAAGAGGTGAACAACAGAGGACAAGGAGTCCACTCGGGAAGCAAAGCAAACGTGGATGCTGAATGGCCCTTCCCTGGCTGGGGAATAAATAGAAGGAAATCAGAGTGACTGTCGTAGGAAACAACAGTTCGTATTTCTGAAGATTTTGCTCATTGTGTTTTGTGCCAGAAAAACTTGTTGCTAGAACTTGATTTGCAGCCTTTCGGGTGGGAGCTCTCAGCCTTGCAATTATCCCAAGGAACTGATAAGGTCTGTACTGCAGTTAACTCCTTGAAGGACTATTGCCTGGACCTTTTGGTGGGTGGATGCAATTAATTCAGAAGAGGTAAATAAAGAGGGATTTTTCATGACAAGGAGTCTGTTTCTTGCTTCTGCTAAGGCTGTACCAGAACACGCTGCAAGCCACTGATCTACTGGGGAAATGGATGGATGGGTGGGTGGGTAAGTAGGTGGTTGGATGGGCTTGAGGCAGATGGATGGAATGGACAGATAGATTGACAGACAGATATAAAGGATGATGGATGGACGGATGGATAAGTAGAATGAGTAGATGGATGGATGGAATGGACAGATAGATTGACAGACAGATATAAATGATGGATGGGTGGATAGATGGATAGGTAGAATGAGTGGATGGCTGGATGGAATGGACAGATAGATTGACAGATGGATATAAATGATGGATGGATGGATGGATGGATGGATGGATGGATAAGTAGAATGAGTAGATGGATGGCTGGATGGAATGGACAGACAGATTGACAGACAGATATAAATGATGGATGGATGGATGAAGAGAGCTTATACACCAGAGACAAATTCCTTTTATGTCTAATCACACGTGGCCAATAAAGAATTCTATTCTATTCTATGAATAGATATATAAAATGAATGCGTAGGTGGATCGATGGATGGATAAACAGAATGAACAGATGAAAAATAGTTTGCATGTCCTTAACCCTCATACTCTTTCTGTCTCAGAACTTGAGTTGGCTGGAGGAGAAAGAGAAGGACGTAGTGAGTGCCCTGCGTTACTTTAAGACCATCGTGGACAAAATGGCCATCGATAACAAAGTGTTGGAGATGTTGCCAGGATCCGCCAGCAAAGTTCTGGAAGCCATCTTGCCTCTGGTTCAGACGGACCCACGGATTCAGCAGAGGTGAGTCACGGCACGAGGTGTTGAGTAGGTTGGATTGAGAGCTTGGTGCTAATTGGCTAGCCCCTTCCCCCAAAATCTACAACAGAGACTGAGGTGCTCGTTGTGTAGGTTGGACGGAGAATTTGGTAGCTGTTGGGTAGTCCTTTCCTCTAAAGATTAGGATGAAACGGTTGAGGGAGCTAGGTACGCACATCTGGCCTATCAAAAGAGAATATTAGGAGGAATATGAGCATGGTCTTCCAGTACTTGAGGGATGGTCATAGAGAAGAAGAAGGGATGGACTTATTCTCCAAAGCTCCTGAGCAGGACGAGAAGCAATGGGTGGAAGCTTGTTAAGCTCCAACCCAGAAGTTAGGAGAAATTTTCTGATATTGAGAACCATTAAACAACGGGAACAACTAATCAATGGAGTTCTGGCGAGCTCCATCACTGGAGGTCTTCAAGAATAGACTAGACAACCATTTGACTGGGATGGTGTAAGACTCCTGCCTTGAGCCGCTGGTTGGTTTAGAAGATCTCTTAAGTCCCTTCCAGCTCTATGATTCTATGTCTACGTTGTTTTCTTCACCTAATGTATCATATTAACAGATGTCTTCTGGACATTCCATCATCCTTGGAGGTCTTTTTTCTTAGTCTCTCCCTTCCTGCTTCTGCTGACCCATTGCCATCTTCCTTCCCCCTTTGGGGGCTATTCAACCAGGTTCAAAAGGTTGGTGACCCCTGATCTAGCTCATAACTCTTAGGTTTCCTGGTAGATACTCATCCAAGGACTATCCCAGCTTAGCTGAAGATCAGCCAAGGTTGGGTAGATGGTGTCCTCTCCTCCGTATAGTTTTCTGGGCACGATACGTTTATTGTTTATTGTTCCCTTCTTTGGGGATATTTTTTTCAACTTCCTAGTCTGATCCCTAAATTTCCTGATGGTCTCCCATCCAGGGAGTCAGCTTACTTCCCGAGATCGGCCAAGTGCTGCCATCTGCTGTTGCCACTTTGCCTTGCATGCCAGCATATAAATGCAGAAATATGACACTCGTGTAAATTAGGAGGTGTTACAAATGCAGCTAGCCCTCAACAGATTAACATTCGTCGAGCAACCCACAGTTATGGCAGTGCCGAAAAAGGTGACTTGCGGACGGTCCTCGCACTTACGACTGTTGCAGTTTGGGCACTTGGCAAGCTAGCATGTATTTACGATGGGATTGCAGATTCACTTAATGACCGCAGATATAAAATCAGGAACAGTCAGGTGATGGCTCATTAACAACCGCATCACTTTGCCACAGAGGTTTCAGTCCCAACTGCGGTCGTAAGTCGAGACTGGATTTATTGTATTTAATTAATCAGCAACTGGCAAAGAGACCGTGTTCCGATCTCTCAGAGGCTGCCCCAAAGAAGAGGGAGTCAAACTATTCTCCAAAGCACCTGAGGGCAGGACAAGAAGCAATGGGTGGAAACTAATCAAGGAGAGAAGCAACTTAGAACTAAGGAGAAAATTCCTGACAGTGAGAACAATTAACTAGTGGAACAACTTGCCTCTAGAAGTTGGGAATGCTCCAGCACTCGAAGTTTTTAAGAAGATGTTGGAGAACCATTTGTCTGAAGGGGTGTAGGGTTTCCTGCCTAAGCAGGGGGTTGGACTAGAAGACCTCCAAGGTCCCTTTCAACTCTGTTATTCTATTCTGTTCTATTCTATTCTACTATTCTAATTTTTCCATTCCACTTTCTTCTCTTGTCTTGTCTTCCATTCCATTCCTCCATTCCACTCCTATTCTATTCTATTCTATTCTATTCTATTCTATTCTATTCTATTCTATTCTACTATTCTAATTTTTCCATTCCATTTTCTTGTCTTGTCTTGTCTTGTCTTCTCTTCTCTTCCATTCCATTCCATTCCATTCCTCCATTCCATTCCACTCCTATTCTACTCTATTCTATTCTATTCCATTCCATTACTATTTTAAACCTACCCTATATTATGTTAATCAGCATTCAACCAGGGAACATTCTATGTTTATATGTTTTAGTCTTTTTCCTAAGACACTTTATTTTTTTCATTTCAGTGTGTGTTTGTGGTGTTAATTTCTTCTTTTGCTTTTTTTTTTTTTAAGTTACGTTGGTGTTTTCTCTTCGAACTTTCTTCAAATAAACTGGAAAAGAGAGAGAACTTGCCCATAGAAAGGAATTTACGTTCGGGGACAGGGCCTCGCTGACTTCCGACCATTCGCAACTGAAGGCGAGGGTCTCGCCTTCCTTCTAACCTCTTCTTCTTTCACTTCCGCAGTTCTGCCATCACTTCCTGCTACAGCCGCGTGTATCAGAGTTTGGGGAATTTGATCCGATGGTCTGACCAGGTGATGCTGGAAGGGATCAACGCGGAAGACAAAGAAGTGGTGACTACAGTTAAGGGAGTCATCAAGGCAGTTCTGGATGGCGTTAAGGTATGGGTGTGTCCCATGAACCCTTTGCGGAGTTACTCACTCCTCGAGTGCGTAAGGACCAGCAAAGGCGATCAAGAGACGGGAGGCTAAATTGTACGATGAATGGGTGATGGAAGGTGTAGCAGCCACCAGCACCCATTCTGGTGGGGAGGAAAACAAGAGAAAAAAAATCTGCCTCTGACTTCCAGCAATTTGCCTCCTTGCAGCAAACAGCCAACAGCCCATTTCAGCTTCAGCACAGCCTGATTAGCACAAGCAGCTGATTGTCAGTTGGATCGGCTTCCCGACAATCAGCTGTTTCAGGCTGCAGGGATTGCCATTGCCTATTGACAGCGCCCTCCGTATCCCGTTTTAAGCCTCCGCGGAAGGGATCGAAATGGGCAGAAAATGGGGCACGCAGAGGCCAGGAACAGGGTGCGCAGAGGCCAAAAATGGGATGTGGAGGCCGAAAATGCGGCGTGTGGAGGTGGCAATAGGCAATGGCAATCCCTGCAGCTGATCGTTGGGATCCAACCGACAATCAGCTGCTTGTGCTAAGAAGGCTGCTGAAACTGAAACAGGCTGTTTGCTGTTTTCTGCAAGGAGGCAAATTGTTGGGAGACAGAGGTCCAAAGGGCCTGGGGGCTGGCTACATTTGGTGTATAAGACGCACGCAAATTTTCACCCTCTTTTAAAGGGGGGTGGGGGGAGTGCAACTTATGCTCCCAAAAATACAGTATATAATTTTTTTTCTCGTGTTCTGATGATAACCAGGAGCTGGTGAAGCTGACAATTGAGAAGCAGGAACACCCGTCTCCCACCAGCCCAGTCAAGCCCACCGTACCTGTGTCTACAACAGACAGGTGAGTAATCATGGATTTCTGACGGGCCCATTCTAAGATGGGTTGCCCCTTGTGGCCCCCATGATTGACAGCACAAGTGGAAGTGATACAGAAATAAAAAGGAGGGAAGGTCAGCAGTGTCTTGCCATTGGAGAGAAAAAAAGGAGGCCTGAATCTGAAGTGCCTGGCAATTAGCTCTCTGTTTTCTTATTTCCTTTTATATCTGTCTGTTTCTACGTCTGTTATCCATCTATTCGTGTCTATTGATCTAGCAATATCTCCTCTACCTACCCTCCATTTATATCATCTCTCTTTCTGTCCCTATTCCTTATCTGCTTAATCTATTATCCGTCCATCTAAGTATCATCCAGTTATCCATCCAAGTATTCTTGCCTTCTGTCCATCTATCCACCCACCCATATTTATTTATTTATCTGTTTATCCATGTCTTCTAGCTCTCTTTTTCAATCTCTCCACCCCATCCATCTATGTCTTTTAGCTCTATCTCTCTTCTATCTCTCCATCATCTCTCTATCCATCTATTTATATTCCCTCTCCATCTCTCCATCCATCCTTCCACATGTCCTCTGTTGCATGCTCTCTCTTTCTCTTCTATCATCCTTTCAAGTGTGCTCTTTGTCTCTTTTATCCATCCATCCATCTATTCGTGTCTTCTAGTGTATGCACTCTCTCCTCTACATCTCCCTCCCTCCATCTACCTATCACCATCTATCCATCCATTTTTTTATGTATATATCGTGTCTTCTGTCACATACTCCCCCTTCCTTCCTTCCTTCCTTCCTTCCTTCCTTCCTTCCTTCCTTCCTTGCATATGGCTCTGGTCCCCTCTCTGCCTCCGACACAGAGCCCTCATCAGAGCCTTCCCCAGACCCCAGGACTGTTCCTCCCCAACTTCCCCACTGTCCAAATCTCCTTTGCACCACAATCCTTCCTTCCTTCCTTCCTTCCTTCCTTCCCCCCCAACTGATCTATCTTTCTATCTATGTACCAACCCAGTCCCTTGTCCAAAGAGACGCGCCCCCCCAAAATGAACAAACCGAAACAAGAGGTCCAGAAAAGCTGAGCTGAAGTCTTTTGCATGAGTTGGAACAATGTGCAATCTTGCTTAAAGAAGGACTGAGCCCACAGCAGGTTCCCTGGCTGGCTGGCGCCATAAGTGCTGCATCAAACATGATGCCGCTTGCGCCATGTATGCCCGGGGTCTCAATCGCGTTCCTCCCCTCTGCAGCCAGTTGGAGCTCCCCTTGACGGATCGTGAGATGGAGATCCTCAACAAGACGGCCGGGTTGACTCCGACTGCAGAAGTGTTGGCGGACGCCACAGACGAAGAGGTCGCCCCACCGAAACCGCCCCTTCCTTGCATCCGGGTGGCTGAAAACAGGTAAACGCACCTGTAAGAAAATCAAAATCCCACCCTTACGCTTCCCGGCGCTAAAGAAGGGCTGTTTTCAGAATACTCATGGTCCTCAACTTACAACCACACTGCCCAAAGTTGGAACGCCACTGAAAAAAGTGACTTGTGGCTGTTTTTTACACTTTTTTGCAACCTCTCCACGGTGACGTGATTAAAATTTGGATGAAAATATAATTAGAAAAATACTGGGATATGGAGAGATGGATAGATTGACATTAAAAATAAAAGACAAGGAAGAATCAGAATATTTTTTAATACGGGATTTTTTTTTTATCAGAGGTTAGATAAAAGAGGTAGAAGTGAGAAGATAAAAGATTACTGCTATAAGTAAATGATCAAAGCTTACTAGTGTATATTTATATATATAAGAGCGAAATACCACTCATGCATCATCACAAAATCTCCAGAACCATAAAGCCTACAAACTTGAAATTTGGCACATATGTTCCTCTTGTCTTCTAGGTGCTCTCTAAGAAAGGATTTTTCAAAATGACCATCAGAGCATTAGTATTTCTTATAGTATTATTAACACGCTCTGATGCTAAGGAGGTAGACATTCTACTCCCGCTCCCCATCTGAAAGGAACTCTGTTCCAACTGCCACTTGGGTGTGGGCATGGCCAGCACGTGACTCATCCGGCCTGCGGGCTGGGAGTTACACATTCTACTCCTCCTCCCCACCTGAAAAACGCTCTGATGCTAAGGAGTTAGACTGAGGGAGAGAAGGGGATAAGATAGGAGAGGCCTCTGTGGGACCAGCCTGAGGGAGAGAAGGGGATAGGAGAGGATCAGTGCAGCCAGCTTGAGGGAGAGAAGGGGAGAGGAGAGGATCAATGGGGCCAGCCTGAGGGAGAGAAGGGGAGAGGAGAGGATCAATGCAGCCAGCTTGAGGGAGAGAAGGGGAGAGGAGAAATTGAGGCAAAACTCACCCAATAACCATATTGTCATTTTTCTTCGTCTTGCCCGCAGCCTTCCACCAGCCTTGCCCCCTAAGAAACGTCAGTCGGCCCCCTCTCCTACGCGAGTGGCTATCGTAGCCCCCATGAGCCGAACAACCAGTGGTTCCAGTTTACCCATTGGGATCAACAAACAGGTAAATTAGCGGCCGTATCTGACCAGGAAGCTGTCAGGATAGGATGCTGTGTCCATTTTAAGTCTTATTACAGGTAGTCCTTGACTTACAATTCATTTAGCGACCGTCCGTACAGCACACTGAAAAAAAGTGACTAACGGCCATTTTTCACATTGCAACAGACCGATGGCCACGCGATCCGAATTCGAACGACCGTCTGATAAGCAAAGCCAACGGGGAAACTGGATTCACTTAAAAACCGTGTTACTAGTTTAACAACTGCAGAGACTCACTTAACGCCCGGGGCAAGAAAGGTTGCAAAATGGAGCACAACTCACTTATCCGCCGTCTCACTCGAAATGTTGAGGTTGTAAATGTTAGAGTTTGTTGCAGGAAACAAATCCAGAAAGCACACACAAATAACCGATTCAGCAGGACTGGTTTAAATAAGAGACTTCTTTATATGCAAGAATATTTGTACAATTCCAACAGCCGAGCACAGTTTCACTTCAGTTCAGATCAGCAGACAAGTCCAGCTAGTTTCATATTCAGAGCTCAGAGTGTCAAGTTTCCAAATAGCATCCCAAATTAAATCAGAGTCCAAGGCAAAGGATTCCTCAAAGTTCCCATTTATGAAGAGAGCCATGTTGGCACATCTGGGAAAACCCGAATCTGAAAGCTTCCCGTTTCCCCCCACCTAGTTGAAAGTTCAAGATCTTGCCCCCACACCCACAAGTCCATCTCATGGTCCAATCTCCCACTACCATCCTGGCAGTTCCACCCATCCAATTCTGGTCAGGTGCAGAGGTGCAAAGACAAAGGATGACCTTGGCTTTCTAGAAAGAATGTTGTTATGGCTACATATCATCTAACTCGGTACAATCCCTCCTCCCATTTTCCCACAATAGAAACGGCATAGTAGAATAATAGAAAGTATGGCAGGCCAAAGATCCAAAGGAATATGGCTGCAGGCCTGACACAGAGCTTAATACAGCTAAGCCACACCCAGATTTCTTACTTAAGTTTCTGTTTCCAAATAAGCCTCATTGGCTGACCTTGTTACCATGGCTCTGCCAGTTCATGAATATTCTGATAACGTAAGTCAAGGACTACCTGCACAGAATTCCGGGGCCAAACTTGGAGAATATGTCCAACTTTAAGATCATCGCCTCCTGCCCGTAATTCCAACATTAAAACTTCCTTTCTGGATTCAGACACTTAAAATGCACTTGGCCCATCCCAAAAGGGAAAGATTGAAGCGTGTTGTCATCTTGTTTAATTCCAGGATCAGTTGCTTATCAAGAGGTTGATTTTCTCCTTCTCCTTCCCACCCGCAGGAATTTGAAAATGATTGCTACCCCCAGCGGAGGCTGTCGGGGGGCAGCCAGTCCTATGGAGGGGAATCTCCCCGCCTCTCGCCCTACAGCAGCATGGGGAAGCTGAGCAAATCGGACGAACAGTTGTCCTCGCTGGATTGCGACAGTGGGCAATGCTCACACAACACAAGCTGTGAAACGTTAGGTAAACAGAATGGGGTGTCTGCTCAAATTTTCCCTTTTCTGTCTATTGGTTCACCCTAGGAGCCATCGAGGCAGAAAGCAATTTTTTTATGTTGCCTTGTTACATTTGTGTGGCATTTGTGCTGATAAATAAATAAAGGGAGACTAGTATAGATCTATTTCAAGCTATTTAGCTCTCATCAAATCCCAGTAAGGGTATGGCTAACTGATGAGAGCTAAATAGCTTGAAATAGATCTATACTAGTCTCCCTTTATTTATTTATCAGCACAAATACAACATACATACATACATACATACATACATACATATATAATTCTATATTTGCCTCTTCACAATCTTGGTGCATCTTATACTCCGCTGCGTATTATACTCCGAAAAATACGGTATATTATCAGGTAATGAGGATTTAATAGCTGCCAACTGATGTAAGGTTGTAAGCTGCAGGCTGTAAGCTGATGCAATGAGGATGATTCAGCAACACAGGTATTGCCGGTTTAAGACTCTGGTGGGGTCCACACAAGTCATTTACTATTTTAAGAGGTGTCTATGTATAGGTGGCCATTATTGTGTCAAAGTAAAAAGTCCCCGAGGCCCCTTCCAACTCTTCTGTTGTTGACAATCGTTTCTCGCTCTCTTCCCTGCAGATCATTACGATCCCGATTACGAGTTCTTGCAGCAGGATCTCTCGAAAACGGACCAGATCCCCCAGCCAGGAGTCGGTGTGCTCAGCCCTTTGCCGGAGGGCCTTCGGGAATCTGCTTCTCCATTTCTCGGACAATCTTTCCAACTTCCCGAGAATTGTATCTCCCCAACCGCCGCCACGCCAGCGGTTGAGGTCCCACCAGCTCTTCCCGAGAAGAAGCGGAGGGGGACGGCCGCTCCCGCCTTCGACGTCTCCGGTTGTCGGGTCCTCCTGGAGAGGCACCCTTCGCAGTACGACAACCTTTCGGAGGAGGACTTAAGCGTCCCGACGCTCTTGCCCTGGGTCTTCACCCCTTTTGCCGCTGTCCTGCCCTATCAGCCTGGGAAGCCAGCTCCCCCTGTTGAATTCCTGGCGGATTTCTCCAGCCCCAACGCCCCCAGGGAATCTGAGGAGCCCCCGCCGCTGCCGGAGAAAAAAAACAAACACAGTAAGCGCTCCCTCGATCGTTAAAAACAAACAAACGCATCACTTTGTTAAAATGTCCTAAAAGGAAGATCGAAAACAAACAGGAAGTAATATTTAGGATGACGGGAAGAGAGAAGAAAAGAAAAAGTGGCTCAGTGGCTAAGACGCTGAGCTCGTCGATCAGAAAGGTCGGCAGTTCGGTGGTTCGAATCCCCATTATGGGTCTCCTGCGTGAGCAGGGGGCTGGACTAGACGACCTCCAAGGTCCCTTCTAACTCTGTTACTGTTAATAGGAAAGGAAATAGCTTTTGATTTCCTCCTTTTCTTCCTCCTTTCCTCCCTTCTCCCTCCTTTTGTCCTTCCTTCCTTTCTTCATCTGTCTTTTCTCCCATCCTTCCTTCTTTCCTTCCCTCCCTTTTTCTTTTCTTTTTTCTTTTTAAAAACTACAAGGGAGCATCCCCGAACAATAGTATTTTTATATTTGAGGGGCTGCCCCAAAGAAGAGGGAGTCAAACTATTCTCCAAAGCACCTGAGGGTAGAACGAGAAGCAATGGGTGGAAACTAATCAAGGAGAGAAGCAACCTAGAACTAAGGAGAAATTTCCTGACAGTTAGAACAATTAACCAGTGGAACAGCTTGCCTCCAGAAGTTGTGAATGCCCCAACACTGGAAGTCTTTAAGAAGATGTTGTATATCTATTTATCTGAAGTGGTGTAGGGTTTCCTGCCTGGGCAGGGGGTTGGACTAGAAGACCTCCAAGGTCCCATCCAACTCTGCTATTCTTTTACTTTCCATTGTAGGGCAGTGTGTCTGCCCAATGTAATCCCCAGAACAATACCATAAAGCCTAGGAGATTTATAAGAAAGAATTAACTCTTAGCAAGTTTAATCTAAAACGTTTTTCCCCCACCCTTTTGCGGTGAGTTTCTCTTCTATTTTCCACCGTAGGACAGCAAGCTCTTCAAAATATCGCCCCAAACTTCCTGCCTGCTGCATGTGTGCAAAACCACAACAGGGGAACTTCCCCACCCCTGCAAAATTTACAAAATTAAACTAGACAAACATATGACTCACCCCCGAGATCTGAGTAATTATCGCAACGCCGACAGCCGTAAAACCATATATATATATATGTTGGTTTAGTGTCATTTTCGGGTTCCCAAATTTGCTTCCCCCACTTCCTGCCTAGCTGCTGGTTTAAACACATGGCGTCTCTCCCTTAATCCTGATTTGTTTAGATGCTGGTTCAGCAATTTGTGTCTAATCACACAGGCACAAAAGAAAAGGAACAGGAAAGTCTTTGTGAGTCTGTTTTAGAAGCCAGGATAAGAATTTTGCCCTCTGGGTTAACAGTTGAGGGATATTCACGTTGGACCGAATGTGAAGTCTGATTTGTCTTTATTGCTGTAGGTAGTCCTCGGGTTACGACCGCAATTTGAGCCCAGCGTTTTAGGTTGCTAAATGAAAAACGGGTCAACTGCCCCATTGCACGAGCTGTGAACCGAATCATTGCGTTTGCTAAATGAGTAACCCAGTTGTGAGTCCGGCTTCCCCGTTGACTTTGGTGATCAGAAGTCTTCAAGAGGGGATCACACAACCCCGGGAGACGTTGCGGCTGTCGTAAATATGAATCAGTGGCCAAGTGTCTGGCTTTTCATCTGTGTTGAGGCTGCAGTGGCCGTAGATGTCGAAAAACGGTCGTATGTCACTTTTTTCAGTGCCCTGGTAACTTGGAACAGTCGCTAAATGAACCGTTGTAAGTCGAGGACGGCCTATGTTCAGATTACTTTGGCGTTTTGTTTGATTTGGGTTTCATGCAATGCCCCTGTACCAATGGAAGAGAGTATTTGTAACTCAGGGTTCTTGTCCTCTCTGAATCCTGTTGTTTTCTTGCAGACGTTTCATGACCCAACTAGGTAACGTCATCAGGACTAGAAGGGAGTGAGGTTTTCTCTCTGTTTCTATACAAGTGGCTTGCCCTGGCAGTGTTGGTGGGAGGGATCTTGGTGGTCGCCTTGATTGTAATGTTTATTCTTGGCTTCTTTATTGAGTTTTTAGCTCCTTTGTTGTTGTTGTTAGTTGTGAAGTTGTGTCCGACCCATCGCGACCCCTATGGACAACGTTCCTCCAGGCCTTCCTCTCCTCTCCCACCCTCTGAAGCTCACGCTGACTGCTTCGGTGACTCCATCCAGCCACCTCATTCTCTGTCTTCTTCTTCTTCTTCTTCTTCTTCTTCTTCTTCTTCTTCTTCTTCTTCTTCTTCTTCTTCTTCTTCTTCTTCTTCTTCTTCTTCTTCTTCTTCTTCTTCTTCTTCTTCTTCTTCTCTTCCTCCTCCTCCTCCTCCTCCTCCTCCTCCTCCTCCTCCTCTTCTCCTCCTCCTTCTTCTTCTCTTTTCTCCTCTTCTTCACTATTCCTTCTCTCTCTCTTTCTCGCTTCACATTCCTTATTTGTTGTTGTTAGTTATGAAGTTGTGTCCCACCCATCATGACCCCTATGGACAACGTTCCTCCAGGCCTTCCTGTCCTCTCCCATCCTCTGGAGTCCATTTAAGCTCAGGCCGACTGCTTTGGTGACTCCATTCAGCCACCTCCTTCTCTGTCGTCGTCGTCTTCTTCGTCTTCGTCTTCTCTTCCTTTTCTCCTCTTCTCCACTATTCCTTCTCCCTCTCTTTCTCGCTTCAAATTCCTTGATTGTTGTTGTTAGTTGTGAAGTTGTGTCCCACCCATCGCGACCCCATGGACAACGTTCCTCCAGGCCTTCCTGTCCTCTCCCATCCTCTGGAGTCCATTTAAATACACGCCGACTGACTCCTGTGACTCTAAACCTCCTCTCCTTAATTTCACATCTTTCTTCTGGGAATCCCTCCACCCAACCAGGAGGACGTAGAGGAGGTTTCTCCGAGCATCTCAACGAGAAGGTGACCCACCCACGTGTCCATTCTCTCTCTTGCAGTGTTGGCCTACATGCAGTTTGTAGAAGACTATTCTGAACCTCAGCCTTCCATGTTCTACCAAACCCCGCAGAGCGAGCACATCTACCAGCAGAAGAATAAGCATCTGATGGAGGTTTATGGATTCAGCGACTCCTTCAGCAGCACCGTCTCTGGCCAGGATCTGGCCCCTCCTCCGGCCCTCCCACCCAAACAGAGGCAGCTGGTGAGTTCCTGTTCTTTTTTTTTTTTCTGCTCCATGTTGGTCCACTTCCTTCTTGCCCATCCTAAAAGATACGGAGCCTCCTTTTTGGTCCATGGTCCACATTTCTTGGCTTGGGGATTTTATTCCCGGGAGGTCTGAGCGCAGTTTAGTTTAAGTTGACTTTATTGCCATCGCACCTTGCACCACGAAATGAAACGTGAACTTCAGTGCACGATGACCGTTTAGGTTGCGGTTGTTAAGGACTCCTGTGCAGTCGTTAAGCGCAACATCAGGGGCTGGCTGGTTTCCTCGTTGACTTGACTTATTGGAAGCTGGCAGTGAACAAACTTTGGAGGATGAAGAATCCTCAAGGGGAAAACAACTCAAGAAGCTTGGGAAATTTTGAAAAGAGAGATTATAAAAGCCCAGTCTAGCACACGTAAATAACCAGGAGGTATTGTTCTCTGATTCAGTTTCCCCAGGGATGTGGTCTTGGCCTTTAAGCCTTTTGTTCCTCCATTTCTTCTCTCGCCTTCTGAGGGCTGCCTGCTTCCTTTTTCTGTTTTATTCCATTTGGGGTTGGTTTTTTTGGGGGGGAATTCAATCTTTTTCTTTTTTTTCATTTTCCCTGTTTTCGGAAAAAGAAAATCTTTAGCCTTTCAATCTTTCGCCACGTTTCCCGAAAGCAAATATTAAACAATTCACCCCTTGGCGTGAGATTGCGGGTGTCCCAACTATCTTCACGTACAGGTAGTCCTCGGCTTACGACCACAATTTCGCCCAACAGTTGCAAAGTGAGTTTTGCCCCCATTTTACGACCTTTTGTTAAGTGAATCATGGCCGTCGTTAAGTCAGTGACACCGTTGTGAAGTGAACCAGACTTCCCCGTTGACTCGGATTATCAGAAAGTCGCAAAAAGGGGATCGTGTGACCCCGGGGCGCTGCGGCCATCATAAACACGAGTCAGCGGCCAAGCCTCTGAATTCTGATCAGGTGACCACGGGGATGCTTGCAACGGTCGTAAGCATGAAAAACGCTCCTAAGTCGCTTTGTTTTTCAGTGCCATCGTAACTTAGAACTGTCACTAAGCAAACGGTTGTAAGTCGAGGATACTTGAGCAGGGGATTGGACTAGAAGACCTCCAAGGTCCCTTCCGACTCCGTTATTCACGTTCACTAAACGAACTGATGCACGTCGAAGACTGCCTGTATTTGGATAGAAGACGAATCCAGCACCGTAGCGCTCGGATGGGACCTTAAGAGGCTGCCTAGTCCAACCCCGCCCAAGCCAGGTGCTGGGTTTAATCTCCCGTCGATGTAGGTTGTTCTTTTTTTTCCTTTCGTCTTCCTCCCTCGCTCCTTTTCTTTCTCTCCTTCCAACAGGCTATTTTCCCTGCTCCCTTCTCTTCTGTCTCCTACTGTGTCCAGCCATCTAAGGCCCCCCTGGCCTCCGAGGAGGTCGGCCTGGGCCCGGGTCTCAGCGTGTCCGTCTCTAATTCCTTCCTCCAGCAGAACAGTTCCTTTCCCGCGCACTCGGTGAGTGACTAACGGAAGTCTTTCCTTTCGCAGCTTGCTCCCTCTTTGCTCTTTCCCCTTCATTACTTCGCACGAAGGAAAGTGAAAGCAGGTCTCCCGGGATAAGGTGGCAGGATCCAATCTTGAGCCGGTCATCGGGACCGCTGGGTTTATTCCTCCAAGCTTTTGGACTCACATCCTAGGAGAACTTCCCAATCTGTGGGTCCTTGGGTGCTCTCGGAGCTGGGCTGTTTCCATGCAGACGTTTCATGACCCAACTAGGTAACCTCATCAGGGTTAGAAGGGAATGGGATGATGGAGGAGGAGGAGAACAATTACGACTGGGAAGTTCTTGGTGCTCTCTGAGTTGTTTCCATGCAGACGTTTCATGACCCAACTAGGTAACATCATCAGTGTTTGAAGGGATGATGGAGGAGGGGGGGAGGAGGACCATGACTGTGAGGTCCTTGGTGCTCTCTGAGCTGGCCTATTTCCACGCGGACGTTTCACGACCCAACTGGGTAACATCATCATTGCTAGATGTTCTCCATCAAACCGAAAGTACGTGGTAAGGAAGATTTTGACGAGGCCCACGATTCTTTCAGTCTTAGCGTATTTGATTCGCTCAGGTTGGATCGCGCATTGCGCAGTAACGCCGCGGTGGATGCTTTAACCGCACGGGGCCGAATCCTTGAAGTACCACAGCGCGGCTTCTGCAGAACGACATTAGAAGAAACATGCTCCTTTTCTAAAACTCCGCTCCTGCAACGTTTTCTTTCTGGTTTTCCCTTCCGGAGGCGCAACAGGATGGCTGGCCGGTTTTCTAGGCTACCGCCATCCCCTCTCGGACCCGAGGAGTAGAGCAGGTGTTTCGGGGGAAAAGCAGGCACCAGGACGGTGGAAAACCTCAGCCGAGGGCGATTCTGCAGAAGGGACTTGTTTTTTTCCCCCTTAGCTTGGGTTTCCCCAGAGAGAGATTCTCCTACCAGCATGGAGAGAAGCGAAGGGCGGACTTTTCATCCGACGTGAAGTGCACTTGCGAGCCGTTTTGCGTTGTGCCTGGCCCTGAGCCCGGCATGTTTCCAGGCATGGCCGAGCTCAAGAGCCAAAAGAGGGGGAGGGAGTGGTGGAAACGGGAAGGTCCAATTTCATAAGCCATCTGACGAAACTTAACTTAACTTAACTTAACTTTATTGGATTTCTAGACCGCCCCTCTCTCAAAAGAGACTCGGGGCGGTGTACAGTCATATTAAAATGGTTAGACAGTAAATATACATGTTTTAAGTATACAATAAATAAATTAAGCATAGGACTGGAGGAGGTAGTAGAAATTCCCTGTACTATTTAGTTAAGTTAAATTAAAAATTTTAGAAAATTTTAGAAAATTTAAGAGAAAGAGAAATTTAAGAGAAAGAGAAATTGCCTGGCCTCCTGCCACTTGTTGTAGCCCGCCAGCAGAGTCGGACAGTGGGGAGGTTGGGGAGGAACCTGGGCCAGTCCTGGAGTCTGGGGAAGGCTCGGACGAGGGCTCTGTGTCGGAGGCAGAGAAGGGGCCAGAGCCGTCTGACAGTTATCAGCTGCCTTCAGAATCAGACATCAGTGAGGCAGAAGAACAGCTGGAGCCTGTTCCCAGTGTGCGCATGCACAGAGTGGCCAGACGAAGGGAACAGCTAAAGAACAGGGGTCGACTTGGGAGTAAGGCCACAGGTAGGACAGTGAATGGACCCTCCCAGAGGAAATAACAGAGGAGCGAAAGGGGAGTGGAGTTTGCAGGAGACCATTAGTTCACTTCATTGGTTCGTGACTCTCCGAGACTCCTTGCCAAGTTCTGCAGATACCGGCCTGGCAGCTCTCCAAGCCAGATAAGGTCTGTGACTGTAAATCCTCCCTCGAAAGACTTTGCTGGATGTGGATGAGCAGAATTCACAGTCAATTAATAAAAGGGTTTTTTGTCGGGACCAGGAGTTGGCTTCCTGCTCTCGGGAAACCTCGGTCAGAAAACATCAATTGCAGATGGACCCCCACCCCTGCTGCCAAAGGCCCTTTTATGTTTTTTTCATCGGTTCTAGGTTTTAGTTTCTTCGTGTCATCTTTCCCCCCCCCCTGCGAGGGAGAATCGAACTCGGTTCTTTCCATGGCAGGGCTTCGGCCTCTTAGCCAAGGGAGTCTCTCCAAGCTGAGAGGCCAACCGAGCCTTTGCTCTACTGTGTACATTGCTCTAATTCCTTTTCTCTGTCTTTCTTTTTCTCTCCTGCCCTCCTCGTCCTCTTCCCCCGCTCATCTCCTCCCCTCAACGCTCCCCTTTCTCGTTGACTTGGTGCCGTCTTCCCTCCCCCATGCCCCTCCCCCTTCCGCTTCATCATTGTCCCGTCTTCCCAGTTCAAATCGTTCTTCAGGTCTTTTTCCCAAGACTTCGCGCCTCGTGGCCAAGTTCCCGCCATCCCTCCCTTTCTCACATCTACCTCGGCCACTTCCGCCTCTCCTCAGACTTTTCCACCTGCGCACCAGGCCCCGAACTCGGACCCGCCGGCGGTGCCAGCCACGTCTGGCCAGCCCCTTGGCACCATGGAGCGGCCATCTTCTTCCTTCTCCTCCTCCTCTTCCTCCTCTTCTTCTTCTCAAGACAGCAGCAAGACTGTTTCTGTCTCGCTTTCTTCTGAACTCTCTTTCATCAAAACTCTCCAGAAATCTTCGGTGAGAAAACCCTAACGGGGGCCGAGCTCCGCATTTTGTGGGTCAGGCTGTGGGGAGGGTGGTGTAGCGTTCTGTGATTTGCAATTGCCACCTTCCTTGGGCGGAGACAAAGTGGCTGGCCCAAAGTCACTCAGCTGCCTTTCATGGCTAAAGTGGGACTAGAACTCACCGTCTCCTGGTGATTGGCTCAGTCACCCAGTTGGCTTTCATGCCTAAGGCAGGACTAGAACTCACCGTCTCCTGGTGATTGGCTCAGAGTCACCCAGTCGGCTTTCATGCCTAAACTGGGACTAGAACTCACCGTCTCCTAGTGATTGGCTCAGAATCACCCAGTTGGCTTTCATGCCTAAGGCAGGACTAGAACTCACCGTCTCCTGGTGATTGGCTCAGAGTCACCCAGTCGGCTTTCATGCCTAAACTGGGACTAGAACTCAATGTCTCCTAGTGATTGGCTCAGAGTCACCCAGTCGGCTTTCGTGCCTAAAGTGGAGCTAGAACTCACTGTCTCCTGATGATCGGCTCAGAGTCACCCAGCTGCCTTCCGTGGCTAAAGCCGATCTAGAACTCACATCTCCTTGCTTTCTAGCCTGGTGCCTTGATCACTAGAGCAAACTGGCTCTACTAATATGAAAAGGTACCCCCTATAGTTTTTAGGGGATTGTTCTGAAACACACACCGGTCCCGGTTCGAGGGCCCACCTGTCCCATGGTGCTGGGGGAGGGAGGGGGGTTGCAGTGTCTATCCTGCCTGGCGGGGGTCACCCCTTTGCTTCCCTTCCCTCCTGTCTCTGTAGAGTGACAACGTTGGCGAGGGTGAATACGTCAATCTGTACTCCTCGGGTCAAAGCAATGGGGAAGTACTCCCTGCCTACTCTGAAGGAGTAAGTAAAACCAGGATGAGCGCTGGAAATGGCCTGGCACGCCTACTGGGAATGAGTGGCAGGGAAATCTCCTTTCTCACCCCCTCCCTGCATTCAGGACCTGAAGTCGGGTCTATATAAACAAGGAGCAAAGCACACTCACTGGCCACTGATGATGTTAACTAGCTGGGTCATGAAATGTCTGCATGGAAACAACCAAGCTCAGAGAGCACCAAGGACCCCACAGTCGTCGTCATCCTCCTCCTCCTCCTCCTCCTCCTCCTCCATCATCATTCCACATACCTCAATCCCTTCCAGCACTGATAACATTCTTTCCCCTGTGGATTTGAACTCCCTCCCCCTGACTTATCGCGCTGCATGTTTCCAGCCTACAAAATGTACAATTCTGTATTTTAACGCCTTTGTTGAAGAATTGGTTGGATTTGATGGTTTGGCGGGGAAAGAGGTAGGAGGGTACCACAAACGACGAAGCGAGAAACCGGGTTTCTCGGCATACAACATGAAAGAGCTGAGGACTTCCACTCCCAGAATTCCCCAGCCGGCTGAGGAATTCTGGGAGTGGAAGTCCACACCTCTTCAAGAGGGCAGTTTTTAAAAAAAAAAAAATACAACATGAATTCCATTTGCAGAATGGATTTCTGTCACCTTGAAAAAGAAAGCTGTCAAGAGTTCGTTGCATAAATTCAAAATCCAGAAAGCACACACAGATAACCGATGCAGCAGGATTCATTAACTTCTTTATGTGCATAAGAACAGATGAATAAATGTACAACACCAACAGGTGATCCTTCCAAGTAAATGCAAAGCAGGAGAGTTACAGGCAAGCACAAGCAGTTAGTTTCATTTCAGCAGACTGCTAGTTTACTTCTCAGAGCAGCAGACTGCTTAAGTTTCTGTTTCAATTCCCTGCACAGACTCCGATCTGTTTCAGCTCCCATTGGCTGACTTAGTTGCTATGCCTATTCGTTGGTTGACCTTGTTCCCATGCCTCTCCCAGCCATGAATATTTTAACCAAAGCAAACAACGAGGTCGTCATGAAATGGTAAAGAGTGCTCTGTGTATTTCTTTAAAAACCCAACCAAATTTGACTTTGGTTCAATTTTGAGAATGGAATGTGTTGACATTCCACGCATACTGTCGGCTGATCTCAGAATACAGTAGTACTGATCTCAGATTACAGTAGCTGGTTTGAGATGGGTGTATCTATTGGGTAATGTGATTTATGACACAGACCGAGGGGAGGAAAGGAACGGGGGCAAAGTTCAGAAGCAGATAGACAAAGCAAAGAAATGGCTGCGAATAAAGCTTGCCTAATGAATAATGCCTGATGAAGCTGTTAATAAAATCACTGCTTTTGTATTAAAACGGTCGGCTCGATTATTATGAATTAGTTACGGCATCGTTAGGAAACTTTACGTGGTGACAATACAACACAGTGTTTCTCAACCTTGAACTTTTAAGAGGTGTGGACCGACCTCTTCCACTATTTGGAGACTCTAGATGGTCCTCGACATACGACCACAACGGAGCCCCAAAGTTGATTTGTCAAGCGAGACTCATTTGTTAAGTGAGCTCCCCCCCTCCCCATTTTATGACCTTTCTAAGGGAATTTAAGTGAACACTTTAAGTTGTTAAGTGAACCGCCGCCGTGGATAAATTGGTGCCAGCGTTGTTAAGTGAGTCTGGCTTCCCCATTTAACTTTGCTGGTCGGAGAAGGGGCAACCGTCATAAGTCCATGCCAGTTGTCAAGCCTCTGAATTTTGATCATGTGACTGCAGGAATTGCTACAACGGTCGTACATGTGAAAAACGGTCCCGGGTCACTTTTTTCCAGTGCTGCGGTGACTCCGAACGGCCATTAAACGAACAGCTGTAAGTTGAGGATTGTCTTTATCTGGTGAATAATTCACGTCTTTGTCCTGTCTCCCCATTTTCCCCCCCCAGGAAACGCCAATAATTAAGGATGACCACACGAAAGATTCCTCGTCCGTGAGTGGCGCCCCAGGGACGGAAAAGCACGAGAGCGAAAGGTGAGGTTGTCCTCGGTTTACGGCCACACAATGGAGCCCAACGTTTCTGTTGCTAAGTGAGACAAGGGTCAAGCGAGTTTCTCCCCATTTTATGACCTTTTGTTAAGTGAATCCCTGCAGCCGTTAAGCTGGGAACAACCTGCTTGTTAAGTGAATATGGCTTCCCCTTTGCTTATCAGCAGGTCGTAAAAGGGGGACACTGTGACCATCGTAAATATGAGTCGAGTCAGTTGCTAAGGACACATGTGTTTTGATCCCATGACCATGGGAATGCTGCATTGGTCAGAAGTGTGAAATCGTGTCCCTTTTTTTTCAGGGGCGTCATTAAATGTCCCTTTTTTTCCAGGGGCGTCATTAAATGAACTGTTGTAAGTCGAGGACTATCTGTATAAACACACACACAGACACGAAGTAACCCTACAGTGGAGATCTTACTATTAAACAACTAGCTGAAGTCTGAAACTGTTCTCATATAACCAATATTTCATGCCGGTTGCAACGGTGGTTCTTTTAAATGTTAGGCTCATCTTTGGATGAAAATTTAAATAATGCTGCGGTCGTAATATAGAGATGCTAAATTGCATTTAATATGGATTGATTTTTTTTTCCTCTTTACTTTTTTTGCGCACCCTTCTTTCTTTCCTTTTTCCTTCCCCTCTTCTCTCCTCTCCTTCCCTCCATCCACAGCTTGCTTGCTTGCTTGCTTCCTTCCTTCCTTCCTTCCTTCCTTCCTTCCTTCCTTTCTTCCTTCACCATTCCTTTCCTCCCTCCCTCCCTCCCTTAGTGTCTGTTACTTTTTATGGGCACATTTTTAAATTAAAAACTACATATTGTATATTCTTATTTCACATACATACACAAAATCTAATATCCACCAATTTTTAAGCTTTCCCTGGGGAAATCCAGGGACGCAGTGGCTCAGATGCTGAGCTTGTCGATCATAAAGGTCAGCAGTTCGGCGGTTCGAATCCGTAGCGCCGCCTAATGGAGTGAGCTCCCGTTCCTTGTCCCAGCTTCTGCCAACTTAGCAGTTCGAAAGCACGTAAAAAATGCAAGTAGAAAAATAGGAACCACCTTTGGTGGGAAGGGAACAGCGTTCCGTGCGTCTTCGGCATTGAGTCATGCCGGCCACATGACCACGGAGACGTCTTTGGACAGCGCTGGCTCTTGGGCTTTGAAACGGAGATGAGCAGCGCCCCCTAGAGTCGGGAACGACTAGCACAGATGTGTTAACCTTTACCTTTACCTGGGGAAAGCCAGTAAACATACAGTTAGACCTTTGATCTACCTCCAATTCCTTCCAAACACTGAGGACTAGAAACCTTGCGATGATAGGCCTTCTGTTGACGCAGTATGCCCACTTTTTGTCTTGTGCATCCAGACTGCAGAAGTCACTGGAATCTTTGGAAAACCCTCAGATGGAGGAGGAAGTGGACGAGTTGTCCCTAGTTAATCACACCGAAATCATATCCAGGCTGACCTTGAAACAGGAAGTAAGTTCTAACTTCTCCTTTTTGGGGGGTTGCTTCCTTGTTTTCAGGTTGTGCTTGGAACCAGACTAGATTACCGTATTTTTCAGAGTATAAGATGCACCTTAGTTTTGGGGGAGCAAAATAAGAGAAAAAAAACATATTCTGCCTCTGCCTACCGGCATCTCTGGGATTCATCTGGCTAGCGTCCTGTCAGTGTGTGAGAGAGTTGAGGGCTGTTTGGAAACAAACAGTATTTGCTGTGTGAGCAACAAGGACGGAGACACAGCAAGGAGCCTGGGCGTGGCTTATTCTGTGCTGATCTCTGAAACTAAAACTGAAAGTAAGACTTCTCTGCTAAGCTACCACGTTGGAAAACCTGCTCTTGGTATTATGTATTAACTTAATGTGTTATATTATATATAAAGAGAAGTTATTGAATCCTGCTTAATCAGGATTAACTGTGTGTGCTTTCTGGATGTGATTGCCGCAAATAGCGAACAGCTAGGTCAGCTTCAGCATATTATTGCAGCCTGATTCAGCACGAGCAGCTGATTGGCGGGTGGATCGGCCTCCCGGAATACCTCCAGTCAGCTGTTCCAGTCTGCAGGGATTGCCACGGACTCCTCTGTGCCCACATTTTTGGCTACATTTGGTGTATAAGACGCACTCAAATTTTCACCCCCTTTTAGGGAGGGAAAAGTGTGTCTTATGCTCCGAAAAATAGGGTAATTGTTGGTGCACTTAGGCTATATATCATCAGAGGGATAATATCCAGATGACAAGAAGTGAGAGTACTGTTTTATCCTGCATTGGTGAGGCCACACACTTGGAATAAGGCGTCCAGTTTTGGTCACCATGATACAAAAACCGAGACTCTAGAAAGAATGCAGAGAAGAGCAATAAAGACGATCAGGGGTCAGGAGGTTAAACTGTACAAATGAATATCCCAAAAGTGCTTTTTCAAGAGGCAGCTGGACTTTCAAAGTTTCTCCTTGTAGATGTTTCGCTTCTCTTCCGAGAAGCTTCTTCAACTCTTGACTGGATGGTGGGGAATGGAAGGTTTTATACTCCTTGCAGACGGCTGGTCATTTTCCTCCTTTTAGAGGGTCATTGAGGCCACTTGGAGGTTTTTCTTTTGAAGAAAGATTTTTCTCTTCCACTGCAGGGTGATGATGGTCCCGACGTCCGTGGTGGGTCAGGAGACATCCTTTTGGTTCACGCGACGGAGACGGCTACTGTGGAGGGGACGGTGAAAGGTACATGACCCCCCCAGCCCACCCAAGGTTAGGACACCTGCTTGATCCGAAAACAAATTAATTTCTCTCTCTCTCTCTCTCTCTCTCTCTCTCTCTCTTTCTCTTTCTCCTTCTTTTCTTCCTACCTTGGTCAGATCTGGTCCTCTACTGCGAAGCCTTCTTGACAACTTACCGGACGTTTATTTCCCCAGAAGAGCTTATAAAAAAACTACAATACCGATATCCTTTATGGGGGAATGGGGATAAAATTGGGGGGGGTGACTTTCCCCACCCCGGGTTCACCTTGAGAAGTGCGCAATGCTGGATGTTGTCTTGTTACGTGATACCGAACTGATCTCGGCTTCCCAAGAGCATGAAACAAACTCCTGGTCCCGACAGTAACCCCTTTTATTAATTGACTGTGAATTCTGCTCACTCACATCCAACAAAGTCTTTCGAGGGAGGATTTACAGTCACAGACCTTCTCTGGCTTGGAGAGCTGCCAGGCCGATCTCTGCAAAACTTTGTCAATTTTAAGACTGGTGGACTTCCAGTATTCCCCAGCCTGACTGCAGAGTTATGGGAGTTTGGAGTCCATAAGTCTTTTAAGGTTGCCATGATGGGATATCCCTTTGGTTGTGTGACTTGCCCGTATAACCTTGGAGATAGGCTGGATGTCTTCCCACCCAGAAATCGACCGGTTCGATCCTCCTAAGACCAACAACGTTGGCTACGTGTTGCTGCCTGTTGTTAATTTCTTTAACTCCCCTTCCAACATATGAAAAATTCTGCCACTGTCCAGATAACAATAAGAAACGAGTCAGCAAGAATACGTTTTTTGTCCTGGTGCGAGTGGTGGATGAATTATGGTAAGAAGAAACTCTGTTCAATATGTTTGGGGGACGCTGGGATTTGATCTGCAGAAGAAGGTAGAACCAGACGTGAATTCTAGGCCCCCAAATAGTCAATATGCCATTTGTGTCCTTGTATTAAACTTTACTGCCCTATAAAGTAAACACAGTATGTCGTTTGTGACTTGTTAGATGCCTTTTAGTGGATCTGAACCTTCAGCAGATGTAGCTGTCGAATTGTCTCCTATAATCGTGAGGACTAGCACTGTGAAGGTCTAGTTTAAGATCAGTGAGAAATTCTCAGGACCCCAAACGAGCCTCCCTCTTGGTGCATAATAGATGATCTGTGACTTGTTTAATTTCCCTTAGTGGATACGAGCCTTCAGTCGATGTAGCTGCTGGGCTGTTGAGTTTCCTCCTATAATCATGAGGTCTAGCACCGTTGAAGATCTAGTTTAAGATCAGAGAAAGCTGCTCAGGATCCCAAACAAGCCTCTTTCTCGGTACATAATATACGATCTGTGACTTGTGGGATGTCCCTTAGTGGATACGAGCCTTCAGTCGATGTAGCTGCTGGGCTGTTGAGTTTCCTCCTATAATCATGAGGTCTAGCACCGTTGAAGATCTAGTTTAGGGTCGGAGAAAGCTCCTCAGGGCCCACTTGCGGTCCACCGTGGCGATCCCCCAAAAGGCGCCTCATCCCCTACTCCTCGGTGGGTCTGAAACGTAGCCTTCACTGGATGTTTTCCAGTTTGGTAGAGCTGACTGAAGAGATCCTGAAGCTACTGATGGAGCTCGTCTTCCGCCTGGTGTGCAACGGAGAACTTAGCCTCGCCCGAGTCTTGCGCAAAAACATCCTCGACAAAGTCGACCAGAGGAAAATGCTGCGTTACACCAACTCCATCAAGCCTTTGGCCGCTCGATGGGTGGCAGCCAGGTGAGATGGGTGACGGACTCTGAAGCTTGGTGGTTTTCTTGCACCCATTTCATGACCCAACTAGGTAACATCATCAGTGCTAGAAGAGAGTGGGGTTTAGAGAGAGGAGGAGGGGAAGGAGGAAGGCATGGAGGAGGAGGAAGAAGAGGAGGAGGAGGACTGTGGGGTCCTTTGTGCTCTCTGAGCTTGGTGGTTTTCTTGCAGACGTTTCATTACCCAATTAGGTAACATCATCAGGGTTAGAAAGGAGAGAGGTATGTGGAATGGAGGAGGAGGAGGAAGATTATGGGATCCTTGGTGCTCTCTGAGCTTGCTTAAAAATTGGATGCAACTCACTTAACGTCACTTAGCCCTGGAAATTCTGTTCGTAACACTACCTGCAATTATTTCTACCTTCAAGTAGATGGGACAACCCAGGATGTTGAATGTCCCAAAGTTGCTTTTCCAAGACTTTCTTGAGTTTTTCTTTGAAGACGTTTCGCTTCTCATCCGAGAAGCTTCTTCAGCTCTGGCTGGATGGTGGGGAATGGAAGGATTTATACTCCTTGCTGGCGGCTGGTCCTTTGCATCCTTTGAGAGGGTCGTTGAGGCCACTTGGAGTTTTACCTGCAGCGATCCCTAGGACATGGATGAACTTCCAAGTGGCCTCAAGGACTCTCTAGAAGGATGCAAATGACCAGCTATAAATCCTTCCAGTCAGAGCTGGAGAAGCTTCTTGGAGGAGAAGGGAAACACCTTCAAAGAAAAAGAAAGTCCAGTTGCTTTTTGGAAAAAGAAGATTTGGGACAACCGTGACCTTGGATGACTGAGATTCTCCATAGACAGGATGGTGAATGTCATTTTCAACCCATAATTCCATGCTGTTTTTTCCTTTCACTCCTTTTGAAGAGTAAATAGATACCCTTCTCAATCAATCTATTTGTCTTTTCTTTTCTCGTCGTTTCTCTTTTCCAGGCCTGGCACCCTCCATGATTTCCACAGCCATGAAATTTCAGAGCAGCTCACTCTCCTCGACGCAGAGCTGTTTTATAAAATTGAGGTATGAAAACGGCGTGCGGAAGTTACCCCCAAGGCATAATCACAACTATCCCCAATTCATACTTCTAGGCATTGCGTTCGTTTTGTTTTGTTATTTTTTTGGAAATGGCTCTATCAAGTCAAAAGGCCTGTTGCGTCTCTGCATAGAGTCCCAGGATGTAGGCAGTGCTTTCCAGAGGAAAAAGAGGCAGTGGAGCATGGAATGTCTGGTAGGCAGGAAGAAGGCAAAGAAAAACTCCCTAGCAGTTCACAGAGAAAATCTATAGTTATGCAGATAGTTGCTTTAATCTGGCAAGATTCCGTCTGTAGGTGAACAGCAGTAAAGAAACTACTCCGAAGCATCTCCACCGATCATTCTTGATTTTTTTGGGACCTGACAGATTTAAATGTTCCAAACTGGAGCTCTAAATTTGATACTGGATTAATGAAAGTATTAATCTCTTTGTTTTTTTCCCCATGTCCTCACGTCCTTTTTCAGATCCCTGAAGTTTTACTCTGGGCAAAGGAACAAAATGAGGAGAAAAGTCCCAACTTGACGCAGTTCACCGAGCACTTTAATAATATGTCTTACTGGTAAGAGAGAGAAAAGGGGTTTTGGTATGTTCTCCTGTGGCCATGAAAGCCAGCTAGATAACTTTGGCCTAATCACTAGGAGGTTGTGAGTTCTAGTTCCGCCTTAGCCATAAAAGCAAACTGGGTGACTTTGGGCCAATCACTAGAAGATTGAAAATTCTAATAGCATCTTAGCCATGAAAGCCAGCTAGATGTCTTTGAGCTAATCACTAGGAGGTTGTGAGTTCTAGTTCTGCCTTAACCATGAAAATCAACTGGGTAACTTTGGGCCAATCACCAGGAGACAGTGACTTCTAGTCCCGCTTTAGGCATGAAAGGCAGGTGAGTGACTTTGGGCCAATCACCAGGAGAAAGGGAGTTCTAGTCCCACCTTAGGTATGAAAGTCAGTTGGGTGACTTTGGACCAATCACCAGGAGACGGTGAGTTCTAGTCCTGCTTAGCCACAAAGGCCAGCTGGGTGACCTTGAGCCAGTTGCATCCCACCTCACAGGGTTGTTATTGTGGGGAAAATAGGACAAGGAAGTTGTGTTGGATGTGTTTGCCACCTTGAGTTATTTGTAAAAATAATGAAAGTGGGATACACATAAATAAAATAAAATAATAAAATATAATAAAATGAATAAATAAAATAAAATAAATAAAGTAAGTAAGATAAAATAATAAAATAAATAAAATAAATAAAAAATAAATGAATAAATAAAATATTAAAATAAATAAAATAAATGAAATAAATAAAATAAATGAAATAAATAAATAAAATAAAATATTAAAATAAATAAAATAAATAAAATAAATAAAATAATAAATAATAAAATAAATAATAAAATAAATAATAAAATAAATAATAAAATAAAATAAAATATAAAAATAAATAAAAAATAAAAAATAAATAAAATAAAATAAATAAAATAAATAATAAAACAAAACAAAATAAAATAAAATCTTTGGTTTGAAACATCCCGCCAGGGAGAATAAAGACCAGCTCTGAGGAGAAATCGAAGAGAGAAATGAATCTTCTGTCCGGGAGAGGAGGGAGGCAGCTAACAGAACCCGGGTACCCCAAGAAAACTTTTTATTCTTTCGAAATCCGTTTCGCCTGATGTAAGAAAGAACCTTGACATTGACATGCCTTTGAGGGTCTCCCTTCTTTTTCTAACCCACAGGGTCCGCTCGATAATCATGCAGCAGGAAAAGTCTCAGGACCGAGAGAGGCTGTTGTTGAAATTTATCAAAATCATGAAGGTAAACGACCCAGATAGGGAAGGCCGGGAGGCAGAGAGCCCAGTTCTAACCAAGGGAAGGACTCATCCAGGGGTATCCAAACCTGGGAACTTGAAGACTTTGTGGACTTCAACTCCCAGAATTCCCCAGCCAGGCTGGCTGGGGAATTCTGGGTGTTGAAGTCCACAAGTCTTAAAAGTTTCCAAGTTTGGAGACCCCTGGAGGAGGACATGCGGTGATGGCAGGCTTCCCATTTTTCTTCCCCCTTTCGCCGCAGCACTTACGGAAACTCAACAACTTCAACTCCTACCTGGCCATCCTCTCCGCCCTGGATTCTGCCCCCATCCGGCGTCTCGAGTGGCAGAAGCAGACCTCCGAGGTGGGTTGGTTTTTACAAGGCGGTTCTCGGTTTACGACCACAACCCAGGCCAAAATTTCCATTGTTAAGTGAGACCTCTGTTAAGGGAGTTTTTGCCCAGGGTGGTTATGTGAAAAAACAAGTCACTAAATGAAGTAAGTTCATGGACTACCTGTATTTCATATCCATATTCATATTCCTCCTCTTCCTCCTCTCTCTCTCTTCCCCTTTCTCTTTCTCTTTCCCTCCTCCTTTTTCTCTGCTTCTCTTTCTCTACCCCCTTTCTCTCTCTCTCTTCCCCTTTTTCTCTTCCCCTTTACCTCTTTCTTTCTCTCTCTTTTCCTTTCTCTTTCTCTCCTCCTTTCTCTCTTTCTCTCTCCCTCTCTCTCTCCCTCTCTCTTTC